>NC_086451.1:416558639-416870583 GCF_028390025.1 Pseudophryne corroboree | reverse complement strand
TTTTTACCTCAGTCGGTCGACACAGACACGGACACTGACTCCAGTGTCGACGGTGAAGAAACAAACGTATTTTTCTTTTAGGGCCACACGTTACTTGTTAAGGGCAATGAAGGAGGTGTTACATATTTCTGATACTACAAGTACCACAAAAAAGGGTATTTTGTGGAGTGTGAAAAAACTACCTGTAGTTTTTCCTGAATCAGATAAATTAAATGAAGTGTGTGATGATGCGTGGGTTTCCCCCGATAGAAAATTATTGGCGGTATACCCTTTCCCGCCAGAAGTTAGGGCGCGTTGGGAAACACCCCTTAGGGTGGATAAGGCGCTCACACGCTTATCAAAACAAGTGGCGGTACCGTCTCCAGATAGGGCCGCCCTCAAGGAGCCAGCTGATAGGAGGCTGGAAAATATCCTAAAAAGTATATACACACATACTGGTGTTATACTGCGACCAGCGATCGCCTCAGCCTGAATGTGCAGCGCTGGGGTGGCTTGGTCGGATTCCCTGACTGAAAATATTGATACCCTTGACAGGGACAGTATTTTATTGACTATAGAGCATTTAAAGGATGCATTTCTATATATGCGAGATGCACAGAGGGATATTTGCACTCTGGCATCAAGAGAAAGTGCGATGTCCATATCTGCCAGAAGTTGTTTATGGACACGACAGTGGTCAGGTGATGCAGATTCCAAACGGCACATGGAAGTATTGCCGTATAAAGGAGAAAAAGACAACGTCTTTTCAGCCTCAGTCCTTTCGTCCCCATAAGGGCAAGCGGGCAAAAGGCCAGTCATATCTGCCATGGGATAGAGGAAAGGGAAGAAGACTGCAGCAGGCAGCCCATTCCCAGGAACAGAAGCCTTCCACCGCTTCTGCCAAGTCCCCAGCATGACGCTGGGGCCGTACAAGCGGACTCCGGTGCGGTGGGGGGTCGTCTCAAGAGTTTCAGCACGCAGTGGGCTCACTCGCAAGTGGACCCCTGGATCCTACAAGTAGTATCCCAGGGGTACAGATTGGAAATTCGAGACGTCTCCCCCTCGCAGGTTCCTGAAGTCTGCTTTACCAACGTCTCCCTCCGACAGGGAGGCAGTAGTGGAAACAATTCACAAGCTGTATTCCCAGCAGGTGATAATCAAAGTACCCCTCCTACAACAAGGAAAGGGGTATTATTCCACACTATATTGTGGTACTGAAGCCAGACGGCTCGGTGAGACCTATTCTAAATCTGAAATATTTGAACACTTACATACAAAGGTTCAAATCAAGATGGAGTCACTCAGAGCAGTGATAGCGAACCAGGAAAAAGGGGACTATATGGTGTCCCGGGACAGATGCTTACCTCCATGTCCCAATTTGCCCTTCTCACCAAGGGTACCTCAGGTTCGTGGTACAGAACTGTCACTATCAGTTTCAGACGCTGCCGGTTGGATTGTCCACGGCACCCCGGGTCCTTACCAAGGTAATGGCCGAAATGATGATTCTTCTTCAAAGAAAATGGACGATCTCCTGATAAGGGCAAGGTCCAGAGAACAGTTGGAGGTCGGAGTAGCACTATCTCAAGTAGTTCTACGACAGCACGGGTGGATTCTAAATATTCCAAAACCGCAGCTGTTTCCGACGACACGTCTGCTGTTCCTAGGGATGATTCTGGACACAGTCCAGAAAAAGGTGTTTCTCCCGGAGAAGAAAGCCAGGGAGTTATCCGAGCTAGTCAGGAACCTCCTAAAACCAGGAAAAGTGTCAGTGCATCATTGCACAAGGGTCCTGGGAAAAATGGTGGCTTCTTACGAAGCGATTCCATTCGGCAGATTTCACGCAAGAACTTTTCAGTGGGATCTGCTGGACAAATGGTCCGGATCACATCTGCAGATGCATTAGCGGATAACCTTATCGCCACGGACAAGGGTGTCTCTTCTGTGGTGGTTGCAGAGTGCTCATCTGTTAGAGGGCCGCAGATTCGGCATACAGGACTGGGTCCTGGTGACCACGGATGCCAGTCTGAGAGGCTGGGGAGCGGTCACACAGGGAAGAAACTTCCAGGGAGTATGGTCAAGCCTGGAGATGTCTCTTCACATAAATATACTGGAGCTAAGAGCGATTTACAATGCTCTAAGCCTGGCAAAACCCCTGCTTCAGGGTCAGCCGGTGTGGATCCAGTCGGACAACATCACGGCAGTCGCCCACGTAAACAGACAGGGCGGCACAAGAAGCAGGAGAGCAATGGCAGAAGCTGCAAGGATTCTTCGCTGGGCGGAAGATCATGTGATAGCACTGTCAGCAGTGTTCATTCCGGGAGTGGACAACTGGGAAGCAGACTTCCTCAGCAGACACGATCTACACCCGGGAGAGTGGGGACTTCATCCAGAAGTCTTCCACATGATTGTGAACCGTTGGGAAAAACCAAAGGTGGATATGATGGCGTCTCGCCTCAACAAAAAACTGGACAGGTATTGCGCCAGGTCAAGAGACCCTCAGGCAATAGCTGTGGACGCTCTGGTAACACCGTGGGTGTTCCAGTCAGTGTATGTGTTCCTCCTCTGCCTCTCATACCAAAAGTACTGAGAATTATACGGCAAAGGGGAGTAAGAACGATACTCGTGGCTCCGGATTGGCCAAGAAGAACTTGGTACCCGGAACTTCAGGAGATGCTCACGGAAGATCCGTGGCCTCTACCTCTAAGACGGGACCTGCTTCAGCAGGGACCGTGTCTATTCCAAGACTCACCGCGGCTGCGTTTGACGGCATGGCGGTTTGAACGCCGATTTCTAAGGGAAAAAGGCATTCCGGAAGAGGTCATTCCTACGCTGGTAAAAGCCAGGAAGGAGGTGACTGCACAACATTATCACCGCATTTGGAGAAAATATGTTGCGTGGTGTGAGGCCAGGAAGGCCCCCACGGAGGAATTTCAATTGGGTCGATTCCTACATTTCCTGCAAACAGGATTGTCTATGGGCCTCAAATTGGGGTCCATTAAGGTTCAAATTTCGTCCCTGTCGATTTTCTTCCAGAAAGAATTGGCTTCAGTTCCTGAAGTCCAGACTTTTGTAAAAGGAGTACTACATATACAGCCCCCGGTTGTGCCCCCAGTGGCTCCGTGGGACCTTAATGTAGTTTTGGAAGTAACCATGCTACTGGCCCTGGCTTCAGCCAGGAGAGTGTCAGAATTGGCGGCTTTATCGTATAAAAGCCCATATCTGATTTTCCATTCGGACAGGGCAGAACTGCGGACGCGTCCTCAGTTTTCTGCCTAAGGTGGTGTCAGCGTTTCACCTGAACCAGCCTATTGTGGTGCCTGCGGCTACTAGCGATTTGGAGGATTCCAAGTTGCTGGACGTTGTCAGGGCATTGAAAATATATATTTCAAGGACGGCTGGAGTCAGAAAATCTGACTCGCTGTTTATACTGTATGCACCCAACAAGCTGGGTGCTCCTGCTTCTAAGCAGACGATTGCTCGTTGGATTTGTAGCACAATTCAACTTGCACATTCTGTGGCAGGCCTGCCACAGCCTAAATCTGTCAAGGCCCATTCCACAAGGAAGGTGGGCTCATCCTGGGCGGCTGCCCGAGGGGTCTCGGCATTACAACTCTGCCGAGCAGCTACGTGGTCGGGGGAGAACACGTTTGTAAAATTCTACAAATTTGATACCCTGGCTAAAGAGGACCTGGAGTTCTCTCATTCGGTGCTGCAGAGTCATCCGCACTCTCCCGCCCGTTTGGGAGCTTTGGTATAATCCCCATGGTCCTGACGGAGTCCCCAGCATCCACTAGGACGTCAGAGAAAATAAGATTTTACTTACCGATAAATCTATTTCTCGTAGTCCGTAGTGGATGCTGGGCGCCCATCCCAAGTGCGGATTGTCTGCAATACTTGTACATAGTTATTGTTACAAAAAAATCGGGTTGTTATTGTTGTGAGCCGTCTGTTCAGAGGCTCCTACGTTTGTCATACTGTTAACTGGGTTCAGATCACAAGTTGTACGGTGTGATTGGTGTGGCTGGTATGAGTCTTACCCGGGATTCAAAATCCTTCCTTATTGTGTACGCTCGTCCGGGCACAGTATCCTAACTGAGGCTTGGAGGAGGGTCATAGGGGGAGGAGCCAGTGCACACCACCTGATCCTAAAGCTTTATTTTTGTGCCCTGTCTCCTGCGGAGCCGCTAATCCCCATGGTCCTGACGGAGTCCCCAGCATCCACTACGGACTACGAGAAATAGATTTATCGGTAAGTAAAATCTTATTTTTTGTGTGATTTTGTTGTCAGCACATTCAACTATGTAAAGAACAAAGTATTTAATAAGAATATTTCATTCATTCAGATCTAGGATGTGTTATTTTAGTGTTCCCTTTATTTTTTTGAGCAGTAGATGTGCAGGCTTGATGTCAGCCAGCCACAGAGCCTGCGAAATTAATAAGTCCCTATTTACAGGGATTTTATGGTGTATGGCACCCACACATGCTGGTACGCTGTCCGTTGCCCACTATGCTTGCAGGAACAATAAAATGGCGGCGCGCAGATCATCAATAAAATATACAGAGACTTCAAAGACCTCGTTCCAACGTTTCAGTGTTTATGACTTTCATCAGGGACAAATACCGTACAAGGGCTGACAGTGGTGACGTGTACAAACGGGAAGCTCCAGTCTCTGTCAATGGCGGAGAGTGGATAAACAAAACAAACCCGCTGCCCATATTAAATTAGGAATAATGTAAACATAAAAAAAAACCCATAGAGACATAGAATTTGACGGCAGGTAAGAACCACTTGGCCCATCTAGTCTGCCCTTATTTTTAATCCTTTAGACCAGTGGTTCCCAAACTTTTTTAATCACGGCGCCCTAGAGTATCAAAGTTCTTTTCATGGCACCCCTTGGCCAAAAGTTTCTTATTGAGAAATGTAGAAAAAAAAAAGTTTAAGTAAAATGTGCTTATATGTCATCTTTAGGTTCAGTTATGTGGTGAGGGACAGGATTCACTTCTGGTTGTCCACATAATTTAGGATTGGAAGACATCAGCGCTGGTTTTGCCGATTACATTGACCATAGATATTTGAATTGGTTCTTGACACCAATCCAAGGCACCCATAGCAAGATTAAGGAGGGGGGGTGGGGTGGGATACAGTGCATACAGTACCCCGGGTCCCCCTCTGTCAAGGGGCCCCCTAGCCCAAGCACTCTTGAGATCACTATCCATCTTGTGCAGCAGCAGAACCAGGCTGCCAGAATGTGAGCAGGACATTGCAGGCAGACACACCGGAGTAACAGGTTACATGAGATACTGACAAAGCTTCCTGACCAGAGGAGAAATAGCAGAGGGGAGAGAGCTGTAAGTGACCCAGGGATCCCAGCTTTCTTCCTCCCGCCTGGGTGTCAGGGTCCTGTGTAACCTGTTCTCTAATAAGAGCGTTCACGTCTAGAGAGAAACACACACAGAGCATCCTCCTGAGTCTTGTCCCAGTGTGTTAGTAGTACAGAGGCTGCTGCTATTGCATTTTTGCAAGATAAATTATAGATCCAGGTATGGAGCATTTTGTCCCTCCCAGAATGGGTCATGTTGAGAGGTATGCACAGTCTAATATACACCCTCCCCCTTTACCAGGGCCCACCTTTCTTAAGTACCCCAGGCCTCCCCAAGGCTTAATCTGGCCCTGAAGGCACCCCTGCAAGTGTCCCGAGGCACCCCAGGGTGTCTAGGCACACAGTTTGGGAACCACTGCTTTAGGCAGTCTCATACCCTTATGAAGCTTATTTCTTTGTAAGGATATTCATGTGCCTATCCCACGCAAGTTTAAATTGTTCTACTGACTTAGCCTGTACCACCTCTGCTGGGAGGCTATTCCACTTAGCCACTATCCTTTTGTGAAGTAATTCTTCCTTAAATTTCCCCTGAACCTCCCTTCCTCCATTTTCCTCTTACTGTGAAAGTTTAATGCAACGGGAGGCCACACCTTGAAACTCGGTGACCTGTATAATAGCCCTAGGTTGGCAGCCCTGTATATATGGGTGTATTATATGTATGTATTATATGGGTGTAGACCTCTTCAGTGACCTATTTCAATTAATCACAAAGCTGGCAATGTGCCATTGGTACAGTGTGAGAATACTCGTAATGGCGGCATGTTGTGCATTTTACCTCACACCTCCGTAAAATGGCTGACATAGGTCTTATGTGGGATGTGCGCAACTGTCGCACATTGTGAATAATTAAATTGCCCCCATAGAATCCTTATGTGTCACCACAGAAGGTAGTGCTTTATACTGTTTCCTCTGCTATTCACATCACAAGCAGTTTAACAAAATGGTTTCAATTAAGTGTATATCAAGGGTGCAATTCCTATTCTCAGCAATGTTCCGCCGTAATGCTTGGCTGGGTATGTCATGTATGACATGGTAGACATACATTGGTTGTTGTCCTACACACCTCTAGGGTGCGAGGGAATGTCTGTGATGTTACGGCCGGTCTGTGAGGCGCTTTGTAGACATCACAGTGAATTAAATCTCCCTCTAAGTCTATAGAAACAGTTGACGAAGAAAGCTAAATTTAGGGGAATTTGGTGCATTGTGTCACACTCTTACATCCTACTGTAGTGCCAATGGGAGACTATTCTTGTTTGTATTCACCAGTTGTCCTGATGTCACAGGTCCGCTCCTGGGAAGAGCTGCAGAAGCTGAGACAGGACATCCACAGAATGGAGGAGGAGAAAGTGCAAATAGCCAATGAAGTCAAAGGCATGACGGTGAGTTCTGTGCTACTCGGGGTGTGCCTAGTGAGGAAAGAGGCGAGGGACAGCTGGAGCAGTCAACCCCAACAATACTACATTAGCCAGGGGTTAGAACAACAGTAATAGTTAACTGCCTACACTCTGCAGGGATTTCCTTTAATAGCGCACAGAAGACAGACAGAAATCATCAGAGAGTGAAACCTATTAAATCGGTTAACTTGATAACAAGAGACAATTGACTTCCAATTGAGAGAATAACTGAACTACAGTATTAAGGGGATCAGTATGAAATTCCGTCGCTCGACATACCGACATGGGGCAAGTAAGGGGTGTTCTTCCCTCTCCCCAACCCCCTAACCCTCCCTACCCGCAGCCTAACCTTAACCTCCCCCCTTAGTGCCTAACCCCGTGTCCCTGCTGCCTAAACTGGGATCCGGTCTGAAGATCGACAGTGTCTAGGTCGACAATGTTTAGGTCGACCACTATAGGTTGACATGGATGGAAGGTCGACAGGGTTTCTAGGTCGACATGTGCTAGGTCGACAGGTCTAAAGGTCGACATGAGTTTTTCACATTTTTTTTCTTTTTTTGAATTTTTTCATACTTAACGATCCACGTGGACTACGATTGGAACGGTAAAGTGTGCCGAGCGAAGCGAAGGCACCATGCCCGAAGCATGGCGAGCGAAGCGGTGCACTAATTTGGGATCCCGGTCACTCTACGAAGAAAACGACACCCAAAAAAAAAAAAATCCTCATGTCGACCTTTAGACCTGTCGACCTAGCACATGTCGACCTAGAAACCCTGTCGACCTTCCATCCATGTCGACCTAGTGACTGTCGACCTATAGTGGTCGATCTAAACATTGTCGATTTGATGAACCACACCCGCCTAAACTAGCCCTTCTGAGACTACAGTAAAAACAGACTGTTTAATCTCAATAGACTTCATTTTATATGCCGCAGCCAGCAAGTGGGGTTCTGGGTCTTATGCGCCCTCTGGTGCCAGACGCTACTTTATTTGTGTAGACTACAATATCCCAGCCAGAGGAGTCATCCACCACCTTCCCTGAAAACTTCAGCAATTACTCTGCAAGCGCAACCACCAAAAACATCACCCAACCTACTGTAAAATCAGCAAACAGCTACAACACCACTTAAGATAATACATACAGATGTGTGTGGTCCAATGGAACAGGTCAGTAAGTAGATACAGATACTTCATGACATTTATAGACTTCACAAGGATGACACTTGTACATCATCAGAGAGAAATCTGAAGTGCAAAAAAACGATTGTAGATTACAAGAGACTTGTAGTAAATCAAACCTGAGATCTGATAATGGTGGAGAATCCCCAAACAGAGAGGTAGAGTTATTCTTAAGAAAATATGGAATAAAGCATTAATTTACTATTGCCGATACTCAAAACAGTGTCGGTGAAAGGGCAAACCGTGCACTAGTGGAGAGGGGTGTGGTATAAGTTACCGGCGGCGGAATCACGGCGGGGAGTGGGGGGGGGGGGGGGTGGCGAGTGCAGCAACGTCCACAAGTGGGAATAGTCCGTCGGGATTGTGAGGGGGCGGGATGTAGGGGGAGGTTATAACTACATCACGTGGAGAGAGCAAGATGCTTGCTATAGGACGGAGGCCTAGACAACCAGTTTTAGGTAGAAGCTGTGTCTATCTCCCACAGTTACCCTAAAGGACATAACACCTATTGATGCGCAGTCAGAAAGAAAACCCAGTGTAATGTGTATCTCACCTCCTGCATTATCCAGTGAGAGTCTCTCTCTTATGGCTGCTTCCTAATCCTTTGTGTATTTCCCACAGAAAACACACGATCGCCAGAGCCTGCAATCTGTAAGTACACCCAACCTGATCCATAGCTGCGTGTCTGTGTTGAGATCTGTGATCCTCTGCTTCGTACAGTCCCTAACACCCCCCCACCCCCCACCCCCCCAAAAAAAGGAGTTCACACAGTCAATCTTGCTTAACATATAGAGTATTGTGATATGTGTCAAGCTTATTTACAAATGTGCAAATGCTGTTTTATAGAATGTGACTATGGGCCTAAATCAGATCTGACCGCAGCAGCAAATTTGTTAGCAGTTGGGCAAAACCATGTGCAGTGCAGGTGTGGCAGATGTAACATGTGCAGAGAGAGTTAGATTTGGGTGGGTTATTTTGTTTCTGTGCAGGGTAAATACTGGCTGCTTTATTTTTACACTGCATTTTAGATTTCAGTTTGAATGCACCCCACCCAAATCTAACTCTCTCTGCACGTTACATCTGAAAATATCAGGTTTCCGCCCAGAAGCACCAGCTACCTGTCAGTCAAACAGCGTCTGGATTGCGATCACGATCTGTACGCAATTTCTGTCGCTATTTTTGCTCACGCATGTGCACTGTGAGCGCTGCACATACGCAGTTGTTCGATAATTGGCAGGATTGCGATTCACAAATTTCTCTGACGTCCTAGTGGATGCTGGGAACTCCGTAAGGACCATGGGGAATAGCGGCTCCGCAGGAGACTGGGCACAAAAAGAAAGCTTTAGGACTACCTGGTGTGCACTGGCTCCTCCCCCCATGACCCTCCTCCAAGCCCCAGTTAGATTTTTGTGCCCGACCGAGCAGGGTGCAATCTAGGGGGCTCTCCTGAGCTTCTTAGATAAAAGTTAGTTTTAGGTTTTTTATTTTCAGTGAGACCTGCTGGCAACAGGCTCACTGCATCGAGGGACTAAGGGGAGAAGAAGCGAACCTGCCTGCTTGCAGCCAGCTTGGGCTTCTTAGGCTACTGGACACCATTAGCTCCAGAGGGATCGAACACAGGCCCAGCCTCGGAGTCCAGTCCCAGAGCCGCGCCGCCGGCCCCCTTACAGAGCCAGAAGCAAGAAGAGGTCCGGAAAATCGGCGGCAGAAGACATCAGTCTTCATCAAGGTAGCGCACAGCACTGCAGCTGTGCGCCATTGCTCCTCATGCACACCTCACACTGCGGTCACTGATGGGTGCAGGGCGCTGGGGGGGGGCGCCCTGAGCAGCAATATTAACACCTTGGCTGGCAAAAATACATCACATATAACCCCCAGGGCTATATGGATGTACATTAACCCCTGCCAGAATCCATAAAAATGCGGGAGAAAAGTCCGCGAAAAAGGGGCGGAGCTATCTCCTCAGCACACTGGCGCCATTTTTCCCTCACAGCTCCGTTGGAGGGAAGCTCCCTGGCTCTCCCCTGCAGTTAATACACTACGGAAAGGGTTAAAAAGAGAGGGGGGGGCACAATTTAGGCGCAGTATACATATATATATGCAGCTATAAGGGAAAACACTTTTTATAGGTGCTATCCCTGTGATATATAGCGCCCTGGTGTGTGCTGGCATACTCTCCCTCTGTCTCCCCAAAGGGCTTTGTGGGGTCCTGTCCTCTATCAGAGCATTCCCTGTGTGTGTGCTGTGTGTCGGTACGGCTGTGTCGACAGGTATGTGGAGGATAATGAGGTGGAGGCGGAGCGAATGCCTGTAAATATGTTGTCACCCCCTGCGGGGTCGACACCGGTGTGGTTGAACTTACGGAAAGATTACGTGAAAGTGTCAACTCCTTACATAAAAGGTCGACGACACAGAACAGCCGGCTACTCTGCTTGTGCCTGTTCCAGCGTCTCAAATGTCATGGGGGGCTCTAAAATCGCCCGCTACCTCAGATAACAGACACAGATGTCGACACGGATACTGACTCCAGTGTCGACGTCGATGAGACTGGTGTACCCTCCAAATAGGTCCACCCGTTACAGGATTGAGGCAATGAAAAATGTATTACACATTTATGATTATACCCCAGGTACCACATAAAAGGGTATTGTGTTTGGTGAGAGAAAACTATTAGTAGTTTTTCCTGCATCTGAGAAATTAAATGAGGTGTGCGAGGAAGAGTGGTCTTCCCCCGGTAAGAAATTGATAATTTCTAAAACGGTTATTGGCAGCGTAACCTTTCCCGCCAGAGGATAGGTCACGCGGGGAAACACCCCATAGGGTAGATACAGCGCTTACACGCTTATCAGAAAAGGTGGCACTACCGTCTCCGGATACGGCCGCCCTGAAGGGACCTGCTGATAGAAAGCAGGAGGTTACCCTATAAGATATAGTCACACACTAGGGCATTATATTGCGACCAGCCGTTGCTTCGGCATGGATGTGCAGTGCTCCCGCTGCGTGGTCAGATTCCCTGTCGGAAAATAACTATGGATAGGGACAATATTTTGCTGAAAATAGAGCATATAAAAGACGTGGTCTTATACATACGTGATGCACAGAGGGATATTTGCCGGCTGGCATCAAAAATAAGCGCTAGGTCCATTGCCGCCAGACGGGGGTTATGGACTTGGCAATGGTCAGGCAATGCCGACTCGAATCGGCACATGGAAGTTGCCCTATAAGGGGGTAAAACTGTTTGGGGATGGTTTTTCAGACCTCGTTTCCACAGCTACTGTTGGGAAATCGATTTTTTTGCCACAGGCTACCCCACAACAAAAGAAAGCACCGTATCATCAAGTACAGTCCTTTCGGCCCCAGAAAAGCAAGAGGGCTAGAGGCTCATCCTTTCTGCCGAGAGGCAAAGGTAGAGGAAAAAGCTGCAACACACAGCTAGTTCCCAAGAGCAGAAATCCTCCCTGCGTCCGGTAGGTCCACAGCATGGTGCGGGGGCTGCTCAGGCGGACCCGGGTACGGTGGGGGCCCGTCTCAGAAATTTCAGCGGACAGTGGGCTCTCTCACATGGATCCCTGGGTCCTTCAAGTAGTATCTCAGGGGTACAGGCTGGAGTTCGAGACGTTCTTCCCCCCGCCGTTTCCTAAAATCTGCCTTACCGGCACCTCCCTCTGCCAGGGAGACGGTGTTGGTGGATATTCAACACTATAATCACAACAAGTGATTGTCAAGGTGCCCCTCCTTCAGCAAGGAAGGGGTTACTATTCCACAGTGGTTGTGGTACCGAAACGTTTCGGTGAGACCCATCTTGAAATTAAAATACTTGAACTTTTATATCAGAAGATTCAAGTTCAAGATGGAATCGCTCAGGGCGGATATTACGAGCCTGGACGAGGGGGATTACAGGGTCTCCCTGGACATCAAGGATGCGTACCTGCATGTCCCCATTTACCCTCCTCACCAGGAGTACCTCAGATATGTGGTACAGGACTGTCACTATCAGTTCCAGACGCGGCCGGTGGAGTTGTCCACGGCACCGAAGGTCTTTACCTAGGTAATGGCAGAAGTGATGATACTCCTTCGCAAGAAGGAAGTTTTTATTATCCCGTACTTGGATGATCTCCTGATAAAGGCGAGGTCCAAAGAACAGTTGGTAGTGGGGGTAGCACTCTCTCGGGAAGGGCTACAACAGCACGACTGGATTCTCAATATTCCAAAGTCACAGCTGGTCCCGACGACATGTCTTCTGTTCCTGGAAATGTTTCTGAACGCAGACCAGAAAAGAGTGTTTCTTCCAGTGGAAAAAGCCGAGGAGTTGTCATCTCTAGTCAGAGACATCCTATAACCAGGACAGGTGTCGGTACATCAATGCACACGAGTCCTGGGAAAAATGGTAGCTTCGTACGAAGCATAATTCCATTCGGAAGACTCCACGCAAGGACGTTCCAGTGGGACTAATGGTCCGGGTCCCATCTACAGATACAACAGCGGATAACCCTGTCAGCAAGAAACAGGGTGTCGCTGCTGTGGTGGCTGCAGAGGGCTCATCTACTAGAGGGCCGCAGATTCGGAATACAGGACTGGGTCCTGGTGACCACGGATGCCAGCCTTCGGGGCTGGGGTGCAGTCACACAGGGAAGAAATTTCGAAGGAGATTTCGCTTCACATAAATATTCTGCAGCGAAGGGCCATTTACAATGCCCTAAGCCAAGCAAGGCCCCTGCTTCAAAACCAGCCGGTACTGATCCAATCAGACGACATCACGGCGGTCGCCCATGTAAACAGACAGGGCGGCACAAGAAGCAGGATGGCGATGGCAGAAGCCACAAGGATTCTCCGATGGGCGACCTACACCCAGGAGAATGGGGACTTCATTCAGAAGTTTTCCAAATGCGGGTAAACCGTTGGGAATGACCACGGGTGGACATGATGGCGTCCCGCCTCAACAAGAAGTTGAAAAGATATTGCGCCAGGTCAAGGGACCCTCAGGCGATCGCTGGGGACGCTCTAGTGACACCGTGGGTGTACCAGTCGGTTTATGTGTCTCCTCCTCTACCTCTCATACCCAAGGTACTGAGAATAATAAGAAGGCGAGGAGTGAAAACCATACTCGGGGTTCCGGATTGGCCATGAAGAGCTTGGTACCCGGAACTTCAAGAAATGCTGGCAGAGGACCCTTGGCCTCTGCCGCTTAGACAAGACCTGCTGCAGCAGGGACCCTGTCTGTTCCAAGACTTACCGCGGCTGCGTTTGACGGTATGGCGGTAGAACACCGGATCCTAAAGGAAAAGGGTATTCCGAAGGAAGTCATCCCTACCCTGATCATAGCCAGGAAGGTTGTCACCGCAAGACATTATCGCCGCGTTTGGCGAAAATTTATTGCTTGGTGGGAGGCCATGAAGGCCCCGACGGAGGAATTTCAACTATGTCGATTCCTGCACTTCCTGCAAGCAGGGGTGACGTTTGGGCCTCAAATTGGGGTCCATCAAGGTCCAGATTTCGGCTCTGTCGATTTTCTTCCAGAAAGAACTGGCTTCACTGCCTGAAGTTCAGACTTTGGTTAAATGAGTACTACATATTCAGCCTCCTTTTGTGCCTCCTGTGGCACTTTTTGGATCTCAACGTGGTGTTGGATTTCCTAAAGTCGCATTGGTTGAGCCACTTAAAACCATGGAGCTGACTTCCGGTTCCGGCTGCAATGCACTAGCAGCGTGAGGACAGAGCTCCGCTGCCGCCCGCCGGAAAAACACATTTAAAAGGTTGAAAAACCTCCACTACGGCCCGTTCGCCCCCCTTACACGTCAGGGGAAAGGTTCCTGCCCACCATGGGCCGCTACTTAGCCTCCGCTACGCTCTCAAAAAAAGAGCAAAAGCGGGAAAAAGAAAAACGCCGCATGGAGCTTAAAATGGCGCTGGACGCGGAGACGCCGACGACGGCTCCCCCTCCTCCCTCTTCCAACCCAGCAGCGGAACCAGAGAGAACTGTGGCTTCCACGGTGCATACTGACCCCGCTCCAGCTGCAAGGACTGCAGATCAGGTACTTTTTACACCTGCAATACCTGTTACATATGAAGATATGGTGGGGGCGATACGTAAGGCTATGGGACCCCTAATTAAAGCTCAGACTGAAGATATTAATAAACAATTGACTCAGCTTACACACCGGGTATTGCAAACAGAGCAAAGGGCGGGAGAGATGTTCCAGGATGTATCTAAACTCAAACAAGACATGACACATATCACTCGATCACAGCACCAGATTTGGAACAAGCTAGACTATTTGGAAAACAGGTCGCGCAGATCGAACTTACGGGTAGTGGGACTACCGGAAACCCTTCGGGGTGCAGCACTGTATACCTTTCTCCGTACCACGCTACCAGATCTGTTAAAAATCACTGACTCCTGTCGTGATATGGTCATAGAAAGAGCACACAGAGTAGGTGCCCAGAAAAGCTATGAAGGAGCCAGACCCAGAGTAGTGCTGTTTAAATGCCTTAATTTCCTGCACAAAGAAGAAATATGGAGAGCGTCCCGAAAAACCCGAGGACTCATGTGGGAATCACATAAAGTTTTAATCTTCCAAGATTATTCAGTGGAACTCTCAAAAGCACGAAAAGCGTTCTCCCCAATATGCTCTAAACTGGTGCAACTAGGCAGAAAATTCTCTTTACTATACCCTGCTAGACTTCGTATTTACTCAGGCACCTCCTTTACAGATTTCCTCTCGGCAGAGGATGCGGATGCATTCTTAAATGAGGAAGAGGATTCTACACGATCACAAGAAGACGCACCTGAGGACATTTAATCCCTCATACTTGCACTCCTTTGCTAACTGGAATACCTTCCTAATACTACTATACAGGTTTATCCAGATAACTATGATCATTTGCATAGATATGGCTCCCTACTGTCAATTTTGCTTTATACTGCTACCTTTACACCCTATATGGAAAAGAAGAGGGATGCCAGCAGACTTTCCAATATAATATATCTGATAATAGGATATTGTACCCTGTTATGTAAGGATCTTTATTACTGAGATCATACCCCCCCTGGAGGGACGGGCTGTACAAATTTATCTCTTACTACCCGGCGGGGTAGGCGAGAAGCTCCTTCTCCTCTTTCATGGTTATGTTAATACCAACCCCGTTTAACCCCGGAAGTTGTTTAATTTCGTTAAGAATGTTCTTATTGATTGTTATTTCTCTGATTTTCAACTACGACGCCTTGCTGATAGATAGTCAGCAATGGACTCTCCTTTTCTGGCTTTGCTATGATATGTGGAATATCGATTCTACATTTCTTTCTCTATGCTTTCTAACTCACTCCTTTTCTTTCTCCCCCCACCCATCTTTTAATATCAATATACCCCGGCGGAGTAATGTATACCTATGTTTAAATCTATACCAGATGTATTCTTATATTGTGATACTAGACCCATCTTTGAACATATACTTATACACTAATAGTTAAATGACTGCGATAAAAATAGGATCTTGGAATATAGGAGGGATCAACTCTCCACATAAAAGGAAAAAGGTTCTGCTATACCTAAATAAATTAAAAATAGACTTAATATATCTACAGGAAACCCATTTAAGGGAATCTGAGATGCTCAAACTGAATTCCCTTTCGTGGAAACTGATTGCCTCCTCCCCATACACATCCAAAGCCAGAGGTGTAGCTATACTAGCTAAACAACATATTAGAGTGGAAATAAAAGAAACAATAGTAGACCCTGAGGGTAGATATGTGATTTGTAAAATTCTTTTGGATAAAAATGATTATTGTTTATGCAATTTGTATGCCCCAAATACAAATGTGCAACCCTTTTTGCAAAATATAATACAAATTCTCACACCTTTCTCAGATATTCCCATTATAGTGGGGGGCGACCTTAATGCAGTATCCTCTCTGTTATTAGACCGACAGCTTCCCAGACGAAAGAAGGTCAAACTACCTAAAAAAGGTGTTCCATGGTTCACAAGATCAATGAACCTGATAGATATATGGAGAGCTCTCAACCCAACAGATAAGGCATACACATGCCTCTCAGCGGCACATGGCACGCTATCTAGGATTGACTACTTGTTACCCTCTGCAACATTAATGCCCCATATAAAAACAGTTGGTATTGAACCCATCACGATATCTGACCACGCAGTAATATGGTTGGACATGACACTACAGACAGACAAAGGCCCCTTTCGATCATGGAGGTTCCCTTCATCAATGGCATTATCTCTTGATTTTAGGAAGATGCTCACTGAGACCTGGGACACCTATGTGACTAATAATGAAAGTACCTTAATGGAATCACCACAATTATTTTGGCAGGCTTCTAAAACGGTCCTACGAGGAGAAATCATTTCCTATACCTCCAAAATATATAAAAAACTACAGACTGACTTTCTCCATGCCCAGCAATTATTAACAGATAACTTCCAAACATATAAAACTAACCCGACACTGATAAACAGGGACAATTACTCGAAGGCAAGGGTGGAATTTGAGAGTCTATTAGCCAAAATGGAATCCCGTCATACCTTTAAAAAGGACGCCAAATTTCACCGCTTTGGCAATAAATCAGGGAAACTCCTTTCTAGTTTACTGAGAGGACAAAGGTCACCTATGCTAGTACACCCCCTAAAAACAGACACAGGTTCGCTCACAACAGATAGCGCTCAGATCTCCCAGATAATGCAGACATTTTATGCAGACATATACTCAGAACCTCCAAGACCAGAACCAGATGCAAAATTATTCTGGGAGAATTTACCAATACCCCAGCTGGCTGAAAACCATAGAGAACAACTGAGCTTGCCTATATCCGAGACGGAGGTATCCAAGGCCATTGTGAATCTTAAAGCCGGAAAGGCACCAGGCCCAGATGGCCTTACATCCGAATACTATAAATTACTGGCCCCTAAGCTAACCCCCCCTACTTACTAAGGTATTTAACAATATTTTGACCACTGGGAATATGCCACTATATTTTAACTCGGCAGTGCTTAATGTCCTTCCCAAACCAGGAAGAGACTTATCTGACCCAGGGTCTTATAGACCAATCTCCTTGCTCAACTTAGATTATAAAATTCTAACCAAAATATTAGCGGAAAGGCTTAAACTAGTGCTGCCCACCTTAGTACATTGTGATCAGACAGGATTTATAGCGGGCAGATCCTCGGTGGTCAACATAAGAAAAGTATTAACAGCTATAGATGTATCCCAACGTGAGACCCCCGAAACTCCTGCAGTGATTTTATCACTGGATGCGGAAAAAGCCTTTGACGTGGTGCATTGGGAACACCTGTTTGATACAATGCAAAGATTTGGCATCCCCCAAGACTTTATAAGCTTCATTAGAACATTATATAACAACTCTAACACCCATATTCTATGCAATGGATACCTCTCTCCAGCATTTTCTATATACCGGGGCACCAGACAAGGATGCCCACTTTCACCTTTGCTGTTCGCCCTGGCCTTGGAGCCTCTTGCTATTGCCATCCGACAATCACCCACATACCAAGGCATCAAATCTAGAGAGGTAGATCTTCGCATTTCACTGTTCGCAGATGACATGCTACTATTCGCCTCAAACCCACACGAAACACTACCTGTGGTATTTAGTTTGATAACTGATTTTGGGAAATTTTCAGGGTATAAAATAAACATTCAAAAATCTGAACTCATCCCCTTAAATGGAAAACCCACATACTTGGCATCACTGGGCCCGCTCCATAACCTAAAAGTAGCCACTACGGCAATAAAATACTTAGGTATTCAGATACCAGTGAAAATACATGACTTATATAGACTCAACTACACCACTGTAATACTCGCTATGTCAAGAAAAATACACACATGGAGATACCTACCACTATCAATGTTGGGTAGGACAGCATTGATTAAATCTGTACTCTTCCCCCAACTATCATACCTGATCCAAATGTTACCGATACGCTTGTCCAAAGCAGATATTATCCTGGTCGAGAAATTATTTAGTAAATTTATTTGGAAAGAAGGGAAAAGTAGGATTTCCAATACACACCTGAAATTACCACGTACAAAAGGTGGGATTGGCCTACCAGATATCCTACAATTCTCACACTCGGTCCATTTTAGATATATACTAGATTGGTTATATGAGAGAAGTGATTACACGTTGTATCCCCTAGACTGTGCTGTGATGGCTCCATTTTCCCCAGGAGCTTTATTACATATGCCCGAAACAAAAATCCCTCTTGCTACTCGAAATAGTTTCCTGTTTAGAGACACATATGCTGCCTGGAAAGCTCTAAACAGACGGTTAAATAGAAACTATACCTTTTCTATTTTATTACCACTATGGGGCAACCCTATGTTTTTACCTGGACTAAATGACGCAGTCTTTTATAGACTACAAACAAAAGGTATAAGAAAAATAGCAGATGTGTTTGACCCAGGAGGCGCTATGCTATCTTTCACAGAGGTACAAGAACGATACGGTGTACATAGATCCGCTTTCTATGCATACTTACAAATCAGACATTATATTTCATCAATATCAATAGACATGACTACATTACCACGCACAGATCCCCTATTCTTTATTATGAAAGGAGCAGACAATAGATCATATAAGACAAGACCATTATATCATAAACTGATTACTGTAACACATGAAAAAATACAAAAACAAGTTATTACATCATGGGCACAGTTTATTCCCAGAATAGATGACTCAACCAATATATTTGATCAATTTGACAGAACGATAAGATTATTACAAGCTTCTACACTGCAAGAAATACACATAAAAACAATTTACAAGGCATACATTTCACAAGCTCAAAGGAAACATTTTGTCCCAGAAGAATCTGGAAAATGCTTGAAATGTTTTCATTCTTCAGCCACATTTTTCCACAACTTTTGGGAATGTGGAGTTATAAAGAAATTTTGGAACAAAGTAGTTCAATATATTAAACACACTTACGATATTAAAGCTACTCTTCTCCCACAAACCCTATTATTAGCAGATTTTACGCCTTGGAAATTAGATAAAAAACATACACACTTATACCCATTATTAACCTTAATAGTCACCATCTCCAAACAAGTTATTCTTAAACATTGGATTTATAAGACTGCTCCCTCCTTGCGAGAAGTACACCAGAAAATGCTGAGGATTCTATATTATGATAGGTACTATACTCTCCCAAATATAGAAAAGGGTATACTTCTATTCTATAAAAAATATATCATCACCATATATCATCACTTTATCACAAGATATACAAACTCGTATTTTCGCACGCTTTGGGTCCAAAGAATGGAATCAACATGAGCAAATACTATATGTTGGCTGACCTTTGATGAGAGTGAACAATTGCCGATTATTGCTTATTGTCACATTATGTTGGCCTTCTATATGTTAAAACCCTTATACTACTGTATAAATGTATAAATGTGAGCCAAGTCATTACCTGAGTTAAGATTTTAGCATGGAAACCACCAAGAGGACACGGATTGTGCCTCCTTCTGCCTCTTGCCTTGATATGTCAAGACCTTCATCATCGCATCAACATAAGAAATTAGTAAAATACTATGGGTATCTTTGCTCCCTATTATTACAGATTTCATAGTTCAACCCCCCCCAACTGCTTCTTTCTCTATCATTTCCTTTTCTCCTTCTACTCCATTCTATCTCTCTCTTTATGCTTCTATAAGTTAACTTTTACTTCTTCTAATTCAAAGATTTTATGTTTATGCTTAAATATACCAACATGTATATTGTGAAGCGCAAGATTACAGACTACGAAACAATGAGTATCCCAGAGTTAGATGAAGCCATATATTATAACAATGTTTGTTTGATTGTGTATCATTATCTTTTTCTACGATGACTATGAGTATGTTGGTTCTTATTATGTAAAATGAATCTCTATGAAAAATAATAAAAAACGTTTATGACAAAAAAAAACCATGGAGCTAAAGTATCTCGCGTGGAAAGTGGTCATGCTGTTGGCCTTGGCCAGGCGTGTGTCAGAATTGGCGGTTTTGTCATGTAAAAGCCTTATCTGATTTTCTATATGGATAGGGCAGAGTTGAGGACTCGTCCTCAGTTTCTCCCAAAGGTGGTCTCAGGTTTTCACTTGAACCAACCTATTGTGGTGCCTGCGGCTACTAGGGACTTGGAGGATTCCAAGTTGCTGGACGTAGTCAGGGCCCTGAAAATTTTATTTTTCCAGGACGGCTGGAGTCAGGAAAACTGACTCGCTGTTTATCCTGATGGCACCCAACAAGCTGGGTGCTCCTGCTTCTAAGCAGTCTATTGCGCGCTGGATTTGTAGCACTATTCAGCTGGCGCATTCTGCGGTAGGATGACCGCAGCCTAAATCAATAAAAGCCCATTCCACAAGGAAGGTGGGCTCATCTTGGGCGGCTGCCCGAGGGGTCTCGGCTTTACAACTTTGCCGAGCAGTTACTTGGTCAGGGGCAAACACGTTTGCAAAATTCTATGAATTTGATACCCTGGCTGAGGAGGACCTGGAGTTCTCTCATTCGGTGCTGCAGAGTCATCCGCACTCTCCCGCCCGTTTGGGAGCTTTGGTATAATCCCCATGGTCCTTACGGAGTTCCCAGCATCCACTAGGACGTCAGAGAAAATAAGAATTTACTTACCGATAATTCTATTTCTCGTAGTCCGTAGTGGATGCTGGGCGCCCATCCCAAGTGCGGATTGTCTGCAATACTTGTACATAGTTATTGTTAACTAATCGGGTTCTTGTTGTGAGCCATCTATTCAGAGGCTCCTCTGTTATCATGCTGTTAACTGGGTTTCATATCACAAGTTGTACGGTGTGATTGGTGTGGCTGGTATGAGTCTTACCCGGGATTCAAAATCCTTCCTTATTGTGTACGCTCGTCCGGGCACAGTATCCTAACTGAGGCTTGGAGGAGGGTCATGGGGGGAGGAGCCAGTGCACACCAGGTAGTCCTAAAGCTTTCTTTTTGTGCCCAGTCTCCTGCGGAGCCGCTATTCCCCATGGTCCTTACGGAGTTCCCAGCATCCACTACGGACTACGAGAAATAGAATTATCGGTAAGTAAATTCTTATTTTTGCAATCCAACCTGAATAAGGCCCGTGGTTCAGAGCCCCTGGGACACCACCCTAATGATTAGTCGTTTAGAAGTCTTTCATTAGCTGGACTTGACCAATTATGGAATGTCATTTTTGGGGTGATATTCTGCAAAATAGTGGGCCAGGTATATGGGGGTGCTGTGTTGATGGGTCAGATGTTTTTAGGCTTGTAGGTGGGAGTTGCAGGTGCTCTGTAACACATTTTTAAAAGTAGCAAAAATATCAGCTTACAGGCATTTTTATGCACTCCAAATGTATCTATTAATTTGCTTGAAAAAACCCTTGCTTTTTATAATTTTTAAAACCTAAATAAAAAAAATCTGCTATTTGTCACCATTTAAGAGCAAAAATATTATGCTTTTGGCCACTAATAGACTTCTATATTGTTATCCTATGTTAGTTTGCACTTTTTTCGGGTACAGACTGATGTCTCCATTTTTCCCCGCACTTAATTTTGGTATTACCAGCCAAATGTACAGCGTGGCCTTTGGGGGATAAGCCTTTTCCAGTTGGATTGTGCGTTAAGCGCTAAGAACCTCTTCTTATTTCCCAATAATCAAAATGTCCTGAAGAGCTACAAAATGGCTGCTGCAGTGCAAAGTCACAAAGAATTCATTCTTTCGGAGCCATTTTTGTGTTGCCAGCTATTGTAGTGTTACTTGTCTGCAGATACTGTAAACCTCATTAATCACACGTGTCAAGACAAGGTTATGTAGAATCAACTTTGTGCACAAACAGATACTGGTAGACAGTGAATATAACAGTGAAATGGTGACATTCAGTATGTCCTGTATTAAATGTAGTTTGTTTCACTTTGTGTAAAGCTCCAGACAGCCCAAAAGTATTTTTTATACGTCATATTTACCGCCGTATGGCTCTGTGATCTCCTTACAGGTCTGTTCTGGGCAGACTGCAGATCGATGGTATTGCCATAACTGACACACTGTATGCAGTGCTTTAGTATTTTAGAATTTTGGGGTCTATTCATGAAGCAGTGAAAAGTGTGGAGAAGTTGCCCATGGCAACCAATCAACATTGAAGTAACATTTATGATTTGCATACTATACAGTTGTACGGAGCAGCTGATTGGTTGTCATGGGCAACTTCTCCACAGGCTCACTTCTCCACTCTTTTCACTGCCTGCGACGCTTACAGTTATATTTCTGCAGCGGGGTACACTGGTAGTCCACAGGGAATAACATCAGAGTGTAGAGTTGGATATTGATCCGAGGCACCAACAGGCTAAAGCTTTGACTGTTCCCAGGATGCACTGCACCACCTCCTCTATAGCCCCGCCTTCATGCACTGGAGCTCAGTTTGTAAGTTAGTGCCTGCAGTGCAGGTCACTAACAGATGGGGCTGCGCTAGGCAGCCCTGAAAAGAACTTTTTAAGAAGACTTCAAGGGTCGCAGCACTTTATATGTCACTGTGACATATTGTGCTGCGGCTCCATCACCTCTCCAGCAGCGCTGCATACTCCCGCGGCCGAGTTCCCGGGTACTTGCAGCGGTGGCGCACCGGTCATCATGCACAACTCACCGCTGACGCTCTCCAGTATCTCGTGGCTGCACTGCAGGGGGAAGGTAAGAGGGTCCCCCAGGTGGGACCCGCTGGTAAATCGCGGTCCAGTCGCAGTCCCAGAAGAAGGACCGCGCCGCTGGCGTGGACACTGTACTGCACAGGGACCCCACTATATCCACTAGGGCAGGAGTACAGGTCGGAGTCACTAAAATCCGTTTGTTATAGGCTCCACAGTACCCGGAGGTGAGGACCAGCATAGGGGATAAGGTGCTGACCTGTAGCCCCTCCCCCAGCTCCAGGCGCCATCTACTGCTTGTGTTCTCGCCCTGGAGCTGCATTTCACTCTCCCTCACTCCCTGACAGAGATTTTGGCGCCATCTTTACACTACTAGCTGGGCTGATCTCCGGTACTGCAGGGCACTGTCTCCTCTGTAAAGCCGCCTGTCTCATCAGCGCTGTGCATTTACAGGCACTTAAGTATTCTACATGTCATTTTAGACAGTGTTAGTTAAGAACAAGTGTACTGCTGTCTGAATATTTAGTACAAGTATTCTGTGATATACATCCAGTAGTTACTGTGCATTGTTATATCTATATTTATATACACTGCTGAAAAAAATAAAGGGAACACTAAAATAACACATCCTAGATCTGAATGAATGAAATATTCTTCTTAAATACTTTGTTCTTTACATAGTTGAATGTGCTGACAACAAAATCACACAAAAATTATCAATGGAAATCAAATGTATTAACCCATGGAGGTCTGGATTTGGAGACACCCTCAAAATTAAAGTGGAAAAACACACTACAGGCTGATCCAACTTTGATGTAATGTCCTTAAAACAAGTCAAAATGAGGCTCAGTAGTGTGTGTGGCCTCCACGTGCCTTTATGACCTCCCTACAACCCACACAAGTGGCTCAGGTAGTGCAGCTCATCCAGGATGGCACATCAATGCGAGCTGTGGCAAGAAGGTTTGCTGTGTCTGTCAGCGTAGTGTCCAGAGCATGGAGGCGCTACCAGGAGACAGGCCAGTACATCAGGAGACGTGGAGGAGGCTGTAGGAGGGCAACAACCCAGCAGCAGGACCGCTACCTCCACCTTTGTGCAAGGAGGAACAGGAGGAGCACTGCCAGAGCCCTGCAAAATGACCTCCAGCAAGCCACAAATGTGCATGTGTCTACTCAAACGATCAGAAACAGACTCCATGAGGGTGGTATGAGGGCCCGACGCCCATAGGTGGGGGTTGTGCTTACAGCCCAACACCGTGCAGGACGTTTGGCATTTGCCAGAGAACACCAAGATTGGCAAATTCGCCACTGGCGCCCTGTGCTCTTCACAGATGAAAGCAGGTTCTCACTGAGCACATGTGACAGACGTGACAGAGTCTGGAGATGCCAAGGAGAACGTTCTGCTGCCTGCAACATCCTCCAGCATGACCGGTTTGGCAGTGGGTCAGTAATGGTGTGGGGTGGCATTTCTTTGGGGGCCGCACAGCCCTCCATGTGCTCGCCAGAGGTAGCCTGACTGCCATTAGATACTGAGATGAGATCCTCAGACCCCTTGTGAGACCATATGCTGGTGCGGTTGGCCCTGGGTTCCTCCTAATGCAAGACAATGCTAGACCTCATATGGCTGGAATGTGTCAGCAGTTCCTGCAAGACGAAGGCATTGATGCTATGGACTGGCCCGCCCGTTCCCCAGACCTGAATCCAATTGACCACATCTGGGACATCATGTCTCGCTCCATCCACCAACACCACGTTGCACCACAGACTGTCCAGGAGTTGGCGGATGCTTTAGTCCAGGTCTGGGAGGAGATCCCTCAGGAGACCATCCGCCACCTCCTCAGGAGCTTGCCCAGGCATTGTAGGGAGGTCATACAGGCACGAGGAGTCCACAGACGCTACTGATCCTCATTTTGACTTGTTTTAAGGCCATTACATCAAAGTTGGATCAGCCTGTAGTGTGTTTTTCCACTTTAATTTTGTGGGTGACTCCAAATCCAGACCTCCATGGGTTAATAAATTTGATTTCCATTGATAATTTTTGTGTGATTTTGTTGTCAGCACATTCAACTATGTAAAGAACAAAGTATTTAAGAAGAATATTTCATTCATTCATATCTAGGATGTGTTATTTTAGTGTTCCCTTTATTTATTTGAGCAGTGTATATATTTTTTTATATATAGATAGATATAGATATATATATATAGAGAGAGAGAGAGAGATAAATATAGATATAGATATAGAGAGATATATATAGATATAGATCTAGAGAGATAGATATATATGTATGGTGCAGTTTTATTGTTTATCTGCAATAACTTCTGCTTTGTACTTGTGACTGAGTGTGCCTGTAGCTGCTGTGTGGATTCCACTCTCGTGTATCACACTACTTGCTATCACTATATTCTGTACCCTGGGGGGGCTAGGTGCGTCAGGGTATTATATATATATATATATATATATATATATATATATATATATAGTGCTACACAGTATATATTGTTTGGTATTTTTTTCTGTGTATTTCAGTCACCTCATACCGCTTAAATACTCTGTGCCCTGTATTTACTGTCACATACCACAGGGGGTTATTTGCAGGTATTGTTTTTGTCTGGCTATTTTGTACTGCTATGCTCTAAGGCTACATTCCCTATAATGTCTGCCGCGCAGGGCGGGAAATCCGCGACCGCTTCTGCATCATGCAGTGCTGGCACCACGGATTTACCAAAGGGGAAAGTTTTAACTGATGGTTCAGGCACTGGATGCCGTACACCACCCAGTCAACCCGCAGCACCTGTGGCCAATCAGGACCCACCTTGGGCAGCGTTCTCAAGTATGCTGAATACGATTGTGACACGCCTTACGCCCCCTGTGGGACCTTCTGTGCCATTACAGCCACATATTGTCCCTGTAGTTAATCCGCCTTGGGCGGACACTCTGTCTACCCAGTTACAACAACTGAATCAATCTTTGGTTAGACAAAAGTCTGCCCCACGCCTCTCTGGGGCCAAGGGGTCATCTTAGCGGCCATTTCTTCCTCACAATCCACTAATATTTTGGATGATTCTTCCGATGAGAATGGGGAATATACTGATCCATCAGACACTGATACAGCCGCTTCTGATGAGGAATCTACAAGCCAGGTTGATGTTCCTGACCTAGTGGAGGCTATTAAGCTGATTCTCCAAATAGATGATGAGATCGAGCCCACTACTGTGTCTAAGAAACCTGATAAGTTCAAACGTCAGCAGGTTACTAAAGTAGTCTTACCACATTCTGACCATGTAATTGACATACGTCAAGAATCCTGGGTGTCTCCAGGAAAGAATTTTTCCCTGTCTAAAAAGATACTAGCTCGTTATCCTATCCCTGCAGAGTTGAGTAACAAGTGGGAAACTCCACCGCCAGTGGACTCTCAGTTCGACCATCTTGTGGTGTCATCTACTCTGCCTGTCACCACTGTCACCTCACTGAAAGAACAGACGGATAAGCGTGTGGAGGGTTGCCTGGCAGTTGGAGCAAAGGTCTCACAGGTCTCTTTCAAGTGTGGCGTTAGCAGTCTGTTCTGATGCGTTTCGCTGCTCCAGGCAGCTTTGTCAACTGCCAGGAGCGTGGAGAAATTTACCGGACATTCCATCACTAAGGTACCCACCTATCAGCTACAGGAAGCTGCTTTGTAAACCAGGGACACCGCCACAATTGCATGGAATCCTGCCATCACTAGGAACCATCGCTACGGACCCATTACCAAGGAACACAAGCCTGGTAATACCATATATATGGACATTTGCGTACCCATGTGTACTAAATTGTGAACTGTCCACTCCAATTTAAGGTCACAGTCTCAGGCACTTTATAAGCAGCCAACCATTTATATTGGACTTTTATTGCCCACGTCCGTTGCTCTAAGAATAAGGAATATATTAAAGTTTTAAATGTATTACTAGTATATTAAATTGTTCATATTTTATTATATATTGTCAGCGCTGTTTTCCCTTTACATTATCTCTTTTTTTGCTGGGGGATTGACTACCTCCCACTATACAGCTGCTAAGAATAGCATCCCATTTTGGCGCCCGTTCTCTATATACTTGGTAAATATATTTTTTGCAATCTTGAAAGCACCTGTCCATTCATACAGCGCCCCCATATGTATACAATCAAGATACCGTCTCCCACTCTGCAGAACATTGGCGCAAGTGCGGGAGTCTGGGGGAGCGGTAGAAGAACCTAGTACAGACCCTGGGCATTAATGTTCACATAGATTTTTTTTATTTTTTTTTATACACTGCTTACTGGATGGAGTACAGTATTAATATTTAACATTATAGATGATCTATAGTATAGGCTGTATTAAACATTTAAATAATATAAATAAGTGGTCAGGAAAAGGTTAAACTAGCCATAATAAATACACAAACATAATAGAACCAGTACTGCATTTTCTAAGCACACATTCTCCCACATAATGATAAGGCTCCTGTCTCTTTTACCTGGTAGCTGCTCTCTGGTCCAGTGCACTGATTGAGGACTCCACACACAGCAAGCTTGGTAGATGAAGCTGCTACACTGGGCATATGCAGTAGCTCTGCTCTGTCCCTTAAACTGCGTGATGTGACAGCAGCTCTAATAGTTGTATTATATACCATTGCTATTGTCATAAATTAAGCCACTTGCCAAGAGGAGAGGAGTTTCTGGGCAACCAGAACCCCCCCCCCCCCTCCCCTGCATTTGTCTATGAAGGTGGAGGCGGGGGTTGGTTTAGGTGCTAAGGGGGGTAGGTTAGGATTAGGCAGAAAGGGGAGAGGTCAAGGTTAGGGGAGGGTGTTTTAATACTTACCCCACCCCTGTGGGGATCCTGACCATCAGGATGCTGGCGTTGGTATTATCACTGCTGGCATCCCGTCTGTTGGGATTGCATATCTATCCACCCCCCACAGAACCTCCTCACCCACCCCACCTCAATTAACCCATTTTCCTGCATTTTGCACATTTTCACCGCAAAAATGACTTGTCATTATTGCACAAATTACTATAATTATAAAAACCTAAGTGACTATTTAATCATTAGGTAGGGTGTACCAGTGATTCTGAATTCAGTCTCTATTTCTACCTTAAAATAGGGATTTTCCCCTTCTCAGAAGATGGTGAAAAAAACAATTGCATTAAATGCTAAGGAGAATTATTGGGTGCAATTGAATTGGGTGATAACCACTTTTTCATGAAAAGTGAAACCGGGATATTGCTGCTAATTGAATTCCCCACAATAAGTTTCTTAAACTACGGTATATTCAAAGTCATAGGATGCAAAAAATATCTCTATTGTAAGACTTAAAAAAGAAAATGTTTATTCTACAAAAGTAACATTTAATTGGGATGTCAAACCATGTTTACATTTAAATGACTAATTTAGCATTATAGTATTCTTGAAATAGAAAGTAATTATGAATCATAAATGTTACACGCTGGTAGGAGGTATGCTGGGTCTTGTAGTATCACAGCTGGAGAGCCGCAGGATGCCAAGCCTGGCATGAGTTACCACTTTTCTCACGTGTGACTTAGCTCCCCAGGTACCTGTCCATCAGGAACAGAGGGAAAGAGATTCGCCAGCACCTCGCCGCGCTATATCAGCAGGAGACCGAACAAGAAGAATCCTTTTACCTGGAAGCACTGAAGCTGCCAAACAGAACTCACCCTGATACGGTGAGAGTCGGGCAGCGCCAAAATCACCCATGATTATATATTATCCAGCAATACACAGTATATATGTAGATTTTATTTTTCAGTAAATAAATAAAAGTTTCTTCCATCTGCTATGATTTTTTTTCTTTTTTTCTCTTGCTGTGTCGTTAAAGCTTTAATTTTAAAAGCGCCAACATATTTTATATAAATAAGCTGACAATGCATGTTGCTAGCCGTACTTTGGAAAGAGGATACAAGTAAGCCATATCCGATTACATCTAAGCTACTGTACTGCAAAAGTCAGGAGTTCTTTATACAGGAAGTTATTCAATATATCACTAATACCCCTTTTACACCACCAGCTAGTAACACGGGTTATTGCTCATGAACTTGCATAACCTGTGTTGCTGCTCAGTGTTGAACACGTGTTAAACCGGGCAAACTGTTCAGTGTAAACGAGAGCCGGATCGTGCGACCCGGCTTCCCGTTTACAGTGTATGAGCGGGCGGCGCTTGGAGATCATGTGATCTCCAAGCGCCGCCCCCGTTGCGTCACTGGCAACGTCTCCAACCCACCAATATGCCGGGCTGGTGACTCCGGTGTGAAAGGGGTCAGACGCGGGTAGCACCCGTGTCAGGCTCCCGGCTGCAACCCGCGATTTAGGTATAAAAGCGGTATTACTGTATATTCTATATGCACTTGAATCGCTTCCATTTTTCAGTGGAGTTGTACTTATTCCAGATCTCCCTGTGTCAGGTAATTGGTGCCTTCAGCGCAATATTCCGTGAAGCGAATTAATTCCTGTTTCCTCTGTTCCAGCCTGTTGGTGATGAAAGCAATGCTCGAGAGTTGGAGGTTGTCGGGGTGAAGCCTGGTAAGGAATAGATCAATGGAGACTGGAACTCGGATTATGGTGGAGAATGTTGGGGTGAACGTTTAGTAAGAGAGGCCTGTTTTATGAGGTGGGAAGGACCATCACTAAAATTGTGTAAAATGTATATTTAATATGAGTATTGGACATATACAATTGATATTTTGATTTTGTACAAATAGGCCTATTCAATTGTTTTAGCGCGGCCACAGCTCCCGTCATGTTATTCAGCTGTTGCTGTCAACGCTCAACCATATTTCTCCTTGCACTCTCCTGAGGTGGCATTTACATGGAATGTATGGGATAGCGTTAGTTAATTCTGTCTTACCCCGCATGGAAAAGGCAGTGAAGCCCCGAGCTATTCCCCGCGCAGCAAGTATTGTGGCTATTTGGATTCCCCCTTTGTATCACTTTTCACTACGCTGCAAACTGTACGTACTTGTTTTTCTGGTCATTGCTATTACACAGATAGGGTGCAGCTAAATTAAGTGGGATGTTGGGACAAAATGTGTGGCTGTGCACACGGCCAATACACACGGTAGCCCATCGTCGCTAAAATAATGCGGTCACATTGTGCAATTACAAGTGTTCCCATGCGGTTCTGATGGCACCTCACTAACAACACATTTTTGTTGTTTTCATAATGTTGTGTATATCTCCGGTAGCCTGAGCGGGTGTGGTAGACAAAATCTACAGTAATTAGATAGACAGTCATTAGGTCATCCGCAAATGGCCGACATGCCAAAAGGTCGATATGGAAAAGTAGAAAAGGTAGACGGTTGAAAGGTTGACTTGAAATTGTTGACACAAAAAGATAGGCACCAGTTTGTGTTTTGTTTTTTTAGTTTTTTAGGGTGTAATTTTTGGTATTTCCTCATATGTGACCAAAATTAGTGCATACGTATGTACCCTCACAGACTGGCTACACTCATCGTGCTTCGGGCAAGATGTCTCGTTCAGCTACCGCTGCGCTTGGCACGGGTTACTATTCCCAGTCATAGTCTACGTGGATGGTAAATCATGCAAAAGTTGAAAAGTTTGAGAAAACCCCAAAAAACGTGTGTCGACCTTTTGTACCTATCGACCTAAAGCACTGTTTACCGTTTTGACCATGTCGGACATATGGTGACAACTTAATGACTGTCTGTCTATACATTGGAACCCGCCTGATCCAGGCTACATAGTGAATGGCGCAAGTTATTTCCTAAAATGAGAGCTATGTAAATAACTTTTTTTTTTTAATCGTGTAAATATTTTATTAACTTTTCGAAAATACAACATCCAAAAATACAAGAACATAAAAAAACAAAACACATACACAGTAAGCATATACATATCTAAACAGTAGAAGTCACAGACAGGGAACTGTCATTACATCAAGCGTCATAAATCAAACCAGCCAATTTGTGACAGTAGAAAAGTAACTAGCAAGAAATAGATATATCTATGCATGATGGGTCAAAACAGGAGACAGACAAAATGTGCTATTAGTTGAAAACACTAGCTAGTAATAGCCGGACGGCTAAGTTGCCTCAGCTCCTGCAAGGTCTTTACCGAGAACAGAGGTGCACCACCTATCCCACTTAGCACGGTATGTATGCATTGTACCCCTGCTCTTGAATAGCTGTCTCTCATGCCAGGCCACCGTGTTAACTAATGCTCTCCACTGAAAAAAATTAGGGGGTGCCGAAGCAAACCAGTTTCTAGCTATTACCACCTTTGCAAGAGTCGTAAGGCATAAAACATAACGATACAGTATTAAGGAGTGTGTCTCCTCTACATCGAGGCCAAACATACACAACCTGGGGCATAACGGGGGTAGAGATGGCTCCGTCGACTCGAGAGCTATGTAAATATCTTACAGAAACCCAGGGGACCTGCACATACAGCAAAGCTAAATCAGTACTAAAGGATAAAATGTGACAGTGGGATCATTGCCGTTCCCTATATACTGTACTAAAAGTATAAAGCATGTGGTGGCGCTCTGCCTGTACGGGGGTAGGGTACGCGGGATGGGGGGGGGGAGTAATGTCCAGGTAGGATGTGGTGCTATATAGATGACACAGGTTACTGGGTGATATTCTAATTGTGTTCTTTCTCTCCTAGAGTTTGATTTTGATGTGCAAGGCCACCTGGAGCTAGGGGAAGATTTGGATATTATTAGACAGAGGTACTAAGGCAGAACCGACCCCGTCTAGTGCTTAAACTTCTGAAGCTCCTGAATAATGAGTGAGCCACCTGTATGTAACTAATATGTAATTATGTAATGGCAGCCTTAGGCACTTTCCACAGGTTTTACGGTAATTCTGTCTGTGTCATAATCTGTCTCTGGAAACGTGTGTCAGCGCAATGTGTGTCCCAGGACATAATGATGGCTGCGAGGTTGGGAACCTATGTTTGTTTGTATGTTGCTTACGTCCGTTACTGTATCTGTGGCCAACATTTTTATTGAACAATTACACTGTTTAGAATACAGGATTGCGAGAGATGATTATTCACAGGTGGCAAAGGGGAGTGTGGCCGGCGGCAAAGGGTTTGTGCTGCGACATTAAAGGGATATGATGCAGCATGGAAAGTAATGGGGTTTCTGTGACCAAGGAATTGTGTCGCTGAACAATTGAAGTCTAAAGGGCCCTACACACTGGTAGATGTTTTTAGAAATAAATCGTTCTTATCTTTCAGTTTGTGTGCATCAACGATGAACGATGCGCGTCGCCGCAATCGTTCATCGTTGGTCTATCATCGTTTATCACTGCAAGCCAATATGGAAGATATCTTTGTATGCAATAGCAAATTGTTCATTAAAATCGTCCAGTGTGTATGCTCAAAATCATTATTAAATAATTGTTCACCGATCATATCGTTCGTCGGCAAAATTGGCCAAATGGCCCAGTGTGTAGGGCCCTTTACGGGTTATTTTTCTGTCTCTGTTCAGACGCCTGTCACACATCTCTGGTAACCGCTGCTACTACCTCCGTGGAGCCGGCGCAATGATGCAACACGCTCTTGTGAACTTTACAATGGAGAAACTAGTGAAACTGGTAAATGCAATCACTCTCTGTCATGGCGTTCACCCCTAATGTGATTAAACTGATCAGCGCAAACATGTCACCGCCTGGTCTTGTGTATCCCTTGCCTGGTTTTGTCTCTGTGGCTGTCCTGGATATTGACTTTTGCTTTCTTTCTCCTGCAGGGCTTCATCCCGATGTCTGTGCCGGACATGCTGAGAGGAGTAGTGTTTGTGAGTTCACGTCACGTAGCTTATTTCCACACTCTGGTGGAAGTCTGACCTCCAGAGCCCTGTAATATCTACCTGTCTCTACCTCCACTCTCTCTTGATGTGTCTTCCTCCTCCTCTCTTTCCCGCTGCCTCCATCCACCTGACCTGTCTATGTTGCTCTGTGTCCCAGGAAGGCTGCGGCATGCAGCCCAGCGCTCACAGCTCGCAGGTTTACAGCCTGGATCCAGCTATGAACCCGGACTTGCATCTGGCTGGGACCTCGGAGGTCGGCATTGCAGGTAATACTGCGTGTATTTGTACAGACGCTTGCGCCTTGTGTACATATAGAAACAGTGACACTGCTGCCTCTGCTATATCACCTTAGCCTGTGTATTGAGAACAAATCCTGGGGTTTAGTTCTTGAGCCCTGTGACCCTTCATCAGTTGGCACCATCAGTGCATTATGGGAGTCATTTACTTATTTATTAGTTCTATAACACTGACTTATGTATTACAGGATATTTTATGGATCATTCACTCCAAATGTCTGATCTCCCAATCAGGTGAGTCGCAGTCTGTGACCTTACACCACACTCTATGGAAGATTTAACGGGTTGTGTTTATTTTTGTTGTTGTTCTTTTACTGATAACTTCTCTCATAACTGCTATTTATGGACAATATATGTCCTACGGGTTCTTCTCTAAGGGCTTTGTATCTCATCTCCCTTACATTGGGCATACAGGAGAGGCTGCATTGTATCCTCTACGCTAATATTGAGCTACTGCTCTTTCTGAGTTAGTAGTCAGGTCCTAGAGCAGTGCAGTTACCCTCTGTAGGTCTGACGATCATACGGGATGCGGTTACGTTGCCGGCAGTCGGGATCCCGGCGCTCAGGATAGCGATGCTGGAATCCCGACCACTGACAATGCCGACAGCCAGAATCCCGGCTAACAGGCGCAATTTCCACTTGTGGGTATCCACAACACCCATAGAGTAGGAATAGAATCTGTGGTGAGTACAGCGAGGCCGCAGCGTGGTGAGCCCGCGAGGGGCTTTGTTGCGCTCGCCCCCCCTGCCGGCATTCTGGCGGCTTGGATCCCGGCGTTGGTATGCTGACTGCCAGGAACCCGGCCGTCGGCATACCATATCCAACGCGATCATACTGCCACGTACAGCATAAATCGGGTCTGGGGCTCCAGGTCGACAACACTTAGGTCGACACCAATTGGCCGACACACCTTAGGTTGACACCAGAAATAGGTCGACATGGAAAATGGTCAACATGAGTTTTTTTTTACTGTTTTTGGTGTCGTTTTCTCCGTAAAGTGACGGGGAACTCCAATTAGTGCACAGTGTCCCCTCGCATGCTTCGGGCAAGGTGCCTCGCTGTGCTCGGCGCAGATTACCGTTCCCAATTGTAGTCCACGTGAATCGTAAAGTATGAAAAAAATTAAAAAAATTGAAAAAAAATTGAAAAACTCATGTCAACCTTGTTCATGTTGTCCTTTTGTCTGTGTCGACCTATTTCTGGTACGACCAATTGGTGTCGACTTAATTGGTGTCGACCTGGAGTCCGGATACCGCATAAATCCTATTTTATTATTAAAGTACTGCTGCAGATTTCAGCAGCTCGGTTGTACATTACTATATCCACCCACAAATCTACACTGTCTTCTGTCTAGCCACGATTCCCAGGCAATGTAATGAACTTGTTACTGATGACCTTTTATATCTGCGGATCATTTAATGAGCGTTCTGCATAGCAGGCATGAGAGATGGTGCTGCAGATCTTCTCGCACTTCCTAGGACTGTACTTCAGAGCAATGGGCAGATTTATTATAAAATGCCACCAGCCCCCAACAATTAAGAATCGTTATCTTTGCATGTAGCAACAGTAGGGATTAGTTTATCAGGAGAATCTACCAGTCTTTATTGGCGAGACACTGGCTCCAATACGAGCCTGTCGCAGCAATCCGTAAGATGTAGAGTGATCGCATACAGAATTGCCGCGCTACTAGCCATGTGTGGGTGTTGCTATCAAGCTACACACGCACAATGCGAAGAAGACGCAGTGCACATCGGGATCTCCTCCAGCCCACCGGGCTGGCATTGCAGGCTCACGCTACGCTTCTCAGATCTTGTTACACACTGGCCCTCTAGAAAACTGTGGGGACGACTCCTCTGAGCTCTATGCATCTCATTGTGATTCTAGTCCTGCTGACCATTCATCATAACCCACTTATCTTAGTGTTGAGAGATAGTAAAATACAATCTTCAGACTAATCCTTGTAGATGTACGCGATCCTGACCCCACACGAGTTCTCCCCATCGTTTATATGTACATATTGGGGCTGTCGCTGCCACTTCTCTGCTTCCCCCTCATTGCTGTTGTCCTGTACACTGACAGTTGTACTGTTGACGCATTTTACTTAACAGGACAGTTTGCTGCAGCACTTGTTACCGGGCAGAGACAGAGACAGGACGCGAGACGTGGGGTCTCTATCGAGTTCACCACTTTACCAAGGTCAGTCCTTCGCTTGGTGTGTTATGCCGCAGCCCTCAGTGTGGAATGTTGGTCGCAAATCTCCTTTCTCTTACGTCCTAGAGGATACTGGGGTTCCATTTAGTACCATGGGGTATAGACGGGTCCACTAGGAGCCATGGGCACTTTAAGAATTTGATAATGTGGGCTGGCTCCTCCCTCTATGCCCCTCCCACCAGACTCAATTTAGAAAATGTGCCCGGAGGAGCCGGTCACGCTTATGGAAGCTCCTGAATAGTTTTCTGCATTTATTTTATATGTTTGTTATTTTCAGGCAGGACAGGATGGCACCAGCCTGCCTGCTTCGTGGGACTTAGGGGTGGGGGGGAGTGGCCCAACCTCTTGTAGGGTTAATGGTCCCGTTACCCGCTGACAGGACACTGTGCTCCTGAGGGAACTATTCGCAAGCCCCACCACGGCGAGTGTACATTCCCGCAGCACGCCGCCACCCTTAACAGAGCCAGAAGAATGAAGAGTGGTGAGTACTAAGCCGTCGTCCCGGCTAGCGAGTTGCGGGCCATTATAGCGGCATGAGGGTACGGAGACGCACGGCTTCTAACCGGGGTGGATTGCGTCTCCAGACACAGTACACAGCTGCGTCTCAGTACACTGTACACAGTACCCACACTGGCAAAAACAGCCTTAAAATAGTTTCTCTAACGTCCTAGTGGATGCTGGGGACTCCGTAAGGACCATGGGGAATAGACGGCTCCGCAGGAGACTGGGCACACTAAAAGAAAGATTTGGTACTACCTGGTGTGCACTGGCTCCTCCCTCTATGCCCCTCCTCCAGACCTCAGTTAGATTTCTGTGCCCGGCCGAGCTGGATGCACACTAGGGGCTCTCCTGAGCTCCTAGAAAGAAAGTATATGTTAGGTTTTTTATTTTACAGTGAGACCTGCTGGCAACAGGCTCACTGCAACGAGGGACTAAGGGGAGAAGAAGCGAACCTACCTGCTTGCAGCTAGCTTGGGCTTCTTAGGCTACTGGACACCATTAGCTCCAGAGGGATCGACCGCAGGACCCGTCCTTGGTGTTCGTTCCCGGAGCCGCGCCGCCGTCCCCCTTACAGAGCCAGAAGCATGAAGATGGTCCGGAAAATCGGCAGCATGAAGACTTCAGTCTGCACCAAGGTAGCGCACAGCACTGCAGCTGTGCGCCATTGCTCCTCATTACACACTTCACACTCCGGTCACTGAGGGTGCAGGGCGCTGGGGGGGGGGGCACCCTGAGCAGCAATTAAAACACCTTGGCTGGCAAAATAACCACAATATATAGCCCCAGAGGCTATATATGTGGTAATTACCCCTGCCAGAATACAGAAAATAGCGGGAGAAAAGTCTGCCGAAAAAGGGGCGGAGCCATCTCCCTCAGCACACTGGCGCCATGTTCTCTTCACAGTATAGCTGGAAGACAGCTCCCCAGGCTCTCCCCTGTAGTTTTCAGGCTCAAAGGGTTAAAAAGAGAGGGGGGGCACTAAATTTAGGCGCAATATTGTTTTTACAAGCTGCTATTGGGGAAAATTCACTCAGTGATAGTGTTTATCCCTACATTATATAGCGCTCTGGTGTGTGCTGGCATACTCTCTCTCTGTCTCCCCAAAGGGCTGTGTGGGGTCCTGTCCTCAGTCAGAGCATTCCCTGTGTGTGTGCGGTGTGTCGGTACGGCTGTGTCGACATGTTTGAGGAGGCTTATGTGGAGGCGGAGCAGATGCCGATAAATGGGATGTCGCCCCCCTGTGGGCCGACACCAGAGTGGATGGATAGGTGGAAGGTATTAACCGACAGTGTCAACTCCTTACATAAACGGCTGGATGACGTGACAGCTATGGGACAGCCGGCTTCTCGGCCCGTGCCTGCCCAAGCGTCTCAAAGGCCATCAGGGGCTCAAAAACGCCGCTCCCTCAGATGGCAGACACAGATGTTGACGCGGAGTCTGACTCCAGTGTCGACGAGGTTGAGACATATACACAATCCACTAGGAACATCTGTTACATGATCCCGGCAATAAAAAATGTGTTACACATTCTGACATTAACCCAAGTACCACTAAAAAAGGGTTTTATGTTTGGGGAGAAAAAGCAGGCAGTGTTTTGTTCCCCCATCAAATGAGTGAATGAAGTGTGAAAAAACTGGTAATTTCTAAAAAGTTACTGATGGCGTACCTTTTCCCGCCAGAGGATAAGTTACGCTGGGAGATATCCCCTAGGGTGGATAAGGCGCTCACACGTTTGTCAAAAAAGGTGGCACTGCCGTCTTAGGATACGGCCACTTTGAAGGTACCTGCTGATAAAAAGCAGGAGGCTATCCTGAAGTCTGTATTTACACACTCAGGTACTAGACTGAGACCTGCAGATAGTGCTGCTGCAGCGTGGTCTGTAACCCTGTCAAACAGGGATACTGTTTTGCGAACATAAGACGTCGTCTTATATATGAGGGATGCACAGAGGGATATTTTGCCGGCTGGCATCCTGGATTAATGCAATGTCCATTCTGTCAGGAGGGTATTAGAGACCCGACACTGGACAGGTGATGCTGACTTTAAAAGGCACATAGAGCCTTATAAGGGTGAGGAATTGTTTGGGGATGGTCTCTGGGACCTCGTATCCACAGCAACAGCTGGGAAGAAAATTTTTTACCTCAGGTTTCCTCACAGCCTAAGAAAGCACTGTATTATCAGGTACAGTCCTTTTGGCTTCAGAAAAGCAAGCGGGTCAAAGGCGCTTCCTTTCTGCACAGAGACGAGGGAAGAGGGAAAAAGCTGCGCCAGTCAGCCAGTTCCCAGAATCAAAATTCTTCCCCCGCTTCCTCTGAGTCCACCGCATGACGCGGGGGCTCCACAGGCGTAGCCAGGTACGGTGGGGGGCCGCCTCAAAAATTTCAGCGATCAGTGGGCTCGCTCACAGGTGGATCCCTGGATCCTTCAAGTAGTATCTCAGGGGTACAGGCTGGAATTCGAGGCGTCTCCCCCCCGCCGTTTCCTCAAATCTGCCTTGCCGACAACTCCCTCAGGCAGGGAGGCTGTGCTAGAGGCAAATTCACAAGCTGTATTCCCAGCAGGTGATAGTCAAGGTGCCCCTACTTCAACAAGGACGGGGTTACTATTCCACACTGTTTGTGGTACCGAAACCGGACGGTTCGGTGAGACCCATGTTAAATTTGAAATCCTTGAACACATATATAAAAAAATTCAAGTTCAAGATGGAATCGCTCAGGGCGGTTATTGCAAGCCGGGAAGAGGGGGATTACATGGTATCCCTGGACGTCAAGGATGCTTACCTGCATGTCCCAATTTACCGTCCTCACCAGGAGTACCTCAGATTTGTGGTACAGGATTGTCATTACCAATTCCAGACACTACCGTTTGGACTGTCCACGGCACCGAGGGTGTTTACCAAGGTAATGGCAGAAATGATGATACTCCTTCAAAAAAAAAAAAAAAAAGGGAGTTTTAATTATCCCATACTTGGACGATCTCCTAATAAAGGCGAGGTCCAGGGAGCAGTTACTGGTCGGAGTAGCACTATCTCGGGAAGTGCTACAACAGCATGGCTGGATTCTAAACATCCCAAAGTCACAACTGGTTCCTTCCAAACGCTTACTGTTCCTGGGGATGATTCTGGACATGGAACAGAAAAAAGTGTTTCTTCCGCAGGAGAAAGCCAAGGAGCTGTCATCTCTAGTCAGAGACCTCCTAAAACCAAAACGGGTATCGGTGCATCACTGCACACGAGTCCTGGAAAAAATGGTGGCTTCATACGAAGCAATTCCATTCGGCAGGTTCCATGCAAGGACCTTCCAGTGGGACCTCTTGGACAAGTGGTCGGGATCGCATCTTCAGATGCATCAACTGATAACCCTGTCTCCAAGGACCAGGGTGTCTCTACTGTGGTGGCTGCAGAGTGCTCATCTTCTAGAGGGCCGCAGATTCGGCATACAGGACTGGGTCCTGGTGACCACGGATGCCAGCCTTCGAGGCTGGGGAGCAGTCACACAGGGAAGAAACTTCCAAGGACTATGGTCAAGTCAGGAGACTTCCCTGCACATAAATATTCTGGAACTAAGGGCCATTTACAATGCCCTAAGTCAGGCAAAACCCCTGCTTCAAAACCAGCCGGTACTGATCCAGTCAGACAACATCACGGCAGTCGCCCATGTAAACCGACAGGGCGGCACAAAAAGCAGGATCGCGATGGCAGAAGCCGCAAGGATTCTCCGATGGGCGGAAAATCACATAATAGCACTGTCGGCAGTGTTCATTCCGGGAGTGGACAACTGGGAAGCAGACTTCCTCAGCAGACACGACCTACACCCGGGAGAGTGGGGACTTCATCCAGAAGTCTTCCTACTGTTGGTAAACCGTTGGGAAAGGCCTCAGGTGGACATGATGGCATCCTGCCTCAACAAAAAGCTAAAGAGATATTGCGCCAGGTCAAGGGACCCTCAGGCGATAGCTGTGGACGCGTTAGTGACACCGTGGGTGTACCAGTCGGTTTATGTGTTCCCTCCTCTGCCCCTCATACCAAAGGTACTGAGAATAATAAGAGGGCGAGAAGTAAGAACGATACTCGTGGTTCCGGATTGGCCAAGAAGAGCTTGGTACCCGGAACTTCAAGAAATGTTATCAGAGGACCCATGGCCTCTACCGCTCAGACAGGATCTGCTACAGCAGGGGCCCTGTCTGTTCCAAGACTTACCGCGGCTGCGTTTGACGGCATGGCGGTTGAATTCCGGATCCTAAAGGAAAAGGGCATTCCGGAGGAAGTCATTCCTACGCTGATAAAAGCCAGGAAAGAAGTAACCGCAAACCATTATCACCGCATTTGGCGAAAATATGTTGCGTGGTGTGAGGCCAGGAAGGCCCCCACAGAGGAATTTCAGCTGGGTCGTTTTCTGCACTTCCTACAGTCAGGAGTGACTATGGGCCTAAAATTGGGTTCCATTAAGGTCCAGATTTCGGCTCTGTCGATTTTCTTCCAGAAAGAACTGGCTTCACTGCCTGAAGTTCAGACTTTTGTAAAGGGAGTGCTTCATATTCAGCCCCCTTTTGTGCCTCCTGTGGCACCTTGGGATCTCAATGTGGTGTTGAGTTTCCTAAAATCACATTGGTTTGAACCACTTAAAACCGTGGATCTCAAATATCTCACGTGGAAAGTGGTCATGTTATTGGCCTTAGCTTCGGCCAGGCGTGTGTCAGAATTGGCGGCTTTGTCGTGTAAAAGCCCTTATCTGATTTTCCATATGTATAGGGCAGAATTGAGGACTCGTCCCCAGTTTCTCCCTAAGGTGGTATCAGCTTTTCACTTGAACCAACCTATTGTAGTGCCTGCGGCTACTAAGGACTTGGAGGATTCCAAGTTACTGGACGTAGTCGGGGCCTTGAAAATTTATGTTTCCAGGACGGCTGGAGTCAGGAAAACTGACTCGCTTTTTATCCTGTATGCACCCAACAAAATAGGTGCTCCTGCTTCTAAGCAGACTGTTGCTCGCTGGATTTGTAGCACAATTCAGCTGGCGCATTCTGCGGCTGGTTTGCCGCATCCTAAATCAGTGAAAGCCCATTCCACGAGGAAGGTGGGCTCATCTTGGGCGGCTGCCCGAGGGGTCTCGGCTTTACAACTTTGCCGAGCTGCTACTTGGTCAGGGGCAAACACGTTTGCTAAATTCTACAAATTTGATACCCTGGCTGAGGAGGACCTTGAGTTCTCTCATTCGGTGCTGCAGAGTCATCCGCACTCTCCCGCCCGTTTGGGAGCTCTGGTATAATCCCCATGGTCCTTACGGAGTCCCCAGCATCCACTAGGACGTTAGAGAAAGTAAGAATTTACTCACCGATAATTCTATTTCTCGTAGTCCGTAGTGGATGCTGGGCGCCCATCCCAAGTGCGGATTGTCTGCAATACTTGTATATAGTTATTGCCTAACTAAAGGGTTATTGTTGAGCCATCTGTTGAGAGGCTCAGTTGTTATTCATACTGTTAACTGGGTAAAATATCACGAGTTATACGGTGTGATTGGTGTGGCTGGTATGAGTCTTACCCGGGATTCAAAATCCTTCCTTATTGTGTCAGCTCTTCCGGGCACAGTGTCCTAACTGAGGTCTGGAGGAGGGGCATAGAGGGAGGAGCCAGTGCACACCAGGTAGTACCAAATCTTTCTTTTAGTGTGCCCAGTCTCCTGCGGAGCCGTCTATTCCCCGTGGTCCTTACGGAGTCCCCAGCATCCACTACGGACTACGAGAAATAGAATTATCGGTGAGTAAATTCTTATTTTTCTCTCCATTTTAAGCACCAGATTACTTCAGCCAGTATTAAAAAAAAGCGGGAAGACCGCACGCCATTGAAGGGGCGGGGCCTTCACTATGAGCAGATCCAGCAGCTCATCAGCGCCATTTTTCCTCTGCAGTGGACACAGACGCTAACTGACAGGGACGCACAGCTCCTCTGGAGAGACCCCAGATTACCTCAACGGTACCGGGGGGGGGGTTGAGCGATTATTAGTGTACTAAGTCTCCAAATAACTCTGTGTCTCCCTGAAGGGCTCTTTGTGGGTTCATTGTGCTTAACCTTTTCCTGTGTGTGTGTGTGCTGTCACATTTACATTATGTCAGGCAAAGAGTGTGTTTCTTGTACAGCGGAGTGTTCCTCTTCACCAGAGGGCTCACTACTGGGTACTCAGGGCAGTGCACCTTCCCAAAATAGCGGGGCTGAACCGGAGTGGGTTAATACCATTAAGGGAATGATTGCTAATATTTCTACAAAACTACCCTGCAATGAGAAAGAGACGCAATACTTAAGACAGACTGTGGAAGAGTTTATGAATAGAGACTCACTCCCCAAACCAGCGTCTCAATCCCCTCCCATTTGTCCGCAAAAGCGATCTCTGGCCCATATCCTGCAGTCTGACTCTGATGTTGATGGGGCAGACATGGAGGAGGGTGAGGTGGATTTGGAGGTGGGGGGGGGGGCATGCTACTCTGTCACAGGGAATAGAGGCGCTTATAGAAGCTATCAGAGATGTTCTGCAAATTCCTGATAAGGTATCAGAGGAGTGTGAGGAATCTTATTTTAATGTAAAAAAGAAGTCTTCAGTCACTTTTCCTGCGTCAAAGGATTGAATACCCTGTTTGAAGAACCGTGGATTAATCCTGATAAGAAGTTTCAGATCCCTAAAAGGTGGCTCTCATCTTTTCCTTTTCCTCTGGAGGATAGGTAAAAATGGGAAAATCCGCCGATAGTGGACACATCAGTCTCTAGGCTGTCATGTTAAATAGTATTGCCTGTTCCTGGTGCAGCCTCCCTGAAAGACACGGCTGATCGTAAAATTGAGACTACACTCAAATCATTGTACACAGCTGCTGGGGTGGCCCAGAGATCCACTATTGCATGTGCGTGGATCACAAAAGCCATTGCTAAATGGTCAGGAAACCTAATTGAAGGGTTAGATTCCTTGTCTAGGGGGATGTTGTTTTACTCCTGCAGCATATACAGGACTCTGCGAACTTTATGGTGGAAGTCATAAAAGAGTTTGGTTTGCTTAATCCACGCACCACCGCTATGGCAGTGTCAGCACGCAGGGGCTTGTGGCTACGCCAGTGGACTGCTGATGCGGACTCCAGGAAAGGCGTGAAAGGCCTACCATTCACAGGAGAGGACTTGTTTGGAGACGAACTAGATAAATGGATCGCCAAAGCTACTGCGGGTAAGTCTACGTATCTTCCTTCCGCAACTCCCCCAGCCAGGAAAGATTATTCAGCTTCAAATTTACAGTTCTTTCGGACAGCCAAGTTTAAGGGAAAATCCAGAGGTGCTTCTACGGCCTCCAGAGGCGCAAACCAGCAACTGCAGGTGCTCAGGAACAGAGCTCAGGCTCTGCTTCTTCAAAGCCCGACTAAAATTCTTCATCTGGTTAAGTTGGTGCCGGGATCGCTGGGTCATAGATCTTATTTCCCAGGGTTACAGACTGGGGTTCCAAGAGCTCCCACCTCACAGATTCTTCAAATCAGGCTTACCAGCTTCACAAGAGGCAAGTATAACTTTACAGCAAGCCATCCAAAAACTGGTACAGACTCAGGTCATTGTTCCTGTTCCACCTCATCTGCACAACAAGGGGTACTATTCCAACTTGTTTGTAGTACCGAAACCGTACGGTTCGGTATGACCAATTCTGATCCTCAAGTCCTTGAACCCGTTCTTAAGAGTTTTCAAGTTCAAGATGGAGTCTCTGAGAACGGTGATCTCAGGTCTGGAGGAAGGGGAATTCCTAGTGTCTCTGGATATCAAGGATGTGTACCTTCACATTCCGATCTGGCCGCCTTATCAGGCTTATCTACGGTTTGCCCTGCAGGACTGTCACTACCAGTTCCAGGCCCTGCCATTTGATCTCTCCACGGTGCCGAGGGTGTTCACCAAAGTGATGGCAGAGATGATGTTTATACTCCGCAAGCAGGAAGTGAACATAATTCCGTACCTGGACGATCTTCTGATAAAGGCGCTGGCCAGGGGGAGGTTGCTGGACAGCATTGCTCTCTCAACCAAACTTCTCCAGGATCACGAGTGGATTCTGAACCTTCCGAAATCTCACCTAGAGCCAACATGGAGGCTCCCATTCCTGGGATTGATACTGGACACGGAGTCGCAGAAAGTGTTCCTTCCGTTGAAAAAGGCATTGGTAATCCAGTCAGTGGTTCGGAATGTCCTGAGGCCAACCCAGATATCGGTGCATCTATGCATTTGCCTTCTGGGGAAAATGGTGGCCTCTTACAAGGCGCTTCAATACGGAAGGTTTCACGCAAGACCCTTCCAGCTCGATCTGTTGGACAAATGGTCCGGATCGCTTCTTCACATGTCGCCAAAAGCCAGGATCTCCCTTCTGTGGTGGCTACAGATTTCTCATCTCGTCGGAGGTTCGAAATTCAGGACTGGATCCTGTTAACCACGGACGCAAGCCTCAGAGGTTGGGGAGCAGTCACCCAGGGGGTGCAGTTTCAAGGAAGATGGTCAAGTCAGGAAGTCATCCTTCCAATCAACATTCTGGAACGGTTCCATATACAACGCCCTTCTGCAGGCCTCTTATCTTCTTCACGAGCGGGCTATTCAGGTCCAGTCGGATAATGTGACGGCAGTGACGTACATAAACCGACAGGGCAGAACGAAAAGCAGAGGAGCAATGTCAGAGGTGTCAAGAATTCTCCTCTGGGCAGAAAAAAACGCTGTGGCGTTGTCAGCGGTCTTCATTCCGGGAGTAGACAACTGGGAAGCAGACCTCCTCAGCAGACATGACCTGCACCCGGGGGAGTGGGGCCTTCACCCGGAAGTGTTCAGGTGCTTCACGCGTCGGTGGGTATATCCACAAATTGACATGATGGCCTCTCGTCTCAACAAGAAGCTCAAGCGGTATTGTTCCAGGTCGAGAGACCCACAGGCAGTGGCGGTAGACGCTCTAATGACTCCATGGGTCTATCAGATGGTGTATGTGTTTCCTTCACTTCCTCTGATCCCAAGAATTCTCAAAAGAATAGAAAGGGAAAAGGTTCAAGCAATACTCATTGCTCCGGACTGGCCAAGAAGGGCATGGTACGCGGACCTTCTGGAAATGCTCCTCAAAGATCCGTGGACTTTACCTCTTCGTAAGGATCTTCTGCAACAGGGCCTGATTTTCTATCAGGACTTACAGCGGCTACGTTTGACGGCATGGAAGTTGAACAGCTAATTCTAGCCAGAAGAGGGATCCCAAGTTATTCCGACTATGATCCAAGCCAGGAAGGGGGTAACATCTAAAGATTACCACTGTATTTGGAAGAAATACGTCTCTTGGTGTGAGAGCAGAACTTATTCTGTGGTGGAATTTCACCTGGAACGTTTCCTATTTTTTTTCTACAGGCAGGTGTGGATGTGGGCCTATGTCTGGGCTCCATAAAAGTCCAGATTTCGGCCTTTTCCATTTTCTTTCAGAAGCAGTTGGTTTCTCTCCCTGAGGTCCAGACGTTTTTGAAATGGGTTCTGCGCATCCAACCTCCCTTTGTGCCTCTCACGGCACCTTGGGATCTCAATTTGGTGCTGCAGTTCCTCCAATCGGACTGGTTTGAACCATTACAGGAGGTGGACGTAAAATATCTTACGTGGAAGACTGTCACACTGTTGGCCTTGGCTTCAGCAAGACGTGTATCGGAACTGGGGGCTCTGTCTCACAAGAGCCCCTATTTAATTTTCAATGAGGACAGAGCTGAACTCAGAACTCGTCAGCAATTTCTTCCGAAAGTGGTGTCTGCGTTTCACATCAACCAACCTATTGTGGTTCCGGTTATCACAGACACGTCCGCTACTTCAAAGTCTTTGGATGTTGTGAGGGAATTGAAGGTATACATAAAGAGGACAGCTCGTCACAGTAAATCTCACTCTCTGTTCGTTCTCTATGATCCCAATAAAATTGGCTGTCCTGCTTCACTATCCAGCATGCTTATTCCACGGCAGGTTTGCCGGTTCCAAAATCTGTACAGGCCCACTCTACTAGGTCGGTGGGTTCTTCCTTGGCTGCTGCCCGGGGTGTCTCGGCTTTACAGCTCTGCCGAGCGGCTACTTGGTCTGGTTCGAACACGTTTGCTAAGTTCTACAAGTTCGATACTTTGACCTCTGAGGACCTTCAGTTTGGTCAGTCAGTTCTGCAGGAACCTCAGCACTCTCCCATCCGGTTTGGGAGCTTTGGTACATCCCCATGGTACTAAATGGAACCCCAGTATCCTCTAGGACGTAAGAGAAAATAGGATTTTTATTGCCTACCGGTAAATCCTTTTCTCGTAGTCCGTAGAGGATACTGGGCGCCCGCCCAGTGCTTCATTCTTCCTGCACTGTTACTTGGTTAAGTATTGTTCGTTAAGCTGTTGCTGTTCCTGTTTTTAAAGTTGGGTTAGCTTAGCTTTCCTCTGTTTTGTGTGTGCTGGTTCGGAATCTCACCACTATCTTTGTCTATCCTTCTCTCAAAGTATGTCTCCTCGGGCACAGTTTCCTAGACTGAGTCTGGTGGGAGGCGCATAGAGGGAGGAGCCAGCCCACACTATCAAATTCTTAAAGTGCCCATGGCTCCTAGTGGACCCGTCTATACCCCATGGTACTAAATGGAACGCCAGTATCCTCTGCTGACTACGAGAAAAGGATTTACCGGTAGTTTAATTAAAATCCTATTTTCCTCTTCAGGTTGAGATGTTCGGGGTCACCGCTAACGAGAGTGGGAAGGAAAGCCAGGAGTTATTGGAGGAATTCCTGCAAATCCAGAAAGAGCTTTTCTCCGATCTCGGCTTACACTTCAAGTGAGTAATGTGCGTATTTATCATCTTGTCATAGTATAGTGCAGGGGTGACTGTCAATCTAAAACCCGATGCCTTATCTTCTGTCCCAGCAACTGTCTGATGAATCGATTAGTTTTGTCTTTGTGTAGTTTAGGCTGTAGTTATGAAATAATTTTTCAAAGCCCATCAAGGGCTGGAATTAAATGTGCATTAGTAATACACACAAATATGCCTGATTTTGCTTGTATCGCTATTGCCCTTTTAGATCTAGCGTTCAAATTCAAAAACATCTTTAGTAAGTGTACCCTTGGGGGGTAATTCAGACCTGATGGCACGCTAGCTTTTTTCGCTGCGATCAGGTCAGAACTGCGCATGCGTATGCACCGCAATGCGCAGGCGCGTTGCTCGGGTACAAAGCGGATCATTGCTTTGAGATGGGTTTTACGAAGAATCCATTCGTACAGTCGATCGCAAGAAGATTGATAGGAAGAGGGCGTTTGTGGGTGGCAACTGACCATTTTCTGGGAGTGGCTGGAAAAACGCAGGCGTGTCCAAGCGTTTGCAGGGCGGGTGTCTGACGTCAATTCCGGTCCTGGACAGGCTGAAGTGATCTCAAAGAGTAGGTATGATTCCGCACCAGTCTGACGGTTCAAAAGAAGTAGTAAGGTACCAGGATAGACTACAATATACAGGAATAATTCCTATTATTTATGCCTGGTGGTGCACCCAGAGTCAGAGGGAAGCTCAAAGAAAAACAATTTTTCTTCAGGCTGAAGTGATCGCAGCGGCTGAGTAAGTCCTGGGCTACTCAGAGACTGCAAAAGATCTTTTTGTACCGCTCGGCTGCACATGCGTTCGCACACTTGCACAGCTAAAATACACTCCCCTGTAGGCGGCGACTATCTGATCGCAGCGCTGCAAAAAACTGCTAGCGAGCAATCAGGTCTGTATTAGGCCCTTGGTCTCTCTACAGCTGTCTCTGTCTGAATGATTGGGACTGGGTATGTATTAGCCTATGGGTCTATTTACTAAGTCTTGGATGGAAGCAAAGTGGACTGAGATAAAGTACCAGCCAATCAGCTCCTGTCATTTTTTAAACACAGCCTGTGACATGACAGTTAGGAGCTGATTGGCTGGTACTTTATCTCCGTCCACTGTACCCCCATCCAAGGCTTAGTAAATGGACCCCTATGTCCTGAATACTCTTCCATTGCACTGTGACTATAGGTATCTGCCCAGGGATTACAGGGATCCTCTTTGTAGCACTTCGGGTCAGTGGACGGAATAGGTCTGTCTTTATAACTCTGTATTACTGTGTGTACCTGTCTTCGCACTGTATACGTCCTCTCCATACAAGAATACTTCCTAGAACTGTATCTGACACTTTGCAGGTATTTGCTGTCCTGACGCTCTTTATGTCTTTGTGCCAGGGTTTTGGAGATGCCGTCTCAGGAACTCGGACTGCCGGCCTACAGGAAGTATGACATAGAGGCCTGGATGTCAGGACGAGGGAAATATGGAGAGGTACATGTTAGAGTGTGAGCTCTAACCTCAAGGCTCTGTGTGTGTATGTGATATTTTAATGTGATAGAGTGTGTGTAGTAACGGGGGAGAGCAAGCAGGGGGCGCTGAATCACAGCTTTAGTTATGTTACATACAAGCGATGTCTACATGCTAAGGTTATGTTCTTCTCCCGGAGATTTCCAGCGCTTCCAACTGCACCGACTACCAGAGCCGTAGACTGAACATCATGTACCAGAGACCTGGAGGGGAGCTGCGTCATGCCCACACGGTGTGTATACTCTTACACTAATCTAGCATGCGTGTGTAATTATACATAAATACTAAGTTGGCATGTGCTTCCTTTATATTTTATTTTTTATTACATTTTTGTGTAGTTTTTCTTTTAGAGACCATATTATCTGGGCAAATAGTAGAGCCAGACACAGCCTGATCTCTAATACACTTCCCATCTGTCTATTTCATTGGCAGGGCTTGAGAAATCCCCCCCACCCGGGCAACCAAACCCCATGGCCACACAACTAAGGGGGTACCTCCAGGAAAACCAGCCCACTGCAGCCATATTGCTGTGCAGCTATCCCCTTCCCTCCGTGGCAAACACCCCTCACCTAATTACTGAGCCGCTAATCTCCCAGGCCAATAACCTCCACGGCCACACAACCATGGAAGGACCCCCAGGCAAACTACTCCTCTACAGCCACCCCCTGGGCAAATAAATCCCCCATCCCACTGTGGCCACATCACTACCCCCTCCAAAGCCACAATCCCCGGCCACGCATAGATGCTCTTACCAGAGAGCTCTATGCAGCTGGAGTTTGGAGAAAGCAGACAGTGCAAGCCGCGACCACGCCCCCGTTCGCGCTGCACCCCCACACACACACACACACGCACACACACACCTCCCCCGTTCATCCTGCTCCACCCTCGCAACGCTCCATCTCCTCCCTGGGAACAGAGCGGGCCCCGCCCGCGATCACATTTCTGCGTGCCAAATTCCCCCCTTCCCCCGCCCGGGCGCATGCGCAGGACGGGCGCTGCGCCTGCATCTCTTTCTCAATAATTCCGGTTGGATCACACACTGCTATCCAACCTGAATTAGGTCCAATGTTCATATAATTTCCATGGTGTATACTGTATGCAGGGCAGATTAGTCACTCACTTGTTACTAGATGATGCGATTCAGGTGTTTATACTAAATATTCTTTATACTTGTAGGTTAATGGTACAGCGTGTGCTGTCCCGCGACTCATCATTGCAATTCTGGAGTCCAACCAACTAAAGGTGAATGTTATAGCAGGATTTTTTACCTGCCTTTGCAGTTTGTTTCCTTGTGCCTGTCCACACCCTATTGCATGTGTTTTTCTCACCTGTTTCTTGCTATACTGCCTGCCTGAGTTCTCCTCATCCCTACCCTTGCTTAACCGCCTGAGCTTTCCTCATCCTCCACCTTACTTTACCGCCTGAGCTCTCCTCATCCTCCTCCTTACTTTACCGCCTGAGCTCTCCTCATCCTCCTCCTTACTTTACCACCTAAGCTCTCCTCATCCCCCACCTTGCTTTACCGCCTGATCTCTCCTCATCCCCCACCTTGCTTTACCGCCAGAGCTCTCCTCATCCCCCTACTTGATTTACCACCTGAGCTCTCCTCATCCCCTTACTTGATTTACCACCTGAGCTCTCCTCATCCCCCTACTTGCTTTACCGCCTGAGCTCTCCTCATCCCCCTCCTTGCTTTACCGCCTGAGCTCTCCTCATCCCCCTACTTGATTTACTACCTGAGCTCTCCTCATCCGCCACCTTGCTTTACCGCCTGAGCTCTCCTCATCCCCCTACTTGATTTACCACCTGAGCTCTCCTCATCCCCTACTTGATTTACCACCTGAGCTCTCCTCATCCCCCTAATTGATTTACCACCTGAGCTCTCCTCATTCCCCTACTTGCTTTACTGCCTGAGCTCTCCTCAACCACTCCATGCTTTACCCCCAAGCTTACCCCGTCCTGCTTACCACCAGCACTACCTGCTCTGCTCCTTAATCCCTGAGCTCTCCTCATCCCTCTACTTGTTTTGCCTAACCACCTGAGCTCTCATTATCCCCTCCTTGCTTTATCACCTGAGCTTCCCCCCTCCTGCTTACTCCTTGAGCTCTCCTTATCCCTCTCCTTGCTTTGCTTTACCACCTGAGCTCTCCTCATCCCTCTCCTTGCTTTGCTTTACCACCTGAGTTCTCCTCATCCCCATTCTTGCTTTATCGCCTGAGCTGTCCTCATCCCCATTCTTGCTTTACCGCCTGAGCTCTCCTCATCCCTCTCCATTACTGACTGAGCTTTCTTAATTTCCCTTCTTGCTTTACCGCCTGAGCTCTCCTCATCCCTCTCCTTGCTTTACCGCCTGAGCTCTCCTCATCCCCCTCCTTGCTTTACCACCTGAGCTGTACCCATCCTCTCCTTGCTTTACTTTCTGAGCTCACCGCATGTCTTTCCTTGCTTTACCACCTGAGCTCTCCTCATCCCCCTCCTTTTCAGTAATGCCTGAGCTCTCATCATCCCCCTCCTTTACCGCCTGAGCTCTCCTCATCCCTCTCCTTGCTTTACCGCCTGAGCTCTCCTCATCCCTCTCCTTGCTTTACCGCCTGAGCTCTCCTCATCCCCCTCCTTGCTTTACCACCTGAGCTCTACCCATCCTCTCCTTGCTTTACTTTCTGAGCTCACCGCATGTCTTTCCTTGCTTTACCGCCTGAGCTCTCCTCATCCCCCTCCTTTTCTGTAACGCCTGAGCTCTCCTCATCCCCCTCCTTGCTTTACTGCCTGAGCTATCCTCATCCCCCTCCTTGCTTTACTGCCTGAGCTATCCTCATCCCCCTCCTTGCTGTGCCGCTTGAGCTCTCCTCACCCCCCTCCTTGCTGTACCGCTTGAGTTCTCCTCATCCCTTGCCTTCCTTTACCGCCTGAGCACTCCCACATTCTCCTGTTTCCAGCCTGAGCTTTTCCCACTGCCCCCTTGGTATACTGCTGAAGCTCTCCCTGCTCCCCCTTGCTTACCAGACATTAGTGGAATGAAAAGGGTTGCAGCAACATGACTGGGAATAAGGCTCATAGAGCTGAAACGTGTTCGTCCACAGCAAAACACCACTGGACCATCACCTTATTAGCGTGCTCCATAGACACCACTACCGACACTCTTCCAACTCTCCTCTAGTCAGGCACAAGCGGTATTCCTTCTTCTGAGGATTCCCCAGCACCCCTGCACGCAGGCACTGTCGCCGACAGATGTCCAGTGACACACTACAACATACAGCTCCCAGCACCGCCGGCTGCAACATCAATTACCAGATCACCTGTCCCTGCAGAAGGGAATGTCAGGACTGAGGAAGCAGCCGGATTGCTTACAGGTGGGGCAGATGTACTAAGACGTAGAGAGAGAAAGTACCAACCAATCAGCTCCTAACTGACATTTTCAAACACAGCCTGTAACATGACAGGAGCTGATTGGCTAGTACTTTATCTCTCTCCACTTTATCACTATACAAGGCTTAGTCCATCTCACCACCACTACAATACACATCCCATTGTCTTTACCAGTCATTCAGCATATCATCAGTCATAAGAAACTTTACTAAGCTTACTACTCCTCTAAAGGGAGTAGGAACTTCGTTTTCTGAATACACTGGAGGATGCCGCCCCCCCATACAGAAAACATCCTCCACTTTTCACTACGTTGACCATTTTTAGCTATTTTACGGTGACCACCAACCCAGGATCTCTGGAACAAAGTCACCACTCTGCATATACGAATCAAGAACTTCTCTATGATCATGTATTAAGATCAGACCCCAAGTGGAACCTCCTACACCCATTGTCTAATAATCATAGGCAGGTGGGACTATCAGATCCAACTAGGGCAAGATAGCCAAGTTCTTCCTTACCACTTGAGCGCTCAACAGGCAAACCTTCCTTGTCCTTCTCTAATCCATCTAATTCACGTTTGTATCGTCATTTAGGATGGCAGAGTACGTATTCCTAAGGTGTTGCAGCCTTTCATGAACACTGACATCATAGAAAAGCCATCTTACACTCCACAGAAATACATTGGGCCCAATCAGAGGAAGTATGAAAGAAAGAAAACATGACCTGTGTGATGGACGGAGCACGGACAATGTATCAGGAGGAAGCGTGGATAGAGGTGGAATCCTAATCCTGGATAATAGAGACGGTGGTGGAATCCATGATGATCAGTGCACAGCTGCTGGATAAGGCTGGCCCCAGATGTAGATCATATTTTGTAAATAAACTTCTTAATGGCAAATTTATGGCTTTACAATGCGTGTCATTTCTAAATGTAAATTATATACGGGATACATATTTATTTATTAACAGTTTCTTATATAGCGCAGCAAATTCCGTTGCGCTTTACAATTGGACACAATGATAAAACAAAAACTGGGTAATAAACAAACAGTCAGAGGTAGGAAGGCCCTGCTCGCAAGCTTACAATCTATAGGGAAATAGGCATTGATACACAAGGAAAGGTACTATCTATTGCATATTTGTCCACCAGGTTGCAAAGGTTCTAGGTGGGTTGCATGATATCACATCACAGCAATGATGAACCCTGGTCAGAAAGAAGGGAAAGTGAAGAAAGCGAAGCGAAAATATGTGGAGAATATGTGCGGACTATACAGTGGGAATATAATCGGATAGGAAAGCTTCTGAAGGTTTAGTGAGCGCTTCTGGAGGGTGTAGTACGGCTGACCGCCGGTCAGCTTACCGACGCCGGGATCCCGGCGGGGAGGGGCGAGTGCAGCAAGCCCCTTGCGGGCTCGCTGCGCTCGCCACGCTGCGGGCTCGGCGCGGGTTCTATTCCCACTCTATGGGTGTCGTGGACACCCACGAGTGGAAATAGTCCCTGTTGGTCGGCATGCCGACCATCGGGACAGTGACCCGTCGGGCTGGTGGAGGAGGTCATGTGACTGTCGGTTAGCTGACCGGCGGTCACATGAATACCAGCCCTTCTGGAATGTGATAAGCTGCCTGAAGAGGTGAGTTTTCAGGGAACGTTTGAAGGTTTGGAGACTAGGGAAGAGTCTTATTGTGCGTGGTAGGGCATTCCACATAGTGGGTGCAGCCCGAAGGAAGTCCTGCAATCGTGCATGGGAGCAAGTAATGAGTGTGGATGAGAGACGTAGACCTTGTAAAGAGCGGAGAGGTCGGGTTGGGAACTATTTTGAGATGAGCGAAGAGATGTATGTTGGTGTAGTTTGGTTAATGGCCTTATGTGTGAGTAAAAGTATTTTATATTGAATACAGTAGAATACAGGTAACCAATGGAGGGACTGACAGAGTGGATCTGCAGACGAACGTCTAGCAAGGAAGATTTGCCTCGCAGCTGCATTCAGAATGGATTGTAGTGGTGAGAGCCTCTTTTTGGTAAGATCAGTAAGAAGACTATTGCAATAATCAATGCGGGAGATGATGAGTACATGGATTAGAGTTTTTGCAGTGTCTTGTGTAAGGTATGGTCGTATTTTGGATATGTTTTTTAGATGCATGTAACATGATCTTGAGACAGATTGAATGTGGGGCGCACCAATAAGCTCTTACCAACTTACACATTCCTTCTTTGCCTAGATGAGTCAGCCCATGTGCCGCTTCCGCTAGACTTGGAAGGTATGCTCTGGGTGCCACTGGCTTACCCTGTCCAGAGTCCTGAGGACTCCTGGCCATATCCTTTTGACCTCCAAACTGCCTTTTCTTGTGGTGAACACAAATTTTGCATTTCATATAATTTCTGTGTGTTTACAGTATTAAATACCATCAGTTGTGTGCTGTCTGTCTGTATGGGGGTACTGGCTGCTGATTTAGCAGCTTCGTCTGCTCGGCTGTTACCAAGTGATACCGGGTCTTGGCTATACGTGTGAGCTTTACACTTGATAACTGCCACTCTGTCAGGTTCCTGTATCGCTGTTAGAAGTCTTTTGATGTGGGCTGCATGTGCTACGGGTGTGCCAGATGCCGTCATGAAATTTCTGAGGCGCCATAGGGCCCCGAAATCATGGACTACTCCGAAGGCGTACCTAGAGTCCGTGTAGATATTGGCTGACTTGCCTTTAGCCAATTCACATGCTCTGGTTAGGGCAACCAGTTCAGCAACTTGTGCTGAATGTGGTGGGCCTAGGGGTTCCGCTTCTATGGTACCTTGGTCATCTACGACTGCGTATCCAGTACACAAGTCTCCCGAGTCCGTCTGTCTGTGACAACTGCCGTCAGTGTAGAAAGTAAAATCTACATCTTCCAGTGGGTTGTCACTGATGTCAGGCCTTGCCGTGAAATTTTAGGTCAAATATTCCATACAATCATGTGTGTCATTTTCCTTACTAAATCCTCCTTCACCATCACTCTCATCCTCCACCCTTTGTGCCTGTCCAGGCACACCTGGGAGATATGTTGCAGGATTTAATGCACTGCATCTCCTTATGGTGATGTTTACGGGGGCCATCAACGCCAATTCCCATCTTGTAAACCGCGCTGATGAGACGTGTCTGGTTTGGGCAGAATTCAGTAAAGCTGACACTGCATGTGGTGTATGAATTGTGAGGTTGTGTCCTAGCACTACATCTTCGCTTTTACTTACTAGCAATGCTATTGCTGCAACACTTCGCAAGCATGTGGGGAGGGATCGCGCTACCGTGTCTAGCTGAGCGCTATAGTAGGCTACCGGCCTGCTGGCATCACCATGCTTCTGGGTTAAGACACCTGCCGCGCACCCAGCACTCTCTGTTCCGTACAGCTCAAAGGGTTTTCCATAATCTGGCATGCCTAATGCTGGTGCCTGCGTTAGGCACTGTTTGAGTCTTTCAAATGCCATCTCAGACTCGTCTGTGTGCGAAATCCGATCAGGTTTGTTTGAGGAGACCATCTCCTGTAAAGGCAAGGCCAGTATGGAAAACCTGGGATCCAGTTACGGCAATACCCACACATTCCTAAAAACGTTCTAATCTGTTGCTGGGTTTGTGGCAGAGTCATGTCATGAATTGCTTGAATTCTATCAGCGCTGAGGTGTCTCAGTCCTTGTGTCAGACAGTGTCCCCAAATACTTCACCCTGGTCTGGCATAATTGTAACTTGTCTTTGGAAACCTTGTGTCCGGTGTCTGAAAGATGAAACAGGAGTTGTTTCGTATCTCTCAGGGACGATTCAAGCGAATCTGAACACAGCAGTAGGTCATCTACGTACTGTATTAATATTGATCCGCTCTCAGGTTGAAAAGACTAAACAATCATGCAAGGCCTGTGAGAAAATACTTGGACTGTCAATGAAACCTTGTGGTAAACGAGTCCAGGTGTACTGAACTCCTCTGTATGTAAATGCGAATAAGTATTGACTGTCAGGGTGCAGAGGTACCGAGAAGAAGGCGGAGCAGAGGTCAATCACAGTGAAAAATTTGGCAGTGGGAGGAATTTGCATATGGATGACAGCTGGATTTGGCACTATGGGGAATTGACTCTCAACTATTTTGTTGATCCCTCTTAGATCCTGCACTAATCTGTAACCCCTCCCCCCACTCTTTTTAACAGGGAAGATGGGACTATTGGCAGTGCTGGACGTCCTTACCAGAATGCCCTGTTGTAGCAAGCGCTCTATTACAGGGTAAACTCCTAACTCCACCTCTGGCTTCAGAGGGTATTGTGGGATTTTTGGAGCTATCCTACCATCTTTTACTTGTACAACTACTGGGGCTACATTTGCCATTAATCCAGTGTCTTGTCCATCCTTGGTCCAAAGTGATTCCGGTATCTGGGAAATCATTTCCTCTACCTTGGACGGACACCTATTTGCAACAACGGTGTGTGACATTAATCTTGTTGGGGAATCTAGCATATCCTGCACTTCCTGAGCGTGGTTCCCGGGTATGTCCAAGAACACACCTTCAGGAGTACAATATATGACACATACCATTTTGCACAGTAAATCTCTCCCTAGGAGATTAGTCGGAGCCGATGCAGCCAGCAGAAAAGAATGCTTGGTATGCAAAGGCCCTATCGTAATCTCTGCAGGTTTGCTTAGCGGATAGTGTTGTACTACTCCTGTTACTCCCATGGCTAGAATTGTTTTACCAGTGGTTCTCATGCCCACGGTCGAATTTATCACTGATTTGGCCGCCCCCGTATCTACAAGGAAAGGTAGAGATCTACCAGCTACATCAATTGTGACCTCGGGTTCACTTCCAAGGCTCGCAATTAATTTCACTGGCTGCAGACTACAGGTGTGGCCCCACCCCTATTGTATGTGGTGACCCTCCTGCATTGCGCTGGCAGCTATTACCTGTGAAGGGGGTAAATGGGAATTGTCAGAGACTTGCCAGTCTCTTCTTGGGGGATACCTTCTTGTTTCCCCTGCGTGTGGCTCATAACTCCGTCTCTGCGGTCCTTGATCCCAATTTCGTGTGTCATGTCGTTGTCTAGGGGGTTGATATGATTTTTGTGCATTTTTCAATCTACAGTCTCGTGCAAAATGTCCCTCTTTATGACGGTAATAACAAGTTACCACATTTGACTTACCCACAGGGGTCTGAGACTTATGCTGAATTGGCCTTGTGGTAAGTGCCTGTATACTTACGGCCATCAGCTTATCACTCTGCGACTCCCTGTGTCTGGTGATATTCCGATCATGCCCCATAGTGGCCTCTCCCAAAGCAGCCACCGACATACCTCTCCAATCTGGTCTAGTGGTCTGTACTCTAGTCCTTAAAGTTTCTTTTAAACCATCCATTAACACAGAAACTGCTACTTCCCTATGATGTACATTTGTTTTGATGTCTTCTATACCAGTGTACTTAGCCATTTCCTGTAGTGCCCGATGGATATACTCAGAAGCAGTTTCCCCTTCTTTTTGTTTTATGGAAAAAATTTTGCTCCACTTTACAACAGCAGGGAAATATACTCCTAGCTGCAAATTAATTCTTTTCACATTATCTTGACTGTACTTCTCAGTAAGGGGTACCTCTTCATCTAGTCTACAGTCAGCTATAAATTTCGCTGAGTCGACATTGGAGGATAAACATGCCCTCAGCAATGTCCGCCAATCTTTGTTATTGGGCTCTACAGAATTTCCTAGCTCTCTAATGTACTTCTGGCTTGCAACTAGATCTTTCCTAGGATCAGGGAATTCAGACACTATTGATCTTAATTCTGTTCGGGAAAAGGGGCAGTGCATGGCGATGTTTCTGACAGGAGTGACTCCTGAAGTGTCAGTTTTCCCATTTGGGACTGCAATTACCCTAACGGGATTAAGTTCAATGATATCACTCTGGGTTGATTCTACAACATTTGGTGTAATGGTCTCTGCATAATGTACAGTTCCGTACTTACCTGCCGACACAACCTCACCTGTCCCTCCACTAGGGGCCTTTGATACTGCTCTTACTGGTTGGGACGTGCCCACTGTAGTCTCTTGTATGGTGGCTGCTAGAGAGAGTGCCGATATTGTGGTGGGCTCATCCTCTTGGTCACAATCCTGGGGAAAGTTTAAAACCGGGTACAGCTTGCACGGATTAGTATTAGCATCAACAATCTTAGTTACATTATTCTTAACATCTATACAGTTACTAAGTGCATGTTTATCATACACCAGTGTGCCATTCTCTGTGACCACCCGCTCTCCCGTTATGTATGGTGGTGGTGGTGCGGTGGCTATCAGTTTCCTGATAGGGTTAGATCCAGCCGCTTGAGCCAATCCTCTTTGTATTTCACCCTCCTGTTGCCATAATTGTAAATAATCATAATGTCTGATCCGCTGCTTGCTGGATTTAATTAGACATATCCTTCTCCTTAGATTTTGTAACACCTCGGGACTAAAACTGCCTACCCGTGGGAACTTTTCCCCGTCATGCACAGTCATTCTTTCCCATTCATTGCACAAAACCTCTGTGTGTGACTAAATCAACCTGAACCAGGGTTGATCGTCCCTTACCTGAACAACTGGCCCCCATCTTTGCAGGTGTTGCTTTCACTACCTCTGACCTTAAACCAAGTTGCCCGGGGTAAGCTGACGGTGAAAGTTCGACCGAGTGCTTTCACCCACTCTTCGCCCACGTTGGCCAGCTGTACGCAACCTAGGGCCCCTATAAACCTTTATTTACTGGGGCGTTGTGGACCCGTCCCCAGCAAGTATCGGTTGTTAGAGAATTCCTGAGTGACCAGCGAACCTCCCTTAAAGTAAAAAAAATGTAATCTGCTATACTCTAATGCTCTTATTTCAATATTTAACAAGGGATGCCTCCCAAGCCACCACGCGCTGTCACTTTCACGGATGTACCTCACGAGAACTCGACTTCCGGGGGTTCCAACAAAAATGAGAAACTTATATATATGCAGACACTCTTTCACCTCATATACTCTTTACTTTCTTTTCTGTACAGAAATTCCTTCCATTCAGTATCGCAGGCTAATCCCAGAGGAGTTGCAACTAGAGAAGGATCTTTTACGCTAAAATTTAGGACACTGAGATTAACTTGCGCTATTATCGCGTTGCTTCCGTATCGCCTACTAAAACAATACTATTGTGTGATTTGTATTATGTGGGCGTACCCATACGCTCCGTTGCGTAATATACGCTACGTGTGTAAGCCCTTGCGTCGCGTACGCTTGTCCCGCCCTTTGTTAGGAACACGTGTACACAGGCCAGACACGTCCACAGTAACACAAGTAACACGTTTTTATCAATGCAAATGATATTTAACTGTAATCATTTCCCGAGCACCACACAGAACTTCCTTGTATCTTAGGCAAAGCCGTGTGCGTGTTTTACAAATTACTTCCTTACGTATTATTTTATTTTTTACTTTTAACTACCAATAGCAACAAATCTTTCTCAGCCCGTTATCAATGATAAATGGCAAACAGGAAGGCGAGATGTGAAAATACCAATGAAAATACAGGTGTGTGCTTGTGTTGCGTATGCAATGTGTACCAAACAGAAATGAAACAGTTTTAAAAGACAATAGCGTACTGTTCTTACCTTCCGGTTCCGGATTCCACCAGCACTCCTACAACGTAGCAATGCAGACGCTTATCTAGTCAGCACTACCGTATCCCTCACCACCAACACGGATACGAAGGGATACTACCTTCCCGCCCTTTGCTGACAGATAAAGTCTGCTTGTGTTCGCTAGAGCGGATATGTGGAGGACGGTCGAGCCGCCAATTGATAAAGCTAATTATTTATCTTATAACATTCACTATATATTGGTAAGAGACTCAGTACGCAATGGGCGTACGGCGTACCGTAATGGTACGCACTTAGCGTAGCAGACGCTAGGCCGTGGTCGAGACGCACGAGCGGCACGTTGGCTTACGCTGGGTATCGAGCACGCTATAGGTGGCCCGAGCACCGTAATGCTACGCTACTAGCGTAGCGGACGCTGTGTCCACGAGAGGAACACGAGCGGCGCAGACGCTCACAGGATGACACACAGTAAACCTTGTATGCAACACACTGAAAGGCTAAGCCTATACTGTAAACCTTGGTCTTGTAATGTTAACACAATGTAACGCTGATTAACCTCTATTATATAAAAGCTGATTGAGCGATTGAGACGCTCAGAAACCCTCTATACTAGCTAGTAAAACACACACTCCTTGCTAAGGTTCCAAAACCTTTACTTACGATAATTTGTATGAAAAAGGGGAAAACAGTTAACAGCTTATACACTACAGCACTAACATAAAACACCTAAACAGAATAACTGGACATAAATATACAATAGCGTCTTAATCCTAAACAATAACAGTGAGAGAGAGAGAGAGAGAGAGAGTATGGCAAATACAGACAGAGAATAAGTTGGTCACAGAGAACTTACACACGTGGGGAATGATCGCTAGCGCAGTCCTGGAACCAGCTCTCTAGTTAGTCAATGATGAAAACCTTTGTGGAGAGAAGACTGAGCTGGCCCAGACTGGCTGTTCTTATATGCACAAAGTACAGTACACTACAAAGGGCCCTACAATCTCATTGTTCATTGGACACAGGAATCTGTCTTCACATTATAACGAAAGGTCATAGGTTGATTCGAAAAGGTGGGCTGTGACTATTTCAAACTGCTCAGGTGGGAGGGAATCTCAGGTTTCCCGCCGCATGGATAATGAACTGCAAATATAGTAAATGTCCATAAACTTCTTATAAACATAACTATACGCAGGAGCGATTAATCTCTTTCAAACCAACACCGGAATGTTACTAATAAAATACTCTTCCGTTGCATACTAAACACCACTGCTCAAAGCCTGTCTGACCCTTCGTATCATGTAAAGAGGGATCTCTCTGTCCATGAACCATTTACACTAAACAAACTTACTGATATTATTAAGGGACCATAACCTATAAAATACACTATGTAACGATCGAGTCGCCCGCCAGACGCACACAAACTCTACCGTAAATGCGCATACCACGCGCCTGAGCGCACGACCGTGGAGGCGCCGTCACGCAACTGCGAATATGCGCACGCACGGGAGAGAACGTGCACGTGCAGCAAGCAAGCGCATGGGGTTAGTACAAGGCATCATAGGTCGCTATATTTTTCGACTTTGACAGATACTACACAGGTAGGTTATAAGTGCAGGAATTCTAAATATGTCTTTGGTGTCCTTTCCATACCTGTAAAAGTCTGCCCCCTCAGTACATTTCATTGTACAAATTTGCTTATCTCTCTGACCCGCCAACCCATGGGGCACGCTCACATACTGGGTTTTGGAGCTGCATCTGGAAACGCATGCTACACCTGGGGATTGCAGGGCCAGCTGCAAATGGTAGAAAGCGTATGAAGATCACTTGAAGGTCTGGCCTGCTATCACTTAGCTATCCACGCTATTCAATACGTTCAGATTTTCCATTTGTTGTCTAAAATACTCCAATTGAGCCTCCTATCTTACATGAATCATGACAGTGAGGGGACATCCGGACCCTAGTACATTGTAGATGTTTGTATGACCGTGGTAAAATTGTGCTATCCCATATAATATCGTCCTGGAATGTATGGACATTGGACCAATAATTACCACCTCTGAAGTGTACAAATTAAGACATTATGGGGGACATTTACTAAGCAGTGATAAGAGTGGAGAAGTGAGCCAGCGGAGAAGTTGCCCCATCAACCAATCGGCAGCTCTGTATAATTTTTAAGTATGCAAATTATCGATGTTACTTCAGTGCTGATTGATTGCCATGGGCAACTTCTCCAATGGTTCACTTCTCCGCCCTTATCTACTGCTTAGTAAATGTCCGCCTTTGTCTGGGATGGATACTATAAATCCCTCACTATTCAGCAGAGGTTCTCAAACTCGGTCCTCAAGGCACCCCAATGGTCCAGGTTTTAAGTATATCCATGCTTGGTCACAGGTGACATAATTAGTTCCTCAGTCAATTGATTTAACCATCTGTGCTGAGCCATGGACATACTTAAAACCTGAACCGTTGGGGTGCCTTGAGAACTGCATTTGAGAACTTCTGCTATACAGGGATCTCCCTTTTGGATGTAGTTCTTTACAATCGCTTAGAGATTTTATCCAGCAAAACAAATGACCTTATTTTTGCATGTACTACAGGAACAAGAAGGGTGAGATGAATGTGCCCACCCTGCATTCTGCAAATAACTGCCCCAACCTGGCCAGAACTTTATAACAGATGCCCAGGCTTGTGCAGATGCAGGCAGAAATTATGTCCTTAAGCAAAACATAGTCCTATGATGTAGACACATAATTTGTAATGTGGTCTCCCTGTTTGACACCTTCAGAAATGACCATTAAGCCCATAATACGACTCTGTATCCACCACCTGTATGAAGGAGACAGCACGACGTTCCCGATAACACACTAATGTGGTGGCTCCAGGCAGTTTTCCATCGTCACCCAGGTGGCAGGTAGCAGCCCCTGCAGCTAGCATTTCATAGACAAAGCCCAACACAATAGAGATGGGGACACCTGCCAGGGACAATAGCGGGAGAAAGATGGAACAGTGGCTGTACATTAACTGTGTGTCTGCCGCCACAACAAAACAATAGCTCATCTTTTCCTGTTACTGCCCTTGTCCCACACCACACCTGTGTCCTTACATCTGGAACACAACATTTATGTTGTGTATGTAAATACCGTCCAGTCCATTGATTGAAGATCTTCCGTGATCTGCTCCTTCAAACGTAATAATAATTGAAGAGGAGAGTGGATGAAGGTTTTATGTTTAGAAGAAGATATATAGTATTTATTTTCTATTAGATTTTCACATTGATCACCAGGAGAAATGCTATGTTTCATATGGACCTCATGTTTCTTTAGGCATACCTAATAAATGATAATTTTTTTAAAATAGTTCTTTATGCTATTATAGCTATCGTTTCCGGTTTTAGAGTGCTCCCTACAAGGGTACTCTTTTTTTTTTTCTCTGCTGTATTTTGGAAGATATATACAGCTCAGGTTTTGTTTTTACCCAAAGAGGTTTCAGAATGTAGAAGGTTAGCGCTCAACATACATTTTCTTGTGTAGTGTATTTAGAGTACATTCGTACAACGCCTGTTCAGATAATGGGCACATGCAAGTACAGGAATACAATTTGATTGCAACTGGAAAGGGAGAACAAGGTAGTGAAGGGTGTCCAGGAAGGTCACATTTACAAAGTTGGTTCTTATTCAGACCAGCACGAAAGGAAATATAACCATATTATGAGCATTATCTTTTGCACCTAGATAGCGCAGGTGTAAGTTTTCTCTGATTATGATGACTTGCGGTATTATTTATTTACAGTTTCTTATAAACCAGTCTCATATAGCGTGCTGCCAATGCAGAGACAGCTGTATCTGGAGGTGTGTGCAGCTCTCCATACACAATTTTTCTTGCTCGTTTCTTTTGAGTGTTGTACATGCTATTTACGTGGTGAGGCAAAAAACATCCCATATGTACAGGGTGAGGCAAAAAACATCCCTCATGTACAGGGTGAGGCAAAAACCATCCCTCGTGTACAGGGTGAGGCAAAAAACATCCCTCATGTACAGGGTGAGGCAAAAAGCATCCCTCATGTACAGGGTGAGGCAAAAAGCATCCCTCATGTACAGGGTGAGGCAAAAAGCATCCCTCATGTACAGGGTGAGGCAAAAAGCATCCCTCATGTACAGGGTGAGGCAAAAAGCATCCCTCATGTACAGGGTGTGGCAAAAAACATCCCATATGTACAGGGTGAGGCAAAAAGCATCTCATGTACGGGGTAAGTTAAAAACAACCCTCATGTACAGGGTGAGTGGGGAAAAAAACATCCCTCATGTACAGGGTGAGGCAAAAAACATCCCATATGTACAGGGTGAGGCAAAAAGCATCTCTCATGTATGAGGTAAGTTAAAAAACAACCCTCATGTACAGGGTGAGTGAAAAAAAAACACCCCTCATGTACAGGGTGAGGCAAAAAACATCCAATATGTACAGGTGGAGACAAAAAACATCCCTCAAGTACAGGGAGAGGCAAAAAGCATCTCTCATGTACAGGGTGTGGCAAAAAACATCCCATATGTACAGGGTGAGGCAAAAAGCATCTCTCATGTACAGGGTAAGTTAAAAAAACAACCCTCATGTACAGGGTGAGTGAAAAAAAAACATCCCTCATGTACAGGGTGAGGCAAAAAACATCCCATATGTACAGGGTGAGGCAAAAAAACATCCCTCATGTACAGGGTGAAGCAAAAAACATCCCATATGTACAGGGTGAAGCAAAAAACATCCCATATGTACAGGTTGAAGCAAAAAAAATCCCATATGTACAGGGGGAGGCAAAAAACATCCCTCATGTTCAGGGTGAAGCAAAAAAAAAAACATCCCTAATGTAAAGGGTGAGGTAAAAAACATCCCATATGTACAAGGTGAGGCAAAAAAAACATCCCATATGTACAGGGTGAGGCAAAAAACATCCCATATGTACAAGGTGAGGCAAAAAAACATCCCATATGTACAAGGTGAGACAAAAAAACATCCCTCATGTACAGAGTAAGGCAAAAAAAAAACCATCCCTCATGTACAGGAGCAAAAAGCATCCCTCATGTACAGGGTGAGGCAAAAACATCCCATATGTACAGATGAGGCAAAAAAAAAAAATACCATATGTTCAGGGAGAGGAAAAAAAACTTAGGTTAACAGAAAGTCATGCTACTGAGTATTTGAATACGTCACCTGAAAGTGCATGGAATATGGTTTATTTTCATATGGGTATGAATATAATATGGTATCAGTCCCAGGATTTCTAACATTGTGGTCGAATCAGCAGCAGAGCATGCATATAGTAATTAACTATTCTAATAACTAGCATATACACCCATGAACCAAAACATATGAAGCTAATGATATTGAATATCCTGTAACGGATCTGTTACATCATGTGGATGATCGGATAGGTGTATGTCTTTACCTAAGAAAGAGGCGGCACCAGAATGCACTATGGTAATAAAATAAGTCGGTGGAGGGAGAATCATGTTTTGCGCTGTGTTCACACTGGGACAGCCGGGATACTGCCGGTATCCCAGCTGTGGGGAATTGGGATCCTGAACACCGAGATCCAGACAGCCGGGATATCATACTGATCCTGTATATAAATATCACATAGAATTACAGTGAAATATGGTTTAGATGGAAGGGTTATATATCTGTACACGTAGTGCTGCAGTTTTGTGGTGTTTGTTTTTGTTTTTTACTTTTCACACATTTTGGAAACGTTCTTAGCTTGGATACATCTAGGCATTTCCCTTCCCCCTTGTCCTATGCCTAAGCACATCAGTCTGCTGTTTTTCAGTGTTACATTTGACATGGTACAACATGTTATTGTAGTCAGTTTGCGTTGTGTTTCTTGCGTGATTTCTCTCTGCATGCTCCTACAGGTAAAACACGCATATGCACAACTGCAGGCCAGGAATCATGTGACACGTCTGTCTGCATCTGGAGAGATGAGGCAGGGAAGGTAGGGGTGTTCTAACCAAGAAACACACACATACACCTTTTAGGAGGTGAATGTTTTGCAACTACCACAATGAGAGGATGACTAAACCAGGCCCATATGCTGCTTGTGCTGAGCTAATGGATTTTGTTAGGACATGATGCGCTCTGTACCTGTCTCCTGTGTAGCAGTCTATGGGTGCATCCCCTAGTTTTAGACCTCTAGTGCCAGGAGTCACTCGGAGGCGGAGTCTTATGATGTGGTTCCTGTCCCTCCATCGTAGAAGAGAGTGAGGAGAGTGTGACACACCCCGAGACTGAGAGACAGAGGCCCTCATTCCGAGTTGTTCGTTTGCTAGCTGTTTTTGGCAGCCGTGCAAACGCTAAGCCGCCGCCCTCTGGGAGTGTATCTTAGCTTAGTAGAATTGCGACCGAAAGGATCGCAGCGCGGCTACAAAAAAAAGATTGTGTAGTTTCTGAGCAGCTCCAGACCTACTCCTATCTTGCGATCACTTCAGACTATTTAGTTCCTGTTTTGACGTCACAAACACGCCCTGCTTTCGGCCAGCCACTACTGCGTTTCCCCCGGCACGCCTGCGTTTTCACACACACTCCCCGAAAACGGTCAGTTACCTCCCAGAAACGCCCACTTCATGTCAATCACTCTACGGTGAGCAGTGCGACTGAAAAGCATCGCTAGACATTGTGTAAAACTACTTCGGCTTTTGTTAAAGTACGTCGCGCATGCGCAGAAGTTCATTTTTTTTGCCTAAACACTGCGCTGCGAACGAAAACTGCTAGCGAACAACTCGGAATGACCACCAGAGTCCTAATGTACAAGTGTGCAGAGCTGAGACTGGGGGCAGATCTCAGCTACAGAAACTCACAGTGTTCCAGTGCATGCATCATGTTCTCTACAGTGGGAGTCAGACTGCACGGCCATGCTTCACCCCCACTGACATCTCCTGATAAGTACTGCTACCCAGTGCTGTAACCTTGTGTGATATATGGGCTCCTGATTTCAGCTATCAGTGTTACATCTGAGTCACCGGTGTTCACTAAATAAACCTGCATTACTGTTTAAGTCACTAAGTGTGTGTGTCACTGCACCAGATAGCCCAGAACACTCTGCCAACAGGTTATGGGCCCAGACCCGTGTGTGCTTGAAGATGAACCCCCTGAGTGCTGTTGAATAATCACAGTGACACAGTTTAAAGTGACATTTTATACAAGTGCAGAAAGGATGTATAGCATAGGACACAGCATGAACTTTGCTAAGCTGAAAGGTTCAGAGAACTATGCCACATGGAAATTTGCCATGGAGATGCAGCCTGAGCAGGTCCAAACCCAGATGATGTAGACAGAGCCATCGGGACGATAGGTTTAGCTGTGGAGCAGCATGTCTTTTCAATAGTCAGTGGGAAAGTGTCAGCTAAGGACATGTGGACAGCCCTGCAAAATGCATATGAAGATAAAGGTCTAATGAGAAGGATGAGTTTAAGACACATGCTATATGTAACGAAACTGAGTGCCTGCAAGGACATGAATGATTACATTGATAAGTTATTGTCGATAGCTCAGCAGTTGGCATCTGTGGGTGCACAAGTGGATGAGGAAGAAGTCGGAATGGCTATGTTACAGAATCTGATGCCAGAATTTGATTTTCTGGTGGTTGCGTTAGAGTCAAACGACACTAAACTAACAACGGAGATTGTAAGAGCCAAGTTGCTGCAGTTCCAAGAACGTATTCCTGTCGAGACCATAGCTGAGGGTTCTGCCTTGATCACAAAGGACACAAAGTCTAAAAAGCACAAATTCAAGTGTTTAGTATGTCACAAGATAGGACATAAAGCTTCAGATTGCAAGATGATAAATTCCAGTGGTGCGCAGAAGCATCGTGACAAGCCAAACGAGTCAGCACTGAATGTAGCAGACAGTCACAGGAAGGATTGCTGGTACATGGACTCGGGGGCCACTAGACATTTCAGTTGCAATAAGCATTGGTTCAATTCTTTAACACCGTGTATTCCCACTACAGTTACAGGGATTGGAAATACGGTCCTTACTGCATTATAAGCTGGGACAATCACAGTACGTTTAAGAATTGGAGGTGAGACAGTTGTTACAGATATCCAATATGTGTTATATGTGCCTGATTTAGGAAGTAATCTCATTGCTATCAGCATCCTAGAGAAAAAAGGCTACAAAGTCCAATTTCAGAAGGGAAAGTGTATGGTGCATAATAATAGAGGGACTGTTATTGCTTCAGCAACCCGGTGCAACCAACTATGGGGGGCATTCTGAGTTGATCGCTAGCTAGCTATTTTTTGCAGCGCTGCAAACAGATAGTCGCCGCCCATAGGTGAATGTATGTTTGCTTTGCAAGTGTGCGATTGCATGTGCAGCCGAGCAGTACAAAAAAGTCTTGTGCAGTTTCTGAGTAGCTCAGAACTTACTCAGCCGCTGCGCTCACTTCAACCTGTTCTTGCCCGGAATTGACGTCAGACACCGGCCCTGCAAACACTTGGACACGCCTGCGTTTTTCCAACCACTCCCTGAAAACGGTCAGTTGCCACCCACAAACGCTTTCTTCCTGTCAATCTCCTTACGATCAGCTGTGCGAATGGATTCTTCATACAATCCATCGCCTAGCAATGATCCGTTTTGTACCCATATGACGCGCCTGCGCATTGCGCATATGCATGCGCAGTTCTGACCTGATCACAGTGCAGCAAAAAATCCTGGTGTGCGATCTGTTCGGAATGACCCCTCTATATGTCCTGGACACTGAGAAGTGTACTGCAATGATGGCTACTGAGGAGAAACAGTCAATGGAGCTGTGGCACAAATGCTTGGGTCATCTGGGTTGTGACAACATCCAGAAACTGCTAGATGGAATGGTAACAGGGATCACCGTGAGCAATGCTGAAAGACCCATGTGTGAGAGTTACATAAAAGGCAAGCAAACTCACATCCCATTTCCACAGTCAGTTAATAGAGCAGAGACACCGTTACCTCTAGTGCACACAGACGTGTGTGATCCAGTGGAGGTAGGATCAATCAGTGGCTACAGGTATTTCATGACTCTCATTGATGACACCACAAGAATGACACACATGTACTTTCTTAAGGAGAAGAGTGAAGTTCTCAACAAAATTGTGGAGTGCAAAAATCTGGTGGAGAATCAGACAGGTTTGAAACTAAAGATCCTGAGATCAGACAATGGTGGAGAGTATGATAACAAAGTCTTAGCTGCATTCCTTAGAAAATATGGCATAAAGCATCAGCTAACAATTGCCTACACTTCGGGACAGAATGACGTGAGTGAGCGGGCGAACCGCACAATTGTCCAGAGAGCACGGACTATGCTAAATGATGCTGGCCTGGAAAATAAGTTTTGGGCAGAGGCAGTATCTACTGCAGTATACCTAAAGAATTGTGCACCTACAGTGGCCGTCAAAGGTAAAACGACATTGGAGGCGTATCAGTCATCTTCGTGTCTTCGGGAGCAAAGCTTTCTCTGGCATCCATAAGGGATACTGGGGTTTACTTAATACGACATTTTGGGGCTTTCCTCTGCATACTCCAGCAGCAGCAAGGACACACAGCTCCTCCAGGGCTCCGGGAGTCACTGGAAACTGGTACAGGGGTGTACTAATGGGGAAGGGGGGAGCCGCTACTGCACACAATATAGGGGGTCATTCAGACCTGATCGCACGCTAGGATTTTTCACTGCGCTGCGATCAGCGTATGCACCGCAATGCACAGGCGCGTCATACGGCTACAAAGAGGATCGTTGCTGGGCGATGGATTGTACCGAATAATCCATTCACACAGCCAATCACAAGGAGATTGACAGGAAGAAGGCGTTTGTGGGTGGCAACTGACCATTTTCAGGGAGTGGTTGGAAAAATGCAGGCGTGTCCAAGCGTTTGCAGGGCGGGTGTCTGACGTCAATTCGGTGCAAGAACAGGCTGAAGTGATCGCAGCGGCTGAGTAAGTCCTGGTCTACTCAGAAACTGCACAAAACTTTTTTGTACTGCTCGGCTGCACATGCAATCGCACACTTGCAAAGCAAAAATACACTTTCCTATGGGCGGCGACTATCTGCTCACAGCAGTGCAGAAAACCCCTAGCGAGCGATCAGGTCTGACTGACCCACATAGTGTCCTGAAAAGGACAGATAATCCGGTCTTTCTGAGATATAACTATATACAGCTTGCAGGTCTGGTCTGCAGGCGGGGGTGTGCTGTCCTCCTCTCACTCTGGGTCTCCATTTCACACGCAGTACGGGCAGGCTTGTTGTACTTGTCTGTGACTTTGTTTCACTGTCACTATGGTTAAACACACATTGGGAGTCATTCCGAGTTGATCGCTCGCTAGCTAGTTTTAGCAGCCGTGCAAACGCTATGCCGTCGCCCACTGGGGAGTGTATTTTAGCTTAGCAGAAGTGCGGACGCATGTGCAGCCGAGCTCTGCAAAAACAGTTTGTGCAGTTTCAGAGTAGCTCTGAACCTACTCAGCGCTTGCAATCACTTCAGCCTATTCGTGTCCGGATTTGACGTCATACACCTGCCCAGCGAACGCCCAGCCACACCTGCGTTTTTCAGACACGCCTGCGTTTTTGCAAACACTCCCTGAACACGGTCAGTTGACACCCAGAAACGCCCCCTTCCTGTCAATCTTCTTGCTGCCATCAATGCGACTGAAAACTTCGCTACAACCTGTGCACAACCACAACGGGCTTTGCACCCGTACGAAGCGCGTGCGCATTGTGGCCCATACGCATGCACAGAAATGCAGATTTTTAACCTGATCGCTGCGCTGCGAACAACGGCAGCTAGCGATCAACTCGGAATGACCCCCCATTATGCAAAGTTTGTCAGACCAGACTCTCCCCTTCTAACACTGGTTCCCTATCGTGTGACCAATGTAGTCAGTCTTCTCAAGTCAGTGTGGGGACTGGGGGGAGGGTCAGGAGCCTGCTTGGCTTGGGGCCATAAAGACTATGATGGCTGACATTTCATTCCAGCTTGATGCTAATAAACAAACAACGCTACAGCTGCAACAGACACTATATTGTGTGCAATAGCGGCTCTCCCCTGTACCAGTTTCCAGTGTCTCTCGGAGCCCTGGAGGAGCTACGTGTCCTTGCTGCTGATGGAGTATGCAGAGGAAGGCGCCAAAATGCCGTATTAAGTAAATCCCAGTATCCATTATGGACTACGAGAAAGGGATTTACCGGTAGATATTAAAATCCTATTTTTGCACATACAACAAAGGAGAAAAGGGGAAAGCTAGATCCAAAAGCCATAGAATGTATAATGTTCGGATACTGTGACGAAAGCAAAGGATACAGACTTCAGGATGTTACAAGTAAACGTCTTCTTAAATCCATGTGGTATTCTACGAGACAGCACCACAAACTGCAGCAGTGGAGCAACAAGAAATTTATTATTGGATGTACAGGCGACAGAAAGCGTGTCTGACTCTGAGAGTGTCAAATCAGACACCAAGTCAGAGAATAAAAGTTCCACGAGGAGTAACAAAGGTATTCCAGCCAAGAAATACAGTGATGAGTATGCAAACATAGCTTACTGTGAACCTCAAAACATATAGGAAGCAAAGTCAAACAGTGATTAGACAGAGTGGAAGTTATCCATTGATGGCACGACTATCTCCCCTAGCCCCCAAGTACGCTGTCTTGGCGTAATCCTTGACTCCTCCCTCTCCTTCAAACCACAAATTCAGCACCTCTCACAAACCTGTCATTTTCATCTCAAAAACATTTCTAGAATCAGACCTTTTCTCACACAGGATGCCACTAAGATCATTATTCACTCATTGATTATTTCCAGACTGGACTACTGTAATCTCCTCTTAACTGGCCTCCCTGACAATCACCTCTCTCCACTCCAATCTATCCTCAATGCTGCTGCCCGGCTCATCTTCCTCACCAAACGCATTACGTCTACCTCCCCTCTCCTACAGGCCCTCCACTGGCTTCCCTTCCCTTTCAGAATCCAATTCAAACTTCTCACACTCACTTACAAAGCCCTCACCCACTCCTCTCCCATCTACATCTCTGACCTTATCTCCCTTTACTCTCCCACCCGTCCTCTTCGCTCTGCTAATGCACGCCGTCTCTCCTGTCTTCTGATTACTTCCTCCCACTCCTATCTCCAAGATTTTTCACGTGCTGCTCCCTTTCTCTGGAATTCTTTACCCCTCCCCCTCAGACTCTCCACCTCTCTACAAAACTTCAAACGGGCTCTTAAGACCCATTTCTTTACCAAACCTAGCCAAATCTCAACATAACCCTCTGTTCCACGCTCTCTATGTACCCCATCTGTGTCATCCCTGTCTGTCTACCCCTCCCCTTAGAATATAAGCTCTCACGAGTAGGGCCCTCTTCCCTCATGTACTTATACTTTTCTTACTTTAATAATCCTCAACTGCCCAGATCCCACAGTTTTTTGACCACCTGGAACTTATCTCTATGTTTACTGGTGTAGTTATGCTTAGTTGCCCTGTACTTGTCCTATATTGTATTCAACTGTAAGTCACTGTTTTCCTATTTTTTATGTGCATTTGTACTCTGTAATTGGGCGCTGCGGAACCCTTGTGGCGCCATATAAATAAAGGATAATAATAATAATAATAATGATAACAGTACATGGACTATGGTTAATAGACCAAGCGATCGTAAAACGATTAAGAATAAGTGGGTTTTCTGCAAGAAGTTGAACGCAGACGGGACAGTAGCTCATTACAAAGCCTGCCTTGTTGCCAAGGGATATACCTAGAAGTATAAAATCGGTTACGGAGAGATCTACTCACCAGTTGCAAGGTATAGCACCTTAAGGTTAGCGATTGCTGTTGCTACACTACATCATCTACTGTTATATCAACTAGAATTTGATTCCGAATTCCTTAATGGAGAATTGATTGAGGAAATTTATATGGAACCCTCTGAACATTATGATATGGACATATTCCAAACTGGGAAAGTTTGTCTCTTAAAGAAGTCGCTATACGGCCTCATGCAAAGTGGTCATTGCTGGTATGTAAAGTTGGATGCAGCATTACTAGAAATGAACTTTGTTAGGTCAGAAACTGACCACTGCCTATACCACAAAACCATCAAAGAAAAGTTGTTCATCATAGCTGTCTATGTGGATGATTTACTTTTGGCAGGTCAAGAAGATCACATCACTGATGTCAAGCACTTGTCACGAAAGCTGTTTTTGTGAATCCGTTGGACTCAGACCAACTGAAGGAGCAAGAGCTCCGAAATGCAGGAAACAGGGAGGACGAAGGTAGTTCCTTTTCATATATTTAATTATTAACGGTAACAGAGCAGAATTAAACTGTAGGGATACTGGGACTGACCAGTTCTGGGTTGGAAACTGTAGAGAATGTCCACTGAGTGATACGAGGCCAAAACAGGAGTATTTTGAAGAATAAGCTTTAGGTGGTACAAAGATGTGGCAGGAGGGCTGGGAAGACTGTTTGCTGGATGATGTGAAGACGTGAATGAAGAACTGTGAATACTGTTTGCTGGATGATGTGAAGACGTGAATAAAGAACTGTGAATACTGTTTGCTGGATGATGCGAAGATGTGAATGAAGAACTGTGAAGACTGTTTGCTGGATGATGCGAAGACGTGAATGAAGAATTGTGGAGACTGTTTGCTGGATGATGCGAAGATGTGAATGAAGAACTGTGGAGACTGTTGGATGACGCAAAGACGTGAATGAAGAACTGTGAAGACTGTGTGCTGGATGATGCGAAAACGTGAATGAAAGGTACACACTGCAGCTGGTGAACCGCAATGGGAATCACGCTGAACTTGCGGACACCGGAGAGGGAGTGGTTAACCGTGACCGTGCACTGGGGAGCTGGCGAGCGTAATGCAGCGAGAGCTGGCTGAAACTCGGTGAGAAAGGTAGGACCAATAATAAGAGATGCACAGACAAAGCTGCGGGAGCACAGAGCTAGGGTACTGAGAAACTGCAACAAAGCACTGGCACAGAATACCACAGTCCCAGCCTATTTATAGGCAGCAGGGACACAGGATTGGCTGTACTCACCCATCCAGCTCACTGGTGCTGCTCCAGGTCTCCAACATGGCCGCCCCCTGCATCACAGACACACTTGGAAGCTGCAGCCACTAGGTCCTCCCCTCTGGCTCCAGGAAGCCGTCACCCACGCCGCATCCCCACGCAGCCACCGAGCACCGCAGGCCGCCGCAACGGAAGCGCCCGAATCCCGGGACCCGCGGCAGTAAGAGCGCACCGCGTGACAGCACCAGCTTAAACAGAGATTCAGGTTGAAAGATCTAGGCCCTGCAAATCATCTATTAGGTATGAAAATTGTACAATACCTGCAAGAGGATACTGTCACAATTGACCGCAAAGCATACATTGAGACAATAATTTCCAAGTATGGAATGACAGATGCAAAACCAGTAAGTACTCCCATTGATAAAAGTACAAAGATGTTCAAGGCCATGTCACCAAGCCAGTTTGTAAACAATCCTGGGAGACAACACTGAATTGCAGGAAAGAGAATACTAAGGTACCTCAAAGGTACAGGTTCACTAAAGCTGAAATTTACAAGATCATCAGATACCAGCTTAAAAGAATTCTGTGACACCGACTGGGGATCAGATGAGGATGATAGACGTTCTTATACTGGATACCTGTTTGCACTAGCAGGAGCAGCCGTAAGCTGGGCAAGTAGGAAACAACCCACAGTTGCTCTTTCTACAACAGAGTCAGAGTACATGGCACTCATAGAAACATCAAAAGAAGCGCTTTGAATAAGAGAGACTTTATGCGAATTAGGTCTTCCTTACCACAGCGAGATCATCAACATAAAGTGTGATAACAAGGGAGCAATTGATCTTTCTTGTAGCACAAAGCATCATGGATGGTCTAAGAACATTGCTATAAGACATTATTTCATTTGTGAGTTGGGGGAAAACAAGTCCGTCAATGTAGAATATATTGCAAGTGAAGAAAATATTGCCAACATGTTGACAAAGGGACTGTCATCACACTTGCTACTTGCATTCCTCATGGAATGTGGTTTAGAATATGGTTAATGTTGATTTATTCTTACTATTTTTTGCTTCACGTTATGTTTTCAGTTACAGGAGTGACTTTATTGTTTTGTTTGATAAAATGTCATGTTCTTTAAACTTGTGACTGGAGAAAGTCTTGAGCGAGGGGGAGTGTTAGGATATGGTGCGCTATGTACCTGTCTCCTTCTGTGTACCGGTCTATGGGTGTATACCCTAGTGTTAGAATCTAGTGCCAGGAGTCACTCAGAGGTGGAGTCTTATGATGTGGTTCTTGTTCCTCCATCTCAGGAGAGAGTGAGGAGAGTGTGACACACACAGAGACAGAGTCCTAGTGTACAAGTTTGCAGAGCTGAAACTGGGAGCAGATCTCAGCTACAGAGACTCACAGTGTCCCAGTGCATGCATCATCTTCTCTACAGTGGGAGTCAGACTGCACGGCTGTGCAGTCCTCCATGCGTCACCACCACAGACATCACCTGATAAGTACTGCTACCTAATGCTGTTACCTTGTGTGATATATGGGCTCCTGATTACCGATATCAGTGTTACATCTGAGTCACCGGTATTCACTAAATAAACCTGCATTACTGTTTAAGTCACTAAGTGTGTGGACTACACCAGATAGCCCAGAACACTCTGCCAACAAATATGCTATTTGTCTGTGCTTTTTTGTTGTTGATTCATATTTGACATTTCAAGAGAATTTTGTGTAAGAGTATGCAATTTGTTACCTAGTTTTGTTCAGGATTCTATGCCCCATCTAGTAACATACAGTGCATCCGGAAAGTATTCACAGCACTTCACTTTTTCCACATTTTGTTATGTTACAGCCTTATTCCAAAATGGAATAAATAAATTTTCTCTTATATCATAGAGGATGCTGGGGTCCACATTAGTACCAGGGGTATAGACGGGTCCCTTGGGAGCCATGGGCACTTTAATAGTTTAATACTGTGGGCTGGCTCCTTCCTCTATGCCCCTCCTACCAGACTCCGTTTAGAAAATGTGCCCGGTGGAGCCGGTCACAGCTAGGGGAGCTCCTAAGAGTTTTTCTAGTTTTATTGTGTTTTTTTTAAAGAGTTAGGTACAGGGAGGCTTCGTGGGACTTAGGGGGGAGTAGGATCCAACCCTAGAGGTTAATGGCTCCTATCTCCGCTGACAGGACACTGAGCTCCTGAGGGTGATGATCACAAGCCCACAAGGCGACTGCTCACTCCCGCAGCACGGCCGCAGCCTCCTAACAGAGCCAGAAGTTGGAATGGTGAGTGTGAGGCCAGTGCCCCGGTAAGCGAGTCGCCAGCGAGAATGGAGGCATAAGGGTTGGAGCGCAGCCCTGCGAAGCTGCGCTCCAGAGGGCTAAGCGGTGCAATGTGCAGCACTGTGAGGGGCGTCCTGAGCCAGCGCACAGACCCTACACTGGTATACAGGGGCTAACGGGTAATCCCGCTGTTAGAAACCACATGTACCTCAGGCCAGTATAATCTCAGCAGCGGGAAGACCTGAGGAACATCTCTGGAGAGCTCTGAAAATGGCTGTGCTCCGACGCTTCCCATCCAACCTGATGGAGGTGGAGAGGTGCTGCAAAGAGGAATGGGCGAAACTGACCAAAGATAGGTGTGCCAAGTTTGTGGCATCATATTCAAAAAGACTTGAGGCTGTAATTGCTGCCAAAGGTGCATCAACAAAGTATTGAGCAAAGGCTATGAATACTTATGTACATGTGATTTCTTAGTTTTTTATTTTTAATAAATATGCAAAAATCTAAAAAAAAAAAAATTTTTCATGTTGTCACTATGGAGTATTGTATGTAAAATTTTGAGGGGAAAAATTAATTTATTCCATTTTGGAATAAAGCTGTAACATAACAAAATGTGGAAAAAGTGAAGCACTCTGAATACTTTACAGATGCACTGTAAATAATTTTAATTGGTCCTGGACCACCAGCCCAGGGTACCCCTGCAAGTGTTCTGAGGCACCCCAGGGTGCCGTGGCACACAGTTTGAAAACCACTGATCTAGTAACTGCTGGACGTTCCCTCTGCACACTGGTGCTAATTTAGATGGAAGCCATGGAAGCAGCAGTGATACTGTAACTCTGTATGTAACTGCAAAATGAAAAACAGCGCTAAATATAATTAAAACAATTTAATCCACATTATTAAACAGTTAAAAATTAGGAAGCGTATATCTGTTAAACAACACACACAGGTATTAAAAATTTCAGGACTTGTCCACCAATAAGTGCACTTCTTTGGAAAGCAATGTCCAGTGTTTATGTGGTAATTACTCACACACGGCCATGTTATGTCAGCATTGAGGGTATACCAGCTGGGAAAGAATTTCCAAACTGTGTTCCAAATAGAGGAATCCAATTGATTGAGCTCGTTCGGCGACGGCAATGGCAGTGTTGGATCCTGGTTCACAGATATCTTTTTGCTATTATTGCTGTTTTAGCTGGAAATGCCGATCAAATGGACCGTGCTGAATGGAGCAATCGTTTGGCTGGAAGTTATCAATCGTATGAAGAGTGCTAGGTGGAGCAGTCCAGTGCCTGGTGTTGAGAACCTGACGCGTTTCGCCACTCTTGGTGGCTTTTTCAAAGACCTGTCGCAGAGGCCAGGAAATCTCTCGTCCAATGATAGAGATCCGTGGCCTCTTCCCTCCACCTATATGGTGGTGACACGTTTCTGTTTTGACAAACTGTGGCCATCGCCGCCCCCGAAACTGCATCAGACTGTCAATCACTGACAATCTGATGACGGTCTGCTTCCTACTGTACATCACAGGACTTGTTCTTGTATGGACAAAACGGGTCTTGCACGTATGCAAAGTACCAAACACCGGTACTTAGCGCATCAGGACGCAGATCCTTTAGGATCTGAATGAGCCCCACTGTCCTTACTTCAGTTCATTACGGTTGTCGCTTTTAGATGCATTTGTTGCATATCGAAATGAGCCTTTGCATGAACCCTTACTGCCAATAGGATACAAATCTGTAAATGATTCTGTACCTTACACATTCAGCTACAGTTCTATAGTTCTTCAAGATCTGTTGCTTAATCCTCTTAGAAGTGCTTGATGTCTGTAGAGCCGTTGGGGGTCATTCAGACCTCATCGCACGCTAAGAGTTTTGGCTGCGCTGCAATCAGGTCAGAACTGCGCATGCGTATGCACCGCTATGCGCAGGTGCGTCGCACGGGTACACAGCGGATCATTGCTGAGCGATGGATTGTACGAAGAATCCATTCGCACAGCCGATCGCAAGGAGATTGACAGGAAAAAGGCGTTTGTGGGTGGCAACTGACCGTTTTCTGAGAGTGGTTGGAAAAATGCGTTTGCAGGGCGGGTGTCTGACGTCAATTCCGGTCCCGGACAGGATGAAGTGATCGCAGCGGCTGAGTAAGTCCTGGGCTACTCAGAAACTGCACAAAGTTTTTTTTGTACCGCTCGGCTGCACATGTGTTCGCACACTTGCAAAGCAAAAATACACTCTCCTATGGGCGGCGACTATCTGCTCGCAGCAATGCAAAAAAAAAACCCTAGTGAGCGATCAGGTCTGAATTAGGCCCGTTAACCTGTTTTCTCTGGAGCTTTAAGCCAGGTTGTAAATCTTTAAACAGCAGCTGAAAGACTGACCTAATCTGAGAAGATACCCAGGGCCGTCTTAACAGCAGTGTAGGCCCCTGGGCACAGCAATGCGCTGGGCCCCATATCCATCCTTCAGCGGTAGGGGTGGGGGGTGCTATCAGTGCAGCTTTGATGTCCCGCAGGCGGTAGGGGGTGTTCTATCTTCCGCTCAGCATGTAGGACCCGGAACAGTAATTTCTGCTAATTACTCCTTTACTGCACAGATGGGGCTAAACTGTAGAAGGGGGCATTGGGCTGAATGAAGAAGCCCTGGTACATGACCTCCAGGGTGGTAGGGGGTGTTTAATACGTAGGGGAGGGGTGGATAGTGGAGTGGGCTTAATATTTATCATTTTCCAGTGGGAGGCAGCTTGCTTTACTGCAGATATCTCATGTTCCTGAAAATATATTTCTTAGCTTTGAATGGGAAAACAAACTAGAGAGTTCCACCTTTCAGAAGGTTCTGGGGACTTGGCGATCAGTGTTCAGGAGCCAAAGCAATTCACCAACGAAAATCTAAAACTGCATATTAGGCGTGTGGAGCTGGAGCAGGGACTAGCTGCTTGAAGGCTGATATCTCTGGTTCTGGGCATAGTAGAGACAAGCTGCCATTGTCCATCAAAAGAGGAGAGTCACAGCTTTTGGTTTATACCCTCAGAAATACTTTAAATCAGACAGAACCCGAGATATCAAGCTGGGAAGAGCAATTAACAGGCTTGGATGGGGACCACTGCTTTCAAGTCAGATATCTCCGGTTCCCCAGGGCCGATTTTCAAAAATCTGGTACCCCTGGAAAGAGGGGACCCTCAGCTATCAGCCTAGGCCCTTATACTCCTGGGGCCCTTGGGCAAGAGCCCATTGAGCCCATACGAAAAGACGGCCCTGCAGATACCTCTGACTCTTCTGTCCTTTCCATCTTCTACGAAACAGCACGGCCTTTGCCAACCTACAAACTCACACTCGGTATGCCTTCAACACAATCCTCAGCCTATGGGGGAGATGTATTAACCTTAGGGTAAATTTACTAAAGTGCGGGTTTTTAGAAATTGAGATGTTGCCCATAGCAACCAATTAGGTTCTAGCTATTATCTGCTAGAAGGTGCTAGATAAATAAGTAGAATCTGATTGGTTGCTATGGGCAACATCTCCACTTCTAAAGACCCGCACTTTAGTAAATTTACCCCAGGGAGAGAAAAAGTGGAGAAGTTGCTCATAGAAACCAATCAGCTTTTCACTAACATTTATCTAGGACAGTTATGTCTCTCAAAGGTTCGATATGATACATCTCGCTGTTTCTCTCTTTAGATTGCAAGCTCTCAACAACAAGACCTAGATTACCTTCTGTTTAGGTCTGTAAATGTATATAATATTGCCCATTAGTGATTGTGTTGCATTAAAAGGTAGCTTTTTTATAAATACTGGTTAATAAACTGGGGGGGGGGGGGGTGTAATGTAATAAGTTGGATTCTTGGTGATTTGTGCTGCAGGATTTAAAACAGAAATATTTTTTTTTCTAAAGTGAAACCAGTCTGGTTTTGCCTTTAATAATCCCACCACTTTATATCCTGCGAGAAAAATAACTGAAAGTCTGCCATTTTACCAGATCGCTGTTCATTACATTCCCCCCGGGTACTGTATGGTGTGCAGTGCAGCCAATACTCTGAGCAATGTTCCCCAGTGTCTAGTGGCAATGCCAAGGTTAACAGTTCAGATCATGGTGGTGCACCTACAGTGCAGCCAATACTCTGGGCAATGGTCCCTAGTGCCTGGTGGCAAAGCCAAGGTGAACAGTAGGGATCATGGTAGTGCACCTACAGTGCAGCCAATACTCTGGGCAATGGTCCCTAGTGCCTGGTGGCAAAGCCAAGGTTAACAGTAGGGATCATGGTAGTGCACCTACAGTGCAGCCAATACTCTGGGCAATGGTCCCTAGTGCCTGGTGGCGATGCCAAGGTGAACAGTAGGGTTCATGGTAGTGCACCTACAGTGCAGCCAATACTCTGGGCAATGGTCCCTAGTGCCTGGTGGCAATGCTAAGGTGAACAGTAGGGATCATGGTACTGCACCTACAGTGCAGCCAATACTCTGGGCAATGGTCCCTAGTGCCTGGTGGCGATGCCAAGGTGAACAGTAGGGTTCATGGTAGTGCACCTACAGTGCAGCCAATACTCTGGGCAATGGTCCCTAGTGCCTGGTGGCAATGCTAAGGTGAACAGTAGGGATCATGGTAGTGCACCTACAGTGCAGCCAATACTCTGGGCAATGGTCCCTAGTGCCTGGTGGCGATGCCAAGGTGAACAGTAGGGTTCATGGTAGTGCACCTACAGTGCAGCCAATACTCTGGGCAATGGTCCCTAGTGCCTGGTGGCAATGCTAAGGTGAACAGTAGGGATCATGGTAGTGCACCTACAGTGCAGCCAATACTCTGGGCAATGGTCCCTAGTGCCTGGTGGCAAAGCCAAGGTTAACAGTAGGGGTCATGGTAGTGCACCAACACAGAAAGGTGCCCAGGTCCAGTGTAATTGAAGTGTGGTAGCTGTGAATTGTCATCATCCATAGTGACATACTAGGAAATCAGCGGAAAAAAATCAGGATAATGTCTGAGTAAAATGTGTCTTATGGTATGGCAATGTGCAAACAGTTAATAACTGGGAGCTGACAGTAATCCGAGGGTCAGAAACCAAGAGTTTGGTACACCAGATATTCCAGGCAGAGATGGAAATTTTATTAAATTCACAAGGTCCAGTATTAGTGATCTCCATTCAGCACGCCCAGGGCTAGCGCAGGCAGTGTTTTTTTGTTCTATGAAAAAAGTGCCGGAACTCACCTAAAGTAACATGTGGGTACAAGATATAATAGATTCCACAATCCAGAGAAGTGTCAGATACTTATTTTTATCTCTGACATGATTTCACTGATTCCTTCCTGTTTCTGGGATTAGTTATAAGAATTAAAAGTTAGAGTTATGAAAAAGTGCGCCGGTACTGTGGCCCTCCGAGTACCACCACAAGGAGAGCACTGGGTACAGGAACGATAGGCAATGGGGAGCCCTGGGAGTGGTGGTCATGAGTAATCGGAAGGTCTCCAGCATTGAGAGCAAGCTGTAACCCTAGACATCAGTGACAGACACACAATAACATGGTAACCCAACGCTCAATGCACTGGGATAATATAGCGTGTAAGGGGGGTCATTCCGAGTTGTTCGCTTGCAAGCTGCTTTTAGCAGCTTTGCACACGCTAAGCCGCCGCCTACTGGGAGTGAATCTTAGCATAGTAAAATTGCGAACTAAAGATTCGCAATATTGCGAAAAGACTTCTCTGTGCAGTTTCTGAGTAGCTCGAGACTTACTCTTCCAGTGCGATCAGTTCAGTGCTTGTCGTTCCTGGTTTGACGTCACAAACACTCCCAGCGTTCGGCCAGACACTCCTCCGTTTCTCCAGCCACTCCCGCGTTTTTCCCAGAAACGGTAGCGTTTTTTCGCACACACCCATAAAACGGCCAGTTTCCGCCCAGAAACACCCACTTCCTGTCAATCACATTACGATCACCAGAACGAATAAAAAACCTCGTAATTCCGTGAGTAAAATACCTAACTGCATAGCAAATTTACTTGGCGCAGTCGCACTGCGGACATTGCGCATGCGCATTAGCGACTAATCGCTCCGTTGCGAGAAAAAAATAACGAGCGAACAACTCGGAATGACCCCCATTGTGCACTGGGCGCAGATGATGTTGCCAGCACTGAGGGTACATAGAGTTTGTCCCTGTACCTATGTGAAAAAAATCTATAAAACATTGCGCTAAAAAATAAAAGTAAAATATATAGATATTTATGTATATGTTTATTAGGAGATAAGAAATGGCTGTGAAGTTGTCAGAAATGAGGTCGGGAGACTCTCTATGTATAGTAAAATACCATTTATTTCAAACAAAATAGTCCACAAAGTGGAATATAAATATAAAACATATGCATAAGCATCAAATGGTTAATATGTGCATAACGGAGGTCATTCCGAGTTGTTCGCTCGCAAGCGGATTTTAGCAGATTTGCTCATGCTAAGCCGCCGCCTACTGGGAGTGAATCTTAGCATCTTAAAATTGCGAACGATGTATTCGCAATATTGCGATTACACACCTCGTAGCAGTTTCTGAGTAACTCCAGACTTACTCGGCATCTGCAATCAGTTCAGTGCTTGTCGTTCCTGGTTTGACGTCACAAACACACCCAGCGTTCGCCCAGACACTCCTCCGTTTCTCCGGCCACTCCTGCGTTTTTTCCGGAAACGGTAGCGTTTTTTCCCACACGCCCATAAAACGGCCTGTTTCCGCCCAGTAACACCCATTTCCTGTCAATCACATTACGATCGCCAGAACGATGAAAAAGCCGTGAGTAAAATTACTAAGTGCATAGCAAATTTACTTGGCGCAGTCGCAGTGCGAACATTGCGCATGCGCATTAAGCGGAAAATCGCTGCGATGCGAAGATTTTTACCGAGCGAACAACTCGGAATGAGGGCCAACATTCCAAGGTAAGCAATAACTGTTCTAACAACTCTATTTGTGTGCTACAATAACATAAAAATATATTGGACAATTACCAGTGTACCGATCCACCTATATTGGACCTAACTGGCTTTGGAAAATATCCACTGAGACCTCGCTGCCGCAATACTGCTAACAGCACCTTTTTCTCATTGCCATTGACCTAGCCGCTCACCCGCCTGTCAGCTCGTCAGCTGAGCATCATCCCGCTACGTCACGCTGGCAGCGGGAGCCTGCAGTGAGCACACACGGACCTCCGAAATACATCACCCGGGGCGGTGATAGCCTCACCACCGGGAGAGGGGAGACGGCAACACCATCTCAGTGGGAGGAACTGGTGAGTTCCCTGACTTCCTCCTGTTCGCGGACACACGCTATACCGCGCCCGGGGCGGTGATAGCCTTACCACCGGGAAAGGAGGGACGATTCTATATGTGTATGGGAGCCACAGGCGGTAAATATAAAATCTTCAGTTCACTTTGAACTATCAATTATAGCCGGGACGCCGGCATTTAAAGCCAGTAGCTACATTTATGTGGATCATACAAAGGAAACTGCAACAATTGCTGCACATTGGGGGTAATTCTGAGTTGATCGCAGCAGGAAATTTTTTAGCAGTTGGGCAAAACCATGTGCACTGCAGGTGGGGCAGATATAACATGTGCAGAGAGAGTTAGATTTGGGTGGGTTATTTTATTTCTGTGCAGGGTAAATACTGGCTGCTTTATTTTTACACTGCAAATTAGATTGCAGATTCAACACACCCCACCCAAATCTAACTCTCTCTGCACATGTTACATCTGCCTCCCCTGCAGTGCACATGGTTTTGCCCAACTGCTAAAAAATTTCCTGCTGCGATCAACTTGGAATTACCCCCATTGTCTCTAAAAAGGACACTCAAGTATCTATTTTTATGTTATTGTAGCACACAAATAGAGTTGTTAGAACAGTTATTGCTTACCTTGGAATGTTATGCACATATTAACCATTTGATGCTTATGCATATGTTTTATATTTATATTCCACTTTGTGGACTATTTTGTTTGAAATAAATGGTATTTTACTATACATAGAGAGTCTCCCGACCTCATTTCTGACAACTTCACAGCCATTTCTTTCTTATCTCCTAATAAACATATACATATATATCTATTATCTATATATTTTACTTTTATTTTTTAGCGCAATGTTTTAGAGATTTTTTTCATTTTGTTTATGCTAGAGACCCTAACCAAGTCTCAAAACATATGCTGCTATTAACTCTAATTTTATTTTTATATATATATATTTATCTTTAGTATTATTTTTATTACCAGTGCCGGGAGAGTGGGATTGGCATACCACTGGGGATTAGATCTCCTTTTTATACCCTGTGCCTATGTGCTGTTTGCATTTAGAAGTCAGACATGGAAATGCCGCCAAGCACCAGCTCCAGGAACCGGCTTCTCCAGTCCTCCTGCACCCCAGTCCACACAAGCCAAATGCCAAAATGTATGTGATACAGATGTGTCCAGAGACAACTAGCGTATATACGCTATATGGCGTGAGACGTCTGGCATGACTCAGATGCTCCGGGAGAAGAAGCATACCATACTTTTGCGTCTTATTGACATCACAGAGGCAGCGAAGCACCACTCGCAGTCACTGGAGATGCTGTTCTAGTTTTGAACACGTATAAGGTCGCAGTTGAAGCACAGCGGAACTTGGTGTGAGAAACAGCTGCTGCCCCTGCAACACACTTACCTACTTTGCTGCCCCCTCCTCCGGGAGGAGGCAGCATTGTAGGTGCATGGGGGCGTGGCCGGCAGCAAGATGGGCGGTCTGGGGGGCGTGGTCGAGAGGGAAGTGGTCTGTTTGGGGGCGTGGCATCAGGATTGCGTAATTGTGGCTCCGCCCCCCGCTATGCAGTGCCGAGAAAATAGGGGCTACGATGTCGCGTCATCGGACCCCCTCAGACCGCCCACTTGTTCTCTGCTGCGGGCGGCTGAGGAGGGGTGTGGAGGGGCTGCAGGGAAAGCGGGGAGGCTTGCCCACCTTTCCGGGAGGGTAGGCAAGTATGTCCTGCATCATTTGCATACTGATTCAGACTCTGTCGCACACAGATGTACAAATGTCACACATCAAATTGATCAGTGCAAGCCAGCAATATAATAAGAACTTACTCACCGGTAATTCTATTTCTCGTAGTCCGTAGTGGATGTTGGGAACTCCGTAAGGACCATGGGGAATAGACGGGCTCCGCAGGAGACTGGGCACTCTAAAAGAAAGATTAGGTACTTCTGCTGTGCACTGGCTCCTCCCTCTATGCCCCTCCTCCAGACCTCAGTTAGGGAAACTGTGCCCGGAAGAGCTGACACAACAAGGAAAGGATTTGGAATCCAGGGTAAGACTCATACCAGCCACACCAATCACACTGTACAACTTGTGATAACCATACCCAGTTAACAGTATGAACAACAACTGAGCCTCATTTAACGGATGGCTCATAACAATAACCCTTTAGTTAAGCAATAACTATATACATGTATTGCAGAGAGTCCGCACTTGGGACGGGCGCCCAGCATCCACTACGGACTACGAGAAATAGAATTACCGGTGAGTAAATTCTTATTTTCTCTGATGTCCTAGTGGATGCTGGGAACTCCGTAAGGACCATGGGGATTATACCAAAGCTCCCAAACGGGCGGGAGAGTGCGGATGACTCTGTAGCACCGCATGAGCAAACTCAAGGTCCTCCTCAGCCAGGGTATCAAACTTGTAGAACTTAGCAAACTTGTTTGACCCCGACCAAGTAGCAGCTCGGCAAAGCTGTAAAGCCGAGACCCCTCGGGCAGCCGCCCAAGAAGAGCCCACCTTCCTTGTGGAATGGGCTTTCACCATTTTGGATGCGGCAATCCAGCCGCAGAGTGAACCAGCTGAATCGTGCTATAGATCCAGCGAGCAATAGTCTGCTTCGAAGCAGGAGCGCCAACCTTGTTGGCTGCATACAGAATAAACAGCGAGTCAGACTTTCTGACTCCCGCCGTTCCGGAAACATAAATTTTCAAAGCCCGGGCTACGTCCAGCAACTTGGAATCCTCCAAGTCCCTAGTAGCCGCAGGCACCACAATAGGCTGGTTCAAATGAAACGATGATACCACCCTAGGGAGAAATTGGGGACAAGTCCTCAATTCTGCCCTGTCCATATGGAAGATCAGATAAGGGCTTTTACATGACAAAACCGCCAATTCTGACACACGCCTTGCCGAAGCTAAGGCCAATAGCATGACCACTTTCCACGTGAGATATTTTAGCTCCACGGTCTTAAGTGGCTCAAACCAGTGGGATTTCAGGAAATCCTACACAACATTAAGATCCCAAGGTGCCACCGGTGGCCCAAAAGGAGGCTGAATATGCAGCACCCCTGGAACAACGTCTGAACTTCAGGCAGTGAAGCCAGTTCTTTTTGAGAGAAAATGGATAGGGCCGAAATCTTAACCATTATGGATCCTAATTTTAGGCCCATAGTCACTCCTGACTATAGGAAGTGCAGGAATCGACCCCGCAGGAATTCCTCTGTAGGGCCTTCCCGGCCTCACACCAAGCAACCTATTTTCGCTATATACAGTGAAAAAGTCTTGCTGTCACGTCTTTCCTAGCCTTTATCAGCGTAGGAATAACTGCATCCGGAATGCCCTTTTCCGCTATGATCCGACGTTCAACCGCCATGCCGTCAAATGCAGCCGCGGTAAGTCTTGGAACAGACAGGGCCCCTGTTGCAACATGTCCTGCCTGAGTCCTCTGAGAGCATTTCTTGCAGTTCCGGGTACCGAGTCCTTCTTGGCCAATTCGGAGCAAAGAATATTGTTCTCACTCCTCCTTTTATTACAATTCTCAGCCCTTGGGTATGAGAGGAAGAGGAGGGAATACATAGACCGACTGGAACACCCACGGTGTTACTAGTGCGACCACAGCTATCACCTGAGGGTCCCTTGACCCGGCGTAAAACCTTTTTTAGCTTTTTATTGAGGTGGGACGCCATCTAGTCCACCTGAGGCAGTTCCCATCAATTTGCAAACTGCGTGAAGACTTCCTGATGAAGTCCCCACTTTCCCGGGTGGAGGTCGTGCCTGCTGAGGAAGTCTGCTTCCCAGTTGTCCACTCCCGGAATGAACACTGCAGACAGTGCGCTTACTTGATTCTCCGCCCAGCGAAGAATTCTGGTGGCTTCTACCCTCGCCACCCTGCTCCTTGTGCCGCCTTGGCAGTTTACATGAACCCCTGCGGTCTGACTGGATCAGAACCGGTTGGTCGCGAAGCAGGATCTCCGCTTGACTTAGGGTGTTGTATATGGCCCTTAGTTCCAGGATATTGATGTGGAGGCAAGTCTGTTGACTTGACCACAGACCTTGGAAATTTCTTCCCTGTGTAACTGCCCCCCACCCTCGGAGGCTTGCATCCGTGGTCACCAGGATCCAGTCCTGAATGCCGAATCTGCGGCCCTCGAGAAGGTGAGCACTCTGCAGCCACCACAGGAGAGACACCCTGGCCCTGGGGGATAGGGTGATTAACCGATGCATCTGAAGAGGTGATCCGGACCACTTGTCCAGTAAGTCCCATTGGAAGGTCCTCGCATGGAACCTGCCTAAGGGGATGGCCTCGTATGATGCCACCATCCTTCCCAGGACTCGAGTGCAGTGATGCACTGACACCTGTTTTGGTTTTAATAAATTCCTGACCAGTGTCATGAGCTCCTGAGCTCTCTCTATCGGGAAATAAACCCTTTTCTGGTCTGTGTCTAGGATCGTGCCTAGGAGAGGCAGATGAGCTGTAGGAACCAACTGCGACTTTGGAATATATAGAATCTAGCCGTGTTGCCGTTACACTTCCAGAGAAAGTGATACGCTGTTCAGCAACTGCTCTCTTGATCTCGCTTGTATGAGGAGATCGTCCAAGTTCGTGATAATAGTGACACCTTGCTTCCGCAGGAGCATAATCATATCCGCCATTACCTTGGTTATGACAATCCCGTACCGCAATTCTGAGGTACGCCTAATGAGGTGGATAAATGGGGACATGAAGGTATGCATCCCTTATGACCCGATTCACGATAAAGTCTCCCTCTTTTTAGGCTTGCCCTGACCGCTCTTAGCGATTCCATCTTGAACTTGAACCTTCTCAGGTATATGTTCAGGGATTTTTTATTCAATATGGGTCTGACCGAACCGTCTAGTTTCGGGATTACAACATGGTCGAATAATAACACCCTCTTGTTGAAGGAGGGGACCCTTGACCACACCTGTTAAAGATACAATTTGTGAATTGCAGTTAACACTGGCTCCCTCTCTTGGGGGGAAGCCCGCAGGGCCGTCGGTGAGGGGGCATCTTCTCACAGTCCAGCTTGTATCCCTAAGACACAATATCTATTGCCCAGGGACCTAACAGGGAGTGAACCCACTTGTGGCTGAACTTACGAAGGCGTGTCCCCACCGGGCCTAGCTCTGCCTGTGGAGCCCCAGCGGCATAGGTGGATTTTTGTAGGGGCCGGGGAGGACTTCTGTTCCTGGGAACTAGCTGTGTTGATCCCGGCTCTGACAAGAAAGGACGCACCTCAGACTTTCTTGTTTCTTTATTCGAAAGGCTGCATTTAATAATGTCGTGCTTTCTTAGGCTGTGCAGGAATATAAGGCAAACTAGCAGAATTACCAGCTATAGCTGTGGAGACCAGGCCCGAGAACCCTTCTCCACACAATCCTCAGCCTTCCATATGCCTCTTAAGTCGGCATCATCTGTCCAATGCATATTCTACAGGACACGTCAAGCAGAGATCGACATAGCTTTGACTCTAGGACCCAGTATACTCATGTCTCTTTATGCATGCTTTATAACTATATATCTATAACTTAAGACAGCATCTTTAATATATTTACTAGGGTCTCAATCTCTGCTGATAAGGTACCTGTCCACGCTGCCACAGCGCTATAAACCCATGCCAACACAATCGCCGGTCTGGGTAGTATACTAGAATGTGCACGCTATCTGCAGGATCCCTGGGAATAGCAAGTGCTACCGTCTGTGCAAACAGGACACCCTAGGGGAAGATTCTCAACACATCCTGGCCCTAGTGGGGAAAGGATACAGCCTGATAATTCTCTTGTGGGAAGCTGCCGTCGCTTGTCTGGAGATTCCCGCTCTTTTTCCTCATGAGAGGAGGGAAATTTACCTCAGCATTCTTCCCCTTAAACATGTGTACTCTCGTGTCAGGGACAGATGAGTCATCAGTGATATGCAAATCATCGTTTATTTCAATAATCATATATTGAATACCTTCTAGCCATCTTGGCTGTAACTTTGCATTATCGTAGTCGACAGTGGAGTTAAACTTCGTGTCGACTCGATACCAGTGTTTGTTATTTTGGATAGTGAGCATTGTGAGACTCTGAAGGTCTCTGTGACATAGGGGCAGACATGGGTAGATTTCCTGTCTGTTCCCTAACCATTTGTGCAATAAATTCACCTTAGCACTTACACATATTCAAACAGGTGTCGGCGTTGTCGACGGAGACACCCTCTCACACACATATCCGCTCTATCACCTCCTTAGAGGAGCCTTTTACCTCAGACATGTCGACACACGCGTACTGACACACCACACACACAGGGGATGCTCTATTTGAGGACAGTTCCCCCACAAGGCCCTTTGGAGAGACAGAGAGAGAGTATGCCAGCACACACCCCAGCGCTATATAACCCAGGGATTACACTACAACTCAGTGTTTACCCAGTAGCTGCTGTATATACAATTTTTGCGCCTAAATTTATGTGCCCCCCCCCTCTCTTTTCACCCTTTGTGTACCAGGATACTGCAGGGGAGAGCCTGGGGAGCTTCCTTCCAGCGCAGCTGTGAAGAGAAAATGGCGCTGGTGTGCTGAGGAAGAAGGCCCCGCCCCCTCAGCGGCGGGCTTCAGTCCTGTTTCTGACTAAAAATGGCGGGGGTTTTACACATATACAGTCACAGACTGTATTATGTGTATTTTTATGCCAAAGGTATTTTTATTGCTGCCCAGGGCGCCCCCCCCAGCGCCCTGCACCCTACAGTGACCGGAGTGTGTGGTGTGCTGTGGGAGCAATGGCGCACAGCTGCGGTGCTGTGCGCTACCTTAATGAAGACAGGAGTCTTCTGCCGCCGATTTCATCGCTTCTCTTCTGTCTTCTGGCTCTGCAAGGGGGACGGCGGCGCGGCTCCGGGAACGGACGATCGAGGTCAGGCCCTGTGTTCGATCCCTCTGGAGCTAATGGTGTCCAGTAGCCTAAGAAGCACAAGCTAGCTGCACGCAGGTAGGTTTGCTTCTCTCCCCTCAGTCCCACGTAGCAGTGAGTCTGTTGCCAGCAGATCTCACTGAAAATAAAAAACCTAACAAATACTTTCTTTCTAGCAAGCTCAGGAGAGCCCACTAGGAGCACCCAGCTCTGGCCAGGCACAGATTCTAACTGAGGTCTGGAGGAGGGGCATAGAGGGAGGAGCCAGTGCACACCAGATAGTACCTAATCTTTCTTTTAGAGTGCTCAGTCTCCTGCGGAGCCCGTCTATTCCCCATGGTCCTTACGGAGTTCCCAGCATCCACTAGGACGTCAGAGAAATTTTTGCTACCTCCCTTTTTTTATGCAAATAAGATGCACATTTTGAGCAAGGAAGATGCTCGGCACACAGAAAGGGGCTGATTATCGCATCTTGAGCAACAGTATATGAGGACACATCAGTATATATCTAGTAGGAAGCTGTTTATAGTGATAGGCCATGACCCAGGTCTCTCAATAGCTACATTGGCCTGGAGATTGCGCCAGGGTAGCTGTGGTTTGTGGCACCAGGATTCACTCTCCTGACACATAATCCTTGACTGTCTCTCCTTTTTGTTACATGTGAAGAGCTGAACCATTTGCAGGATTGCCGGATTGCCAGACTCATTCCTGCCACAAAAACTAAAGTGAAGAGACCTGACCTTGACTGTAGGGTATTTTTAAGCAATAAAGCGGCAGTTGCACATCACCAATAAATGCATTATATATGATCGTTAACGTGGATGCCGACGACAAGTAAACAATAAACTGCTGTGCTGGGGAGAATACTGATGTGTGGTGGGCACAGCCGCCTGCAGGGGATGAGGAGTCACAGAGGGACAGCAGAGTTCTGAAGTGACAGGAGCTGAGCTCTGGAGTGCTGGGAGGTGACGAGACAGCCCAGCTGTTGTGGTTGCACATGCAGAAGAGGGGAGGTGTAGACAGACACAGGTAAAGGACAGACAGCTGGGGGGGAGTCACATGATGACATTCACAGTGCATCGTGCCAGCTATATAATCTGCAGCACAAACAGACTCTGCAAACTCTGGACCAGGCTCCCTGCATCCTTCCTGTGAGCTACATCTGCAGCCCCCCACCTACTACATCCGAGCCCCCAGTCTGCAGCCTGGGCTGAAGGATAAACCGCACATCCAGGATGGGTCCTGTGAAATGTTTACTGCTTGTTGCTGTCTGGATGCAAGGTAAGAAGGAATGCAGTGTCAGGCAGGATCTATGACTGCTCTGTTACAGTCCAGACCCCTTCCTCAGCCTCTCTGCAAGGTGAGACCTCCATCAGCAACAGTGCAAGATGATATAGACATCAGCAGATGGACAGATTCTTATGTCCCTATCATTAAGGGCCAATTCATCCCAAAATAATTTTCTCTATTTATTTGTAAGCTATAATTACAGATGTGACCGTACTTTTAATGTGTATATTGTGGGGACCCTCATGATACATTTGTTCGCATATAAATGACCCTGTGGGGTCTTACATACATCTTTTATTATATCAAGGTAATATCATCGTGAACCCCCTCACTGGTATTTACACCAATTAAAAATTTTTTTGGAGGGGGGGGGGGTTTCAAAGTTTAATGTAATGGATCAGTTTTCTAGCCTCTCTGGCTGTATGATCTTACAGACTCCTGATTAATGACTTGTAATAATAGCTGCATATACATATATATGACCACTGTTACATAGCGCTGTCTAATGCCCAGCTGTTTGCCTTTCTTATTAGTATCGGCCATTCCCCTGTCCAGCAAGCTCTCCGATGAAGAAGAAAAGGTGAGAGGTCTTGTCCTAAATACATATATTACCTGGTGAGGGAGGTCACCTGCCTGATCTCAGGTGCATGGGATGTACATCAACTATACAAATACCCAACACCGGTGTAGTATAAAATAGGTAGCTCATAGTGCAAAAGTGGGTTTAGATTTCAGGTTCTATCAAAGTGAGGTATAGAGATACTGGTGTGGTATAGAGAGACTGGTGTGGTATAGAGAGACTGGTGCGGTATACAGAGACTGTACGGTATAAAGAGACTGGTACAGTATATAGAGACTGGTGTGGTATAGAGAGACTGGTACAATATATAGAGACTGGTGCGGTATACAGAGACTGGTACGGTATAAAGAGACTGGTACAGTATATAGAGACTGGTGCGGTATACAGAGACTGTAGGGTATAAAGAGACTGGTACAGTATATAGAGACTGGTGCGGTATAGAGAGACTGGTGTGGTATAGAGAGACTGGTACAGTAATATAGAGACTGGTGCGGTATACAGAGACTGTACGGTATAAAGAGACTGGTACAGTATATAGAGACTGGTGTGGTATAGAGAGACTGGTACAATATATAGAGACTGGTGCGGTATACAGAGACTGGTACGGTATAAAGAGACTGGTACAGTATATAGAGACTGGTGCGGTGTACAGAGACTGTACGGTATAAAGAGACTGGTACAGTATATAGAGACTGTTGCGGTATAGAGAGACTGGTGTGGTATAGAGAGACTGGTACAGTAATATAGAGACTGGTGCGGTATACAGAGACTGTACGGTATAAAGAGACTGGTGCGGTATACAGAGACTGGTACGGTATAAAGAGACTGGTACAATATATAGAGACTGGTGTGGTATACAGAGACTGGTGTGGTATAGAGAGACTGGTACAGTAATATAGAGACTGGTGCGATATACAGAGACTGTACGGTATAGAGAGACTGGTACAGTATATAGAGACTGGTGTGGTATAGAGAGACTGGTACAATATATAGAGACTGGTGCGGTATACAGAGACTGGTACGGTATAAAGAGACTGGTACAGTATATAGAGACTGGTGTGGTATAGAGAGACTGGTACAATATATAGAGACTGTTGCGGTATAGAGAGACTGGTATGGTTTAGAGAGACTGGTGCGGTATAGAGAGACTGGTACAGTATATAGAGACTGGTACGGTTTAGAGAGACTGGTACGGTATAGAGAGATTGGTGCAGTATAGAGAGACTGGTACAGTATATAGAGACTGGTATGGTATTTAGAGACTGGTACAGTATATAGAGACTGGTACAGTATATAGAGACTGGTGTGGTATAGCGACACTAGTGTGGTACAGAGAGACTGGTGCATTATAAAAAGACTGGTTAGGTATAGAGAGACTGATGTGGTATAATGAGACTGGTGTAGTACAAAGAGACTGGTTCATTATAATGAGACTGGTGCGTTATAATAAGATTAGTGTGGTATAGAGAGACTGGTGCGGTATAGAGAGACTGGTGCGTTATAATGAGACTGATGTGGTATAGTGGGACTGGTGTGGTATAGAGAGACTGGTGTGGTATACAGAGACTGGTGTGGTATAGAGAGACTGGTGTGGTATAGAGAGACTGGTGTGGTATAGAGAGACTGGTGTGGTATAGTGAGACTGGTGTGGTATAGTGAGACTGGTGTGGTATAGAGAGACTGTTGTAAACAGAGACTGGTGTGGTATACAGAGACTGGTGTGGTATAGAGAGATTGGTGTGGTATAGAGAGACTGGTGTGGTATAGAGAGACTGCTGTGGTATAGAGAGACTGATGCGGTATAGAGAGACTGGTGTGGTATGGAGAGACTGGTGTGGTATTATACAGAGACTGGTGTGGTGTAGAGAGACTGGTGTGGTGTAGAGAGACTGGTGTGGTATAGAGAGACTGGTGGGGTATAGAGAGACTGGTGCGGTATAGAGAGACTGGTGTGGTATAGAGAGACTGGTGTGGTATGGAGAGACTGCTGTGCAGAGGCAGAACTCTGGGAGGCAACGGAGTCATCTGCCGCCGGGCTCCTGCTCTGAAGGGGGCACCTTTCCTCCCATTCTGTGACACCATTGAATTAAGTTAATTGATAGCTGTCGCTGTCTTTTCAGTGGCCGACTTCCTCACTGGTCCCTGCACCTTACAAATCACACCCTCTTTATTATACTGAATATACACATTTTACAAGGGTCACACCCAGGATTAGAAACCATGATCTATTACACTGGAAGCAGACACCTTACTGATGAAGCTGTTTGCTCCTGTATAGGAAATATTAGAATTTTAACTACTGTATATGAAGATACTTCTCTGACAATTACACGTAACTTTATATAGTTAGAATTCTCATGCTTCCACTACAGGAACAAATAACTCCATCAGTAAAGTGTCTGCTGTTAGTGTAACAGGTCATGGGTTCTAATCCTGGGTATGACTGCTAAGAAATGTGTGATTTAAAATAAAAGACAATTAAATGTATAAATATAGTATATAATTTTTTTCAGAACACTACATATACACACACACACACACACACACACACACACACACACACACACACACATATACATGCACACATACATACATATATTTATCTTAATATAGGAAATAGGGGTGCACCAATATTTATCTTGCCTCCGGGCAACTGGGAGGAACTTACGCCACTGCTGCTGTGGTATAGAAAGACTGGTGTGGTATAGAGAGACTGGTGTGGTATACAGAGACTGGTGTGGTTTACAGAGACTGTTGTGGTATAGAGAGACTGTTGTGGTATAGAGAGACTGGTACGGTATAGAGAGACTGGTGTGGTATAGAGAGACTGGTGTGGTTTAGAGAGACTGGTACAGTATAGAGAGACTGGTACAGTATAGAGAGACTGGTGTGGTATAGAGAGACTGGTGTGGTATAGAGAGACTGGTGTAATATAGAGAGACTGGTGTGGTATAGAGAGACTGGTGCGGTATAGAGAGACTGGTGTGGTATACAGAGACTGTTGTGGTATAGATAGACTGGTGCAGTATAGAGAGACTGGTACAGTATATAGAGACTGGTGTGGTATAGAGAGACTGGTGTGGTATAGAGAGACTGGTGTGGTATAGAGAGACTGGTGCAGTATAGAGAGACTGGTACAGTATATAGAGACTGGTGTGGTATAGAGAGACTGGTGTGGTATAGAGAGACTGGTGTGATATAGAGAGACTGGTGTGGTATAGAGAGACTGGTGTGATATAGAGAGACTGGTGTGGTATATAGAGACTGTGTGGTATAGAGAGACTGGTACAGTATATAGAGACTGGTGTGGTATAGAGAGACTGGTGTGGTATGGAGAGACTGCTGTGGTATAGAAAGACTGGTGTGGTATAGAGAGACTGGTGTGGTATACAGAGACTGGTGTGGTATAGAGAGACTGGTGTGGTATAGAGAGACTGGTGTGGTATAGAGAGACTGGTGTGGTATAGAGAGACTGGGGCGGTATAGAGAGACTGGTGTAGTATAGAGAGACTGGTGTGGTATAGAGAGACTGGTGTAGTATAGTGAGACTGGTGTGGTATAGAGAGACTGGTGTGATATAGAGAGACTGGTGTGATATAGAGACTGGTACAGTATAGAGAGACTGGTGTGGTATATAGAGACTGGTGTGGTATAGAGAGACTGGTGTGGTATAGTGAGACTGGTGTGGTATAGAGAGACTGGTGTGGTATAGTGAGACTGGTGTGATATAGAGAGACTGGTGTGGTATAGAGAGACTGGTGTGGTATAGAGAGACTGGTGTGGTATAGTGAGACTGGTGTGGTATAGAGAGACTGGCGTGGTATAGAGACTGGTACAGTATAGAGAGACTGGTGTGGTATAGAGAGACTGGTGTGGTATAGAGAGACGGGTGTGATATAGAGAGACTGGTGTGGTATAGAGAGACTGGTGTGGTATAGTGAGACTGGTGTGGTATAGAGAGACTGGTGTGGTATAGAGAGACTGGTACAGTATATAGAGACTGGTGTGATATAGAGAGACTGGTGTGGTATAGAGAGACTGGTGTGGTATAGTGAGACTGTGTGGTATAGTGAGACTGGTGTGATATAGAGAGACTGGTGTGGTATAGAGAGACTGGTGTGGTATAGAGAGACTGGTGTGATATAGTGAGACTGGTGCGGTATAGAGAGACTGGTGTGGTATAGTGAGACTGGTGTGGTATAGAGAGGCTGGTGTGGTATAGAGAGACTGGTACAGTATATCAGTGGCGTCACAAGGCGGGTGCGGGGGGTGCGGCCCGCACCCGGGTGTGACACCTGGAGGGGGTGACACCAAATGTCAGCTCCTCCGCAGTGACAGGAGCCAGGTGCTGCAGTGTGAAATTCCGTTACAGCACCCGGCTCCTGTCATAGCAGAGGAGCCGACAGCACACTGAGACCGTCTCTGGGGGAAGCCCAGCATCTCCGGAGATGCTGGGCACGCCCCCAGAGTGACGATCCCGGTATCCCCGCGAAGCCACGCCCCCTAGATGTAAGGCCACGCCCCCTTTTTGCCGCGATCGCGGCAGTACATCAGGGGTGCGCACCGGGTGTCACCACACCTGGTGACGCCTCTGCAGTATATAGAGATTGGTGTGATATAGAGAGACTGTGTGGTATAGAGAGACTGGTGTGGTATAGAGAGACTGGTGTGGTATAGTGAGACTGGTGTGATATAGAGAGACTGGTGTGGTATAGAGAGACTGGTGTGGTATAGAGAGACTGGTGTGGTATAGTGAGACTGGTGTGGTATAGAGAGACTGGTGTGGTATAGAGACTGGTACAGTATAGAGAGACTGGTGTGGTATAGAGAGACTGGTTTGGTATAGAGAGACTGGTACAGTATATAGAGACTGGTGTGGTATAGTGAGACTGGTGTAGTATAGAGAGACTGGTGTGGTATAGAGAGACTGGTGTGGTATAGAGACTGGTACAGTATAGAGAGACTGGTGTAGTATAGAGAGACTGGTGTGGTATAGAGAGACTGCTCTGGTATAGAGAGACTGCTCTGGTATAGAGAGACTGGTGTAGTATAGAGAGACTGGTGTGGTATAGAGAGACTGGTGTGGTATACAGAGACTGGTGTAGTATAGAGAGACTGGTGTGGTATAGAGAGACTGGTGTGGTATAGTGAGACTGGTGTGGTATAGAGAGACTGGTGTGGTATAGAGAGACTGGTGTGGTATAGAGACTGGTGTGGTATAGAGAGACTGGTGTGGTATAGAGAGACTGGTTTGGTATAGAGAGACTGGTACAGTATATAGAGACTGGTGTGGTATAGAGAGATTGGTGTGGTATAGTGAGACTGGTGTGGTATAGAGAGACTGGTGTGGTATAGAGAGACTGGTGTGGTATAGAGACTGGTACAGTATAGAGAGACTGGTGTAGTATAGAGAGACTGGTGTGGTATAGAGAGACTGCTCTGGTATAGAGAGACTGCTCTGGTATAGAGAGACTGCTGTGGTATACAGAGACTGGTGTAGTATAGAGAGACTGGTGTGGCATAGAGAGACTGGTGTGATATAGAGAGACTGGTGTGGTATAGAGAGACTGGTGTGGTATAGAGAGACTGGTGTGGTATAGTGAGACTGGTGTGGTATAGAGAGACTGGCGTGGTATAGAGACTGGTACAGTATAGAGAGACTGGTGTGGTATAGAGAGACTGGTGTGGTATAGAGAGACTGGTGTGGTATAGAGAGACTGGTGTGGTATAGTGAGACTGGTGTGGTATAGAGAGACTGGTGTGGTATAGAGAGACTGGTACAGTATATAGAGACTGGTGTGATATAGAGAGACTGGTGTGGTATAGAGAGACTGGTGTGGTATAGTGAGACTGTGTGGTATAGTGAGACTGGTGTGATATAGAGAGACTGGTGTGGTATAGAGAGACTGGTGTGGTATAGAGAGACTGGTGTGATATAGTGAGACTGGTGCGGTATAGAGAGACTGGTGTGGTATTATAGTGAGACTGGTGTGGTATAGAGAGACTGGTGTGGTATAGAGAGACTGGTACAGTATATAGAGATTGGTGTGATATAGAGAGACTGTGTGGTATAGAGAGACTGGTGTGGTATAGAGAGACTGGTGTGGTATAGTGAGACTGGTGTGATATAGAGAGACTGGTGTGGTATAGAGAGACTGGTGTGGTATAGAGAGACTGGTGTGGTATAGTGAGACTGGTGTGGTATAGAGAGACTGGTGTGGTGTAGAGACTGGTACAGTATAGAGAGACTGGTGTGGTATAGAGAGACTGGTTTGGTATAGAGCAGTCTTTTTCAACCAGTGTGCCGCGACCAGTTGCAAGGTGTGCCGCGGAGCCAGAGCAGCTTCCTGCACCTTCAGATTGAACTGTTGGCCCGGGCTCTTCTTAGAGGATCAGTCATGCTCCGGCCATGACCTATGCCTTTGTGACGCGGCGGCGTGATATCATAGGTCACGACCACCGCCTGCATATACAACTTCCAGTTCCCGCCTGCATCCACAGCTTTCCTTGCCCACCCACATCCACACCTGCCCGCCCGCCCGCTGCTCAGTATTTGCAGCACTCCACTATGAATAACCCCCTCTACTGATGGACAGGGAGGAGGACAACGGACCGGTAGCGGCTAATATTTGTTATGTTATTTCTCCTGTGGGGAGCAATAGTATTTATGGGAGGAACAATGTGAATAATTAATGTGGGAAGCAATAGGATTTATGTGGGGAGCAATGTGATTGTATTTTCTGTGTAGGCCAATGTATGTATGGATTTTTTTATTTTTTTTGCTCTGAGGGCCAATGTGTGTTTTTGTTTTGTTTTTCCTGTGGGTGAACTGATGGTGTGCCTTGGCAATTTTAAAATATTGTTCGGTGTGCCGCGAGTAAAAAAAGGTTGAAAATCACTGGTATAGAGAGACTGGTACAGTATATAGAGACTGGTGTGGCATAGTGAGACTGGTGTAGTATAGAGAGACTGGTGTGGTATAGAGAGACTGGTGTGGTATAGAGACTGGTACAGTATAGAGAGACTGGTGTAGTATAGAGAGACTGGTGTGGTATAGAGAGACTGCTCTGGTATAGAGAGACTGCTCTGGTATAGAGAGACTGGTGTAGTATAGAGAGACTGGTGTGGTATAGAGAGACTGGTGTGGTATACAGAGACTGGTGTAGTATAGAGAGACTGGTGTGGTATAGAGAGACTGGTGTGGTATAGTGAGACTGGTGTGGTATAGAGAGACTGGTGTGGTATAGAGACTGGTGTGGTATAGAGAGACTGGTGTGGTATAGAGAGACTGGTTTGGTATAGAGAGACTGGTACAGTATATAGAGACTGGTGTGGTATAGAGAGATTGGTGTGGTATAGTGAGACTGGTGTGGTATAGAGAGACTGGTGTGGTATAGAGAGACTGGTGTGGTATAGAGACTGGTACAGTATAGAGAGACTGGTGTAGTATAGAGAGACTGGTGTGGTATAGAGAGACTGCTCTGGTATAGAGAGACTGCTCTGGTATAGAGAGACTGCTGTGGTATACAGAGACTGGTGTAGTATAGAGAGACTGGTGTGGTATAGAGAGACTGGTGTGGTATAGTGAGACTGGTGTGGTATAGAGAGACTGGTGTGGTATAGAGAGACTGGTGTGGTATAGAGAGACTGGTGTGGTATAGAGACTGGTACAGTATAGAGAGACTGCTGTGGTATACAGAGACTGGTGTAGTATAGAGAGACTGGTGTGGTATAGAGAGACTGGTGTGGTATAGTGAGACTGGTGTGGTATAGAGAGACTGGTGTGGTGTAGAGAGACTGGTGTGGTATAGAGACTGCTGTGGTATAGAGAGACTGCTGTGGTATAGAGAGACTGCTGTGGTAAAGAGAGACTGCTGTGGTATAGAGAGACTGCTGTGGTACACAGAGACTGGTGTGACATAGTGACATTGCTGTGGTTGTGGTATAGTGACAGATTTACTAGTAAGTTACTTTGGAATCTATATAAATCAGGGATGGGGAACCTACAGCCCTCCAGCTGATGTTGAACTACACATACCAGCATGCCCTGCAACAGTTTTACCATGGCCAAATAGCACAACTGTAGCAGGGCATGCTGATATGTGTAGTTCCACAACAGCTGGCGGACCGAAGGTTCCCCATCCCAGATATAAATGATCTTATACTCACACAGCGGTTAATCCAAGAAGAATATAACAGAAAAGCAAACTCTACTCGCTGGGGCACTCTTTGTATTTTAAAAATATTTGATTACAATGTATTGATATATACATTAATATAATAGCCATGCCATTTTTTAGTACACACAAGAAAAATACAAAAACACTTTTGTTATAATAAATGTGCAGAGATTTTGAAGGGGAAAGAGGTCACTGTGATCGGAGATAATATGTAAGGCAACATTAGTTGTTTGTATCGTTTATTACAGTACATAGGGGGTCATTCCGAGTTGATAGCTCGCTAGCTACTTTTAGCAGCCGTGCAAACGCATTGTTGCCGCCCACCGGGGAGTGTATTTTCGCTTTGCAGAAGTGCGAACGCTTGTGCAGCAGAGCGCCTACAAAATTATTTTGTGCAAAACAATACCAGTCCTGTAGTTTCTCTTTATGTGCGTTGATTCTAACGACGGAGGGACGGTTTTTGACGTCACACACACGTTCGCCCAGCCACGCCTGCGTTTTTCCCGACACGCCTGCGTTTTTCTAAGCACTCCCTGAAAACGGTCGGTTGACATTTCCTGTGTTCGGCCGTGCGACTGTAAGCTTCGCTAGAGCCTGTGCAAAATCACGATGCTCTTTGTACCCGTATGTCGCACGTGAGCATTGCGGTGCATACGCATGTGCAGAAATGCCGAGTTTTAGCCTGAAAGCTGCGCTGCGAACAATGGAAGCTAGTGATCAACTCGGAATGACCCCCATAGATCACCAAGTTCACAGTGCATTAGTATTCGATAGATACAATAGTTATGTCAATTTTCTATAGCGTTCTGTACAAATAAAAAAAATAGATTAAAAAAATGTTTCAGCCAATGATGTTTATGATTTCATATTGGGTAGAGTTACCCTGTAATCACATATTGGTCATGGCTGTATGTATTGAAAATATATATAGAGATTCTGAAAATTAACATGATATGATGAATGCTTGTGTATAGGCGGTAAAATACAAAAACAAATGTTATCACCTGGTTTGCCTGATTAATCAATATATGTGTTATTATTCAGTAGTCTGCAGGTTTCCAGGACGATGGTTAGGCACTGACAGAATATAACTAGTCTGTGTTTCCGCAATCTGAATAATTACTTTACTCTTGCGAAAGGTCCTGCCTCCTGTCACTATGCTAGAATAGCTGAGAAAGTCTCGTCTTGCCTTGCTCTTGCTTCTGCTGTCCTACTGTGTGTCCCAGTTAACAGTGAACAAGAGGGTGAGAGTACACAGGGATAGGTCAGAGATGAGAGAAAAATGAAGGTGGATCTGGTTTTGTGCGGAGACTATCACTCCCAACCCTGTTTGGTATACCAGTGCAGGGGAGAGGAGGGAGAGCGCTGCACAATGAGAGTCCCTCTGACATGGGCAAAGAACAAAAAATGTTGAGAGACAAATAAACTTATGAATAAGAATTATCTAACAGAGATCAGCATACCTGCCTAAATTAGCAGTTATAATGTTTTAGTAATATTCATAGCTATTAGAAATAGTTAAGGTAGTGAATTGCAAGTGAGAGAATGTATAGTTAGTATTTGAAAAATATTTATATATATATATATATATATATATATATATAGATAACAGGGAAACATTATATATATATCTCCTATATAATAGCCCTATTCTGTGACCTTGTGATTCATTTGCTAATGCTGGGCGGAGTTACAACAGTGGGCGGAGTTAGTCAAATGAGTCACAGAGATCTGGCCAAATCTACAGGAGACTAGGAGCAGAAGCAGATTGCATGGGCATTGGGCATGGCACAGGCAGGGGTGCAGACCTCCCAGCTTTCTGCAGGAGCTTTATCCAGGCAGAAGGAGGGACACACACACACTCGGCGAAAAGGGGGCGTGGCTTCACGGGAGGGTCCCCGTTTTCGTCAGTGAAGGAGCATGCCCAGCGCTCTGTGAGCTGCTGGCATGCTCCCAGGGGCTGATTATGAGTCCGGGGGGCCCAGGGCACTTGTGACAGGCGAGCCCTATCTCATTGCTGTGCCTGCTGTAGGTTGGGGGCGTGGCCTAATCGCGGCCCGCGCGGCCACGCCCCCTTATGCAAATTTCGATTTTTATTTTTATTTTTTTGATGGGATTTTGGCCCCTCAGCTAGGGCTAAATCCAGAGGAGGTGGTCGCTCCCCCCCTACACACCCGCACAGGCAGAAGAAAGCAGGGAGACTGCTGCCTCCCTGCAACACCACAGACCTGCCAATATGCAGCAGCGTGTGCTGACTGTAGCACAATGCTGCCACTGTTACTGGCAGGACGGGGGGGGGGGGGGTAGCTTCTGAGCTGGGACAGAGCTACTCCAGCCGGGGGGTCCCCTAAAACTGTGGGGCCAACGGTACGTATCCCCTGCCCCCCCCCCCACACCTTAATCCGGCTCTGCTGCTGGAACCCCACCATTAATCCGTACCCCCTGATGCCCCCTCTCCCTCTGTCTCCACTATTCACCGCTGCTCTGCTAAGCAGAACAGCGAGTACAGGAGCTTTCCAACTGCCCCCCCCCCCCCCCCCCACCGCCGGACACTGCGACCCGCGGGTGGGACAGCGGGACAGACCCCAAAAAATGGGTGGTGTGTGAGGGGTATGTCATACAGACAGACGGGCACCGGCTCACTGTGTGCTTGACCCCCCCACATCGGCATACTCAGCAGGGTCTCTCTGATGCGGAGGAGCGTCACTTTCTGGCACACTCCACGCTTCTTAGCTGCAGTTTAGTGGGGCACCTGCTGCTGTGCAGGTTTCATACTACCTCTGTTATCTCCAGCCCCGGCAACCCCACCGCTAGCTGCAGCGCTGCCACCCGCAGTGGAGTGCGCCCAGCTCATTCACACACTTTAGCTGGCGGGTAGTGCTGCAGAAATCCGAGCTGCTTGCAGGCTCTGACCCACTCCTCCCTCCAGCCGCAGCGTCTCCTGGGAGCTAACCAGTCACTCCCAGTCTCCCCTTACCACAGTGCCCGGAAGCCGTGAGGTCCGCGCCACGTGCATGCTATGACCCCCTCCTCCCTCCAGCCGCAGCATCTCCTGGGGGCTAACCAGTCATTTCCAGTCTCACCTTACCACAGTGCCCGGCAGCTGCGCGAGGTCTGCGGTGTGTGACTGAGGAGGGGGGGAGGGATGCGGACGGGCAGAGGAAGCAGGACTCCAGCCTGAGAGAGTCAGCCATGCCAAGTCGCCAGCAGCAGCAGATCCCAACAGGTTGGAGTGGAACAGCAGCAGCCAGCAGCAGTGACTCCGGTAAGACACATCTGTCTGTCACCACTGTTTTGTCCCTAATACCAATCTCTCCCGTGCCCTGTGTTCTGTCATGTCCCTGTCACCCCTGGCCTTGCCCTTTCACCCTTATCCTGGCCCTTTCACCCTTATCCTGGCCCTGTCACCCTTATCCTGTCCCTATCATTTCTGTCCTGGCCCCGTCACCCCTGTCCTGGCCCCGTCACCCCTGTCCTGGCCCCGTCAACCCTGTACTGACCCTGTCACCCCTGTCCTGGCTCTGTTACTGCATACCCTCCAACTACCTTTTATGGCATGTACAGTACCCGCAGCGCCTCCAGACCTCTCCCCAATGCACCACACCTCCGCACCTTCCCCTCCACCACATGCGGCACTCCACCCCTCCCCCACATGCTGTGCCTCCAGACCCCCTACACCACCCGTGGCTCCCACTCCTCCACCCCTTCACCACCCACAGCACCTCCAGGCCCCTTCCACCATTCACCCCCCTTATATGTCTCCCTCAACACCTGCTCCCCTCCACCCGCAGCATCTGCAGACACCCTCCTCCATCAGCGGTCCCCCCCTCACCCACCCCTCCCCCACCAATGGCACCCCCGCACCTGCCCCTCCACCACCTGCAGCACCTCCGGACCTCCTTTCCCATCCGCCGCAACACCCGTACCTGCCCCTACCCTACCCATGGTGCCTGCGGTCCCCTACCCAACCCCCGGCACTCCCGTCCCTTCCCATCCAACAGCACCTCCGGAACCCTTCATCCATCCACAACATCCCCACACCTGCCCCTCTCCCACCCGTGGCACCCCTGCCCCTCCCCCACCTTCAGTGCCTCCGGACCCCTCCCCCATCTGCATCCCCCACTCCTCTGCCCCTACCCCACGCGCAGCACCTCCCGAACCTTCCCCATCCGGGCCCCACCCCCACTTCTGCCTCCCTCCACCCGCAGCATCTACAGACACCATCCGCAGTCCCCCCCACACCCGCTACATTCTGTACATTGTGCCCTGCAGGTGCTGTTCACGCCGTCGCAAGGGGCTGCGCCTCCTTCACCATCGCACGCCCTTTCATTGTGCAATATTTAACAACTAACAAAGGAATGCAGGTAATACTCCATATAATACAAATATTAAACCCCAGAAAGGCATGCAAGGGTTAAGGGGGCGTAGCCCCTTGCGACGGTGTGAAGAGCGCCCGTAGGGCGCGATGAAGCACCTAGTATATATATATATAATAAGATTTTAAACCTACCGGTAAATCTTTTTCTCGTAGTCCATAGAGGATGTTGGGGACTCCGTAAGGACCATAGGGATAGACGGGCTCCGCAGGAGACATGGGCACTTTAAGAAAGACTTTAGGTATGGGTGGGCACTGACTCCTCCCTCTATGCCCCTCCTCCAAACCTCAGTTAGAGAAACTGTGCCCAGAGGAGACGGACAGTACGAGGAAAGGATTTTTGTTAATCCAAGGGCAAGATTCATACCAGCCCACACCATTCACACCGTATAACTTGTGATATACTAACCAGTTAACAGTATGAATACAACACAGCATCAGTCTGATACCGATGAAAACTATAACATAACCCTTATGTCAGCAAAACTATATACAAGTCTTGCAGAAGTAGTCCGCACTTGGGACGGGCGCCCAGCATCCTCTACGGACTACGAGAAAAAGATTTACCGGTAGGTTTAAAATCGTATTTTCTCTTACGTCCTAGAGGATGCTGGGGACTCCGTAAGGACCATGGGGATTATACCAAAGCTCCCAAACGGGCGGGAGAGTGCGGATGACTCTGCAGCACCGATTGAGCAAACAGGAGGTCCTCCTCAGCCAGGGTATCAAACTTATAAAACTTTGCAAAGGTGTTTGACACCGACCAAGTAGCAGCTCGACACAGTTGTAATGCCGAGACACCTCGAGCAGCCGCCCAAGAAGAGCCCACCTTCCTAGTGGAATGGGCCTTAACCGATTTTGTTAACGGCAATCCAGCCGTAGAATAAGCCTGCTGAATCGTGTTACAGATCCAGCGAGCATTTGTCTGTTTTGAAGCAGGAGCACCAACCTTGTTGGCTGCAGACAGGACAAACAGTGCTTCTGTTTTTCTGACCCTAGCCGTTCTGGCCACGTAAATTTTCAAAGCCCTGACCACATCCAGGGACTCGGAATCCTCCAAGTCTCGTGTAGCCACAGGCACCACAATAGGTTGGTTCATATGAAAAGATGACACCACCTTAGGCAAAAATTGAGGACGGGTCCGCAATTCCGCTCTATCCATATGGAAAACCAGATAGGGCTTTTGTGAGACAAAGCCGCCAATTCCGACACTCGCCTAGCCGAAGCCAAGGCTAACAAAATGACCACCTTCCAAGTGAGATATTTTAACTCCACTGTTTTAAGTGGTTCAAACCAGTGCGAATTAAGGAAACTCAACAGCACGTTAAGGTCCCAAGGCACCACCGGAGGTACAAAAGGAGGCTGAATATGCAGCACTCCCTTCACAAAAGTCTGTACTTCTGGGAGAGAAGCTATTTCCTTCTGAAAGAAAATGGATAAGGCCGAAATCTGAACCTTAATGGAGCCTAATTTTAGGCCCAAATTCACTCCAGTTTGTAGGAAGTGAAGGAAACGGCCCAGATGGGATTCTTCCGTAGGAGCATTCCTGGCCTCACACCAAGAAACATACTTTCGCCATATACGGTGATAATGTTTTGCTGTCACGTCCTTCCTAGCCTTTATCAGAGTAGGAATGACCTCCTCCGGAATGCCCTTTTCCGCTAGAATCTGGCGTTCAACCGCCATGCCGTCAAACGCAGCCTCGGTAAGTCTTGGAACAGGCAGGGTCCCTGTTGCAGCAAGTCCAGTCTTAGAGGAAGAGGCCACGGATCTTCTGTGAGCATCTCCTGCAGATCCGGATACCAGGCCCTTCGCGGCCAATCCGGAACAATGAGAATTGTCTGCACTCCTCTTTTTCTTATTATTCTCAACACCTTTGGGATGAGAGGAAGAGGAGGAAACACATAGACCGACTTGAAAACCCACGGTGTCACTAGGGCGTCCACAGCCACTGCCTGAGGGTCTCTTGACCTGGCGCAATACCTTTGTAGCTTTTTGTTGAGGCGGGATGCCATCATGTCTATCTGTGGCAGTCCCCACTGACTTGCAATCTGTGCGAAGACTTCCTGATGAAGTCCCCACTCTCCTGGATGCAGGTCGTGTCTGCTGAGGAAGTCTGCTTCCCAGTTGTCCACTCCCGGAATGAACACTGCTGACAGTGCGCTTACATGATTTTCCGCCCAGCGAAGAATCCTGGTGGCTTCCTCCATTGCCACTCTGCTCCTTGTGCCACCTTGGCGGTTTACATGAGCCACTGCGGTGATGTTGTCTGACTGGATCAGAACCGGTAGGTCGCGAAGCAAGGTCTCCGCTTGACGAAGGGCGTTGTATATGGCCCTCAGCTCCAGGACGTTGATGTGAAGACAAGTCTCTTGACTTGACCAAAGACCTTGGAAGTTTCTTCCCTGAGTGACTGCTCCCCAACCTCGGAGGCTCGCGTCCGTGGTTACCAGAATCCAGTCCTGAATGCCGAACCTGCGACCCTCTAGAAGGTGAGCACTCTGTAGCCACCACAGGAGAGATACCCTGGCTCTGGGGGACAGGGTGATCAACTGATGAATCTGTAGATGTGACCCGGACCACTTGTCTAGTATGTCCCATTGGAAAGTCCTCGCATGGAATCTGCCGAAGGAAATGGCCTCGTAAGATGCCACCATCTTCCCCAGGACCCGAGTGCAGTGATGCACTGACACTTGTTTTGGCTTCAATAGGTTCCTGACCAGAGTCATGAGTTCCTGGGCCTTTTCTATTGGAAGATAAACCCTTTTCTGGTCCGTATCCAGAATCATGCCTAAGAAGGTCAGACGAGTCGTAGGAACCAACTGCGACTTCGGGATATTGAGAATCCAGCCGTGTTGCTGTAACACCTTCAGTGAAAGTGACACGCTGTTCAGCAACTGCTCTCGTGATCTCGCTTTTATGAGGAGAGCGCCCAAGTACGGGATAATTGTGACACCCTGCTTGCGCAGGAGCACCATCATTTCCGCCATTACCTTGGTGAAAATCCTCGGGCCGTGGAAAGCCCAAACAGCAACGTCTGAAATTGGTAATGACAATCCTGTACCGCAAATCTCAGGTACGCCTGATGAGGTGGATAAATGGGAACATGAAGGTATGCATCCTTTATGTCCAGGGATACCATAAAATCCCCCCCTTACAGGCTGGCGATGAACGCTCTGAGCGATTCCATCTTGACCTTGAACCTTTTCAAGTATAGGTTCAGGGATTTTAAATTTAAAATGGGTCTGACCGAACCGTCCGGTTTCGGAACTACAAACAGGGTTGAGTAATATCCCCTCCCTTGTTGAAGTAGGGGAACTTTTACCACCACCTGTTGAAGATACAATTTGTGAATTGCATTTAACACTATCTCCCTTTCTGGGGGAGAAGCCGGTAAGGCCGATTTGAAAAACCGGCGAGGAGGCACCTCTTCGAATTCCAGCTTGTAACCCTGAGAAACAATTTCTATTGCCCGGGGATCCACCTGTGAGTGAACCCAGATGTGGCTGAAAAGTCGAAGACGTGCCCCCACTGGGGCGGATCCCTTAGCTGAGCCCCAGCGTCATGCGGTGGATTTAGTAGAGGCCGGGGAGGACTTCTGTTCCTGGGAACTAGCTGTGTTTTGCAGATTTTTTCCTCTGCCCTTACCTCTGGCAAGAAAGGACGCACCTCGTACTCTCTTGTTTCTCTGTGACCGAAAGGACTGCATTTGATAATGTGGCGCTTTCTTAGGCTGTGAGGGAATATAAGGCAAAAAATTTGATTTACCTGCCGTAGCTGTGTAGACCAGGTTCGAGAGACCGTCCCCAAACAGTTCCTCACCCCTGTAAGGTAAAACCTCCACATGCCTCTTTGAGTCGTCATCACCTGTCCATTGCCGGGTCCATAGGACTCGTCTAGCAGAAATCGACATAGCGTTGACTCTAGAACCCAGTAGACCAATGTCTCTTTGAGCATCTCTCGTATAAGACAGCATCTTTAATATGTCCTAGGGTCAATAAAATGGTATCCTTATCCAGGGTATCAATTTCCGTCGATAAGGTATCTGTCCACGCTGCTACAGCGCTACAAACCCAAGCCGACGCTATTGCCGGTCTGAGTAAGGTACCAGAATGTGTGTAAATGGACTTCAAGGTACCCCCCTGCTTGCGATCAGCAGGATCCCTAAGGCTAGCCGTATCTTGGGATGGCAGCGCTACCTTTTTGGATAAGCGTGTCAACGCTTTATCCACCCTAGGGGAGGATTCCCACCGTATCCTGTCCTTTGCCGGGAAAGGATACGCCATAATAATCCTTTTGGGAATCTGCAGTTTCTTGTCTGGAGATTCCCACGCTTTTTCACACAACTCGTTCAGCTCATCCACGTACTTGGCAAAAAAACAAACCGAAAAACCCAAACCACGCACTGAAAGGGGTCCCATGTTTACACATGGGACCCCTTTCCCCGTCTGCCGAGACCCCCCGTGACTCCTGTCACAGAGGGTCCCTTCAGCCAATCAGGGAGCGCCACGTCGTGGCACTCTCCTGATTGCCTGTGCGCTCCTGAGCTGTCAGTCAGGCTGCGCACAGCAGAGATACAATGTAGCGCATAGGCGCTCCATTGTATCCAATGATGGGAACTTTGCGGTCAGCGGTGAGGTTACTCGCGGTCAACCGCTGACCGCAAAGTTCCCACCATTGAATAAAATGGAGAGCCTATGCGCTACATTGTATCTCTCCCGTGCACAGCCTGACTGACAGCTCAGGAGCGCACAGGCAATCAGGAGAGTGCCACGACGTGGCGCTTCCTGATTGGCTGAAGGGACCCTCTGTGACAGGAGTCACGGGGGGTCTCGGCAGTCGGGGAAAGGGCTCCCATGTGTAAACATGGCGCCCCTTTCAGTGTGTGGTTCGGGTTTTTCGGTTTGTTTTTTTGCCAAGTACGTGGATTACAAGCTCAGAAGAGGACCGATCTACACTGGATTTTTGTGAGTATAATTTTATTTTTAGGTACCCCATGGATTCTACTTGGAGAAGTGGACCGAGCCACGTGTGAACATAGGTAAGTATGTGTGAATGTAGGTGTGCATGTATGTAATAAAGTTTTACTTTCAAGGTGTGTGAGTTCTGTTTTTATTTGGGTATTTTTTTTGTAGTAGTACTACAGGTACCAGCGGGCCCGTTTTTCCAGCGCATGCTGGTACTTGTGGTTCTCCAAGTACCAGCTTGCGGGGGAGGCTTGCTGGGACTTATAGTACTGCTACAAAAAACTATATTCTTATTTTTACACAAGGCTATCAGCCCCACATCCGCAGCCCTTGGATGAGGGGCACAGCCTCGGGCTTCACCCCTGGCCCTTGGGTGGCTGGAGGGGGGGGGGGGCCCTTGATTTAAGGGCTCCCCACTCCTCCAGGGTACCCCGGCCAGGGGTGACTAGTTAGTGATTTAATGCCAGGGCCGCAGGGACCTATATAAAAGTGTCCCCCGGCTGTGGCATTATCTCTCTGACTAGTGGAGCCCGGTGCTGGTGTTAAAAATACGGGGGACCCCTACGCTTTTTGTCCCCCGTATTTTTGGCACCAGGACCAGGCGCAGAGCCCGGTGCTGGTTGTTAAAATATGGGGGAACCCCTGTCAATTTTTTCCCCATTTTTTTGCAACCAGGACTGGCTCAAAGAGCCCGAGGCTGGTTATGCTTAGCAATTTTTTTTTAACGTTTTTACACTAAATGACCCTTTCCCATAGATAACCATGCACAGATCTCACTGATCTGTGCATGATTATCCAAACTCACCAGGAAAAAGCAGGTCTATTTTTTTGCTGCTTTTTTTAACGAATCGCAAAAAAAAACACCCGCACTTGAGCACTCAGAGACTAACACCCAAATACGAATTCATAGTGAATACCCGTGTTGTATGAAATAACAGCCGCATTTGATGATCGATGGTCTATTCATTTGTATTTCTGAACTTAGCCTTGAAAACCATTACGAATAGCCCAAACACTGCCGAGATTTGTGCTTAGTGAATTCCCGTGTTGGGACTTAGAAAAAAAAACACAAATTGGTCAAACTCTGATTATTAGTAAATATAGGCCCTGATCGCACGGAGGCGTTTTTTTTGCATTGCTGCGATCAGTTAGTCACCGCCTACAGGGGAGGGGGTAATCGCTGTGTAGGGGTGTGATCGCTTGTGCAGAGAGCTGCGCAAACAAAAGTTTGTGCAGTCTCTGCACAGCTTAGGACTTACACAGCCGCTGCGATGATCCGGCCAGGAGCTGATGTCAGGAACCCTCCCTCAAAACGGCTGGGCACGCCTTCGTTTTTCCGGACACTCCCTAGAAATGGTCAGTTGACACCCAGAAACGGCCTCTTCCTGTCAATCTTCTTGCGATCGCCGGTGCAATTGCTTTCTTCGTTAAATCCATCGCTGTCCGGCCATCCCCGTTGCCGGCGGCCGATGCACCTGCGCTTTGCGGAGCATATGCATGTGCGGTTCAGACCCGATCGCACCGCTGCAAAAAAGCTAGCGTGCGATTGGGTCGGAATGACCCCCATTGCACCCAGTACATAGTAGTCAACTTTAAACGATTCAGCGTCAAACTCAAAAGTGCTGAAATTGCTATTTGGTGTGTGCATGTGCAAGGTCTTAAACTGCGATCGCACGCAGGGGGTAACATCATCGGTGCGTCAGCGCTGTATTTTGTATGCATCAAAGCACGGTTTGGGGGGCACAGTCCGTACATTGCAAGCATGTCTGGACTGTTTGCGGGGCGGGCCACGGCGGCTGCGTGATGTCACACGCAGCCGCTGTGACCCACAAGATGGCTGCCCGCTGACTGCCTTCAAGACTGTTGTGGTATACAGAGACTGGTGTGGTATACGACTGGTGTGGTATGGTGACATTGCTGCGGTATAGAGAGACTGATGTAGCATGGTGAGACTAGTGTGATATAGAGAGACTGGTGCGGTATAATGAGACCGGTGTGATATAGAGAGACTGGTGTGCATACGCGCACGCCGGCGGGGTTTCCGAGTACCTAGAAACTAGAGATGAGCGGGTTCGGTTCCTCGGAATCCGAACCCCCCCGAACTTCAGCCTTTTTACACGGGTCCGAGGCAGACTCGGATCTTCCCGCCTTGCTCGGCTAACCCGAGCGCGCCCGAACGTCATCATCCCGCTGTCGGATTCTCGCGAGGCTCGTATTCTATCTCGAGACTCGGATTCTATATAAGGAGCAGCGCGTCGCCGCCATTTTCACACGTGCATTGAGATTGATAGGGAGAGGACGTGGCTGGCGTCCTCTCCGTTAGAATAGATAGAGACACTTGAGTTGATTACTTAGTAATTTTGGGGAGCATTAGGAGTACTCAGAGGGCAGAGTTTTGCTGATAGTTAGTTACTAGTGACTGACCACCACCAGTTTTATTTATTATTTAATATAATCCGTTCTCTGCCTGAAAAAAAACGATACACAGTCACATACCATATCTGTGCTCAGCCTCAGTGTGCTGCATGATAATATCATCTATGTATATCTGACTGTGCTGAGTGCTCACTGCTCACACAGCTGAATTGTGGGGGAGACTGGGGTGCAGTTATAGCAGGAGTACAGTGCACACTTTTGCTGCCAGTGTGACTGACCAGTGACCACCAGTATATTGTCTGCCTGAAAAAGTTAAACACTCCTGTGGTGTTTTTTTTTTTTATTCTATAAACGCATTCTGCTGACAGTGTCCAGCAGGTCCGTCATTCATTATATTATATAAATATTTACCTGCAGTAGTGTTATATTTTTTTTGTTCATCTCTATCATCTTTATCATCTCTATATTAGCAGACGCAGTACGGTAGTCCACGGCTGTGGCTACCTCTGTGTCGTCAGTGCTCGTCCATAATTGTATACCTACCTGTGGTGGGGTTTTTTTTCTATCTTCTTTATACTAGTAGTTTAGGAGTCTGCTGACAGTGTCCAGCAGGTCCGTCATTATATTATATATACCTGCAGTAGTGATATATATATATTTTTTATATCATTATCATCTCTATACTAGCAGACGCAGTATGGTAGTCCACGGCTGTAGCTACCTCTGTGTCGTCAGTGCTCGTCCATAATTGTATACCTACCTGTGGTGGTTTTTTTTTTCTATCTTCTTCATACTAGTAGTTTAGGAGTCTGCTGACAGTGTCCAGCAGGTCCGTCATTATATTATATATACCTGCAGTAGTGATATATATATATATTTTTTATATCATTATCATCTCTATACTAGCAGACGCAGTACGGTAGTCCACGGCTGTGGCTACCTCTGTGTCGTCAGTGCTCGTCCATAATTGTATACCTACCTGTGGTGGGGTTTTTTTTTTCTATCTTCTTCATACTAGTAGTTTAGGAGTCTGCTGACAGTGTCCAGCAGGTCCGTCATTATATTATATATACCTGCAGTAGTGATATATATATATTTTTTATATCATTATCATCTCTATACTAGCAGACGCAGTACGGTAGTCCACGGCTGTGGCTACCTCTGTGTCGTCAGTGCTCGTCCATAATTGTATACCTACCTGTGGTGGGGTTTTTTTTTCTATCTTCTTCATACTAGTAGTTTAGGAGTCTGCTGACAGTGTCCAGCAGGTCCGTCATTATATTATATATACCTGCAGTAGTGATATATATATATTTTTTATATCATTATCATCTCTATACTAGCAGACGCAGTACGGTAGTCCACGGCTGTAGCTACCTCTGTGTCGTCAGTGCTCGTCCATAATTGTATACCTACCTGTGGTGGGGTTTTTTTTTCTATCTTCTTCATACTAGTAGTTTAGGAGTCTGCTGACAGTGTCCAGCAGGTCCGTCATTATATTATATATACCTGCAGTAGTGATATATATATATTTTTTATATCATTATCATCTCTATACTAGCAGACGCAGTACGGTAGTCCACGGCTGTAGCTACCTCTGTGTCGTCAGTGCTTGTCCATAATTGTATACCTACCTGTGGTGGGGTTTTTTTTTCTATCTTCTTCATACTAGTAGTTTAGGAGTCTGCTGACAGTGTCCAGCAGGTCCGTCATTATATTATATATACCTGCAGTAGTGATATATATATATTTTTTATATCATTATCATCTCTATACTAGCAGACGCAGTACGGTAGTCCACGGCTGTAGCTACCTCTGTGTCGTCAGTGCTCGTCCATAATTGTATACCTACCTGTGGTGGGTTTTTTTTTTCTATCTTCTTCTAGTAGTTTAGGAGTCTGCTGACTGTGTCCAGCAGGTCCGTCATTATATTATATATACCTGCAGTAGTGATATATATATATTTTTTATATCATTATCATCTCTATACTAGCAGACGCAGTACGGTAGTCCACGGCTGTAGCTACCTCTGTGTCGTCAGTCACTCGTCATCCATAAGTATACTAGTATCCATCCATCTCCATTGTTTACCTGTGCCTATTAAAATATGGAGAACAAAAATGTTGAGGTTCCAAAAATAGGGAAAGATCAAGATCCACTTCCACCTCGTGCTGAAGCTGCTGCCACTAGTCATGGCCGTGACGATGAAATTCCATCAACGTCGTCTGCCAAGGCCGATGCCCAATGTCATAGTACAGAGCATGTAAAATCCAAAACACAAAATATCAGTAAAAAAAGGACTCAAAAATCTAAAATAAAATCGTCGGAGGAGAAGCGTAAACTTGCCAATATGCCATTTACCACACGGAGTGGCAAGGAACGGCTGAGGCCCTGGCCTATGTTCATGGCTAGTGGTTCAGCTTCACATGAGGATGGAAGCACTCAGCCTCTCGCTAGAAAAATGAAAAGACTTAAGCTGGCAAAAGCACAGCAAAGAACTGTGCGTTCTTCGAAATCCCAAATCCACAAGGAGAGTCCAATTGTGTCGGTTGCGATGCCTGACCTTCCCAACACTGGACGTGAAGAGCATGCGCCTTCCACCATTTGCACGCCCCCTGCAAGTGCTGGAAGGAGCACCCGCAGTCCAGTTCCTGATAGTCAGATTGAAGATGTCAGTGTTGAAGTACACCAGGATGAGGAGGATATGGGTGTTGCTGGCGCTGGGGAGGAAATTGACAAGGAGGATTCTGATGGTGAGGTGGTTTGTTTAAGTCAGGCACCCGGGGAGACACCTGTTGTCCGTGGGAGGAATATGGCCATTGACATGCCTGGTGAAAATACCAAAAAAATCAGCTCTTCGGTGTGGAAGTATTTCAACAGAAATGCGGACAACAGGTGTCAAGCCGTGTGTTGCCTTTGTCAAGCTGTAATAAGTAGGGGTAAGGACGTTAACCACCTCGGAACATCCTCCCTTATACGTCACCTGCAGCGCATTCATCATAAGTCAGTGTCAGTGACAAGTTCAAAAACTTTGGGCGACAGCGGAAGCAGTCCACTGACCAGTAAATCCCTTCCTCTTGTAACCAAGCTCACGCAAACCACCCCACCAACTCCCTCAGTGTCAATTTCCTCCTTCCCCAGGAATGCCAATAGTCCTGCAGGCCATGTCACTGGCAATTCTGACGAGTCCTCTCCTGCCTGGGATTCCTCCGATGCATCCTTGAGTGTAACGCCTACTGCTGCTGGCGCTGCTGTTGTTGCTGCTGGGAGTCGATGGTCATCCCAGAGGGGAAGTCGTAAGACCACTTTTACTACTTCCACCAAGCAATTGACTGTCCAACAGTCCTTTGCGAGGAAGATGAAATATCACAGCAGTCATCCTGCTGCAAAGCGGATAACTGAGGCCTTGGCATCCTGGGCGGTGAGAAACGTGGTTCCGGTATCCATCATTACTGCAGAGCCAACTATAGACTTGATTGAGGTACTGTGTCCCCGGTACCAAATACCATCTAGGTTCCATTTCTCTAGGCAGGCGATACCGAAAATGTACACAGACCTCAGAAAAAGACTCACCAGTGTCCTAAAAAATGCAGTTGTACCCAATGTCCACTTAACCACGGACATGTGGACAAGTGGAGCAGGGCAGACTCAGGACTATATGACTGTGACAGCCCACTGGGTAGATGTATTGACTCCCGCCGCAAGAACAGCAGCGGCGGCACCAGTAGCAGCATCTCGCAAACGCCAACTCTTTCCTAGGCAGGCTACGCTTTGTATCACCGCTTTCCAGAATACGCACACAGCTAAAAACCTCTTACGGCAACTGAGGAAGATCATCGCAGAATGGCTTACCCCAATTGGACTCTCCTGTGGATTTGTGGCATCGGACAACGCCAGCAATATTGTGTGTGCATTAAATATGGGCAAATTCCAGCACGTCCCATGTTTTGCACATACCTTGAATTTGGTGGTGCAGAATTATTTAAAAAACGAGAGGGGCGTGCAAGAGATGCTGTCGGTGGCCAGAAGAATTGCGGGACACTTTCGGCGTACAGGCACCACGTACAGAAGACTGGAGCAACACCAAAAACGCCTGAACCTGCCCTGCCATCATCTGAAGCAAGAAGTGGTAACGAGGTGGAATTCAACCCTCTATATGCTTCAGAGGTTGGAGGAGCAGCAAAAGGCCATTCAAGCCTATACAACTGACCACGATATAGGAGGTGGAATGCACCTGTCTCAAGCGCAGTGGAGAATGATTTCAACGTTGTGCAAGGTTCTGCAACCTTTTGAACTTGCCACACGTGAAGTCAGTTCAGACACTGCCAGCCTGAGTCAGGTCATTCCCCTCATCAGGCTTTTGCAGAAGAAGCTGGAGACATTGAAGGAGGAGCTAACACTGAGCGATTCCGCTAGGCATGTGGGACTTGTGGATGGAGCCCTTAATTCGCTTAACAAGGATTCACGGGTGGTCAATCTGTTGAAATCAGAGCACTACATTTTGGCCACCGTGCTCGATCCTAGATTTAAAACCTACGTTGTATCTCTCTTTCCGGCAGACACAAGTCTGCAGGGGTTCAAAGAACTGCTGGTGAGAAAATTGTCAAGTCAAGCGGAACGCGACCTGTCAACATCTCCTCCTTCACATTCTCCCGCAACTGGGGGTGCGAGGAAAAGGCTCAGAATTCCGAGCCCACCCGCTGGCGGTGATGCAGGGCAGTCTGGAGCGACTGCTGATGCTGACATCTGGTCCGGACTGAAGGACCTGACAACGATTACGGACATGTCGTCTACTGTCACTGCATATGATTCTCTCACCATTGAAAGAATGGTGGAGGATTATATGAGTGACCGCATCCAAGTAGGCACGTCAGACAGTCCGTACGTATACTGGCAGGAAAAAGAGGCAATTTGGAGGCCCTTGCACAAACTGGCTTTATTCTACCTAAGTTGCCCTCCCACAAGTGTGTACTCCGAAAGAGTGTTTAGTGCCGCCGCTCACCTTGTCAGAATTCGGCGTACGAGGTTACTTCCAGAAAATGTGGAGAAGATGATGTTCATTAAAATGAATTATAATCAATTCCTCCATGGAGACATTCACCAGCAGCAATTGCCTCCACAAAGTACACAGGGAGCTGTGATGGTGGATTCCAGTGGGGACGAATTGATAATCTGTGAGGAGGGGGATGTACACGGTGATGAATTGGAGGATGATGATGAGGTGGACATCTTGCCTCTGTAGAGCCAGTTTGTGCAAGGAGAGATTAATTGCTTCTTTTTCGGTGGGGGTCCAAACCAACCCGTCATTTCAGTCACAGTCGTGTGGCAGACCCTGTCACTGAAATGATGGGTTGGTTAAAGTGTGCATGTCCTGTTTATACAACATAAGGGTGGGTGGGAGGGCCCAAGGACAATTCCATCTTGCACCTCTTTTTTCTTTCATTTTTCTGTGCGTCATGTGCTGTTTGGGGAGTGTTTTTTGGAAGGGCCATCCTGCGTGACACTGCAGTGCCACTCCTAGATGGGCCAGGTGTTTGTGTCGGCCACTAGGGTCGCTGAGCTTAGTCACACAGCTACCTCATTGCGCCTCTTTTTTTCTTTGCGTCATGTGCTGTTTGGGGAGTGTTTTTTGGAAGGGCCATCCTGCGTGACACTGCAGTGCCACTCCTAGATGGGCCAGGTGTTTGTGTCGGCCACTTGGGTCGCTGAGCTTAGTCATCCAGCGACCTCGGTGCAAATTTTAGGACTAAAAATAATATTGTGAGGTGTGAGGTGTTCAGAATAGACTGAAAATGAGTGGAAATTATGGTTATTGAGGTTAATAATACTTTGGGATCAAAATGACCCCCAAATTCTATGATTTAAGCTGTTTTTTAGGGTTTTTTGAAAAAAAACACCCGAATCCAAAACACACCCGAATCCGACAAAAAAAATTCGGTGAGGTTTTGCCAAAACGCGTTCGAACCCAAAACACGGCCACGGAACCGAACCCAAAACCAAAACACAAAACCCGAAAAATTTCCGGTGCACGAAACCCCCGCCCACCCGCTGATCCAGCGGCGCATTTGACCGATATATATATATTTTTTTTATTTTAACAACGGAGTTCGGTGTCGCAAGTATAAGGAGGCAGAGCTGTCTCCTTACATTGCCAGGCTGCTGGGCTGTCTGTCTGCATGTAGGGGGAGCTGCAGCGGGCAGCTCCTCTTAGGCATTCTCGGGCTGGCTGAAGCAGCGATCGTCTCTAGTGAGAGATCATCTGCAGGTGCGTTACGCCGCGGAGAGGGGGAGCTCTAATAAATTTTGCTGATTGGTGACCCATTAGCCGGGGAGGGGTAGGGGGGCCAGCGTTTTATAGTAAATTATGGTGGCTACTGACTAATGAATATATACGTAAGTTATGGTGGCTTATGTATAGTGGCTGCTTTTTATGTTTATGTGAAACAGGTGTGTGTATAATATATAGGTGTGTGTATATACTGTGTGTATGTGTGCTATTTGTGTGTATGTAAGTATGCTGCATGTGTGTGTATATCATGTGTCTGTATGCTACTGTATGTGTGTGTCTGCTTTATGTACGTATCGTATGTATGTATGTATGTATGTAGGTATGCTGCTCTGTGTATATATGTATACTATATGTGTGTGTGTGTGTGTGTGTGTGTGTGTGTGTGTGTATTTGTATGCTGTGTGTATGTAAGCTATGTGTGTGTTGTGTACGCTGTGTGTATGTATACTGTGTGTATGTAATATGTATGCTATGTGTGTGTTTGTAAATATGCTGTGTGTATATACTGTATGTGTGTGTGTGTGTGTGTGTGTGTGTGTGTGTGTATGTTTGTCTGTGTATGTATAGACATATGTATGCACATATGCATCTATAGCAACTAGGCGACATGCTATAATGTGGTTTCATTATTAAAAGCTCCCAGAAGTGCCAACCACTGTTTTTGCTAAATCTATAAATATGGTGTGATATAGAGAGACTGGTGCGGTATAGAGAGACTGGTGTGGTGTACAAAGACTGGTGCGGTATAGAGAGACTGTTGCGGTATTGAGCGACTGGTGTGATATAGAGAGTCTGGTGCGGTATAGAGAGACTGGTGTGGTATACAGAGACTGGTGCGGTATAAAGAGACTGGTGCGGTATAAAGAAACTGGTGTGGTACAGAGAGACTGGTGTGGTACAGAGAGACTGGTGTGGTATACAGAGACTGGTGTGGTATACAGAGACTGTTGTGGTATACAGAGACTGGTGCGATATAGAGAGACTGGTGCGATATAGAGAGAGTGGTGCGATATAGAGAGACTGGTGTGGTATACAGAGACTGGTGTGGTATAGAGAGATTGGTGTGGTATACAGAGACTGTTGCGGTATAGAGACGGGTGTGGTATAGAGAGACTGGTGCGGTATAGAGAGACTGGTGTGATATAGAGAGACTGGTGTGGTATAGTGAGACTGGTGCGGTATAGAGACTGGTGTGGTATCGAGCGACTGGTGTGATATAGAGAGACTGGTGTGGTATAGTGAGACTGGTGTGGTATAGAGCAGGGACGTGCGGTGAGCTAAATGGTTCAGAAGGCACTGGCGAGAGACTGGTGTGGTATAGAGAGACTGGTGCGGTATAGAGAGACTGGTGCGGTATAGAGAGACTGGTGTGGTATACAGAGACTGATGCGATATAGAGAGACTGGTGCGGTGTAGAGAGACTGGTGCGGTATACAGAGACAGGTGCTGTATAATGAGACAGGGGCTGTATAATGAGACAGGTGCGGTATAGAGAGACTGGTGTGATATAGAGAGACTGGTGCGGTATAGAGAGACTGGTGCGGTATAGAGAGACTGGTGTGGTATAGAGAGACTGTTGTGATATAGAGAGACTGGTGCGGTATAGAGAGAATCGTGCGATATAGAGAGACTGGTGCGGTATAGAGAGACTGGTGTGATATAGAGAGACTGGTGCGGTATAGAGAGACTGGTGTGGTATAGAGAGACTGGTACAGTATATAGAGACTGGTGCGGTATAGAGAGACTGGTGTGATATAGAGAGACTGGTGGGTATCGAGCGACTGGTGTGATATAGAGAGACTGGTGCGGTATTGAGCGACTGGTGTAATATAGTGAGACTGGTGTGGGATAGAGAGACTGGTGTGGGATAGAGAGACTGGTGTGGTATAGAGAGACTGGTGAGGTATAGAGAGACTGGTGTGGTATACACAGACTGGTGCGGTATAGAGAGACTGGTGCGGTATACAGAGACTGATGTGGTTGTGGTATAGAGAGACTGGTATGGTATACAGAGACTGGTGTGGTATATAGAGACTGGTGTGGTATACAGAGACTGGTGTAGCATGGTGAGACTGGTGTGGTATAGTGATACTGGTGTGGTATAGTGAGACTTGTGTGGTACAGAGAGACTGGTGTGGTATAGAGAGACTGCTGTGGTATACAGAGACTGGTGTGGTATACAGAGACTGGTTTGGTGTAGAGAGACTGGCGTGGTATAGAGACTGGTGTAGTATAGAGAGACTGGTGTGGTATACAGAGACTGGTGTAGCATGGTGATATTGGTGTGGTATACAGAGACTGGTGTAGCATGGTGAGACTGGTGTGGTATAGAGAGACTGGTGTAGCATGGTGAGATTGGTGTGATATACAGATACTGGTGTGGTATACAGAGACTGGTGTAGCATGGTGAGATTGGTGTGTTATACAGAGACTGGTGTAGCATGGTGAGACTGGTGTAGTATAGAGAGACTGGTGTAGCATGGTGAGATTGGTGTGGTATACAGATACTGGTGTGGTATAGAGAGACTGGTGTAGCATGGTGAGATTGGTGTGGTATACAGATACTGGTGTGGTATAGAGAGACTGGTGTAGCATGGTGAGACTGATGACCCCCTGGGGCTGCAACTCTCCCCTTGTCAAGTTATGGAGAACTTACTACAATCGTAGTTATTGGTAAATACTGAAACACTGTCACAGTATACCTGGCAGGTGCCCAAGCTGCATACTGTTAAATATCTCTATTGACAGCAAAAAAACAACAATACTGAGCATATGGTGCTGGACGCTGCGCAGTGATATTGGGAGGAGGCGCTTTCTGATAAGTCTATGCATTACATTTCTCTCATAGTGCAGCAGTGCTCCTCACAGTAGCTGTAGGAGGAGGCACTCGCAGTAGGTCTGTGCTTGACATGCCTCTCGTAGTGCAGCAGTGCTCCTCACAGTAGCTGTAGGAGGAGGCACTCGCAGTAGGTCTGTGATTGACATGCCTCTCGTAGTGCAGCAGTGCTCCTCACAGTAGCTGTAGGAGGAGGCACTCGCAGTAGGTCTGTGTTTGACATGCCTCTCATAGTGCAGCAGTGCTCCTCACAGTAGCTGTAGGAGGAGGCACTCCGCAGTAGGTCTGTGTTTGACATGCCTCTCGTAGTGCAGCAGTGCTCCTCACAGTAGCTGTAGGAGGAGGCACTCTGCAGTAGGTCTGTGCTTGACATGCCTCTCGTAGTGCAGCAGTGCTCCTCACAGTAGCTGTAGGAGGAGGCACTCGCAGTAGGTCTGTGTTTGACATGCCTCTCATAGTGCAGCAGTGCTCCTCACAGTAGCTGTAGGAGGAGGCACTCCGCAGTAGGTCTGTGTTTGACATGCCTCTCGTAGTGCAGCAGTGCTCCTCACAGTAGCTGTAGGAGGAGGCACTCTGCAGTAGGTCTGTGCGTGGCATGCCTCTCGTAGTGCAGCAGTGCTCCTCACAGTAGCTGTAGGAGGAGGCACTTAGAGATGAGCGCCTGAAATTTTTCGGGTTTTGTGTTTTGGTTTTGGGTTCGGTTCCGCGGCCGTGTTTTGGGTTCGACCGCGTTTTGGCAAAACCTCACCGAATTTTTTTTGTCGGATTCGGGTGTGTTTTGGATTCGGGTGTTTTTTTTAAAAAACACTAAAAAACAGCTTAAATCATAGAATTTGGGGGTCATTTTGATCCCATATTATTATTAACCTCAAAAACCATAATTTCCACTCATTTTCAGTCTATTCTGAATACCTCACACCTCACAATATTATTTTTAGTCCTAAAATTTGCACCAAGGTCGCTGGATGACTAAGCTAAGCGACACTAGTGGCCGACACAAACACCTGGCCCATCTAGGAGTGGCACTGCAGTGTCACGCAGGATGTCCCTTCCAAAAAACCCTCCTCAATCAGCACATGACGCAAAGAAAAAAAGAGGCGCAATGAGGTAGCTGACTGTGTGAGTAAGATAAGCGACCCTAGTGGCCGACACAAACACCGGGCCCATTTAGGAGTGGCACTGCAGTGTCACGCAGGATGTCCCTTCCAAAAAACCCTCCCCAATCAGCACATGACGCATAGAAAAAAAGAGGCGCAATGAGGTAGCTGACTGTGTGAGTAAGATAAGCGACCCTAGTGGCCGACACAAACACCGGGCCCATTTAGGAGTGGCACTGCAGTGTCACGCAGGATGTCCCTTCCAAAAAACCCTCCCCAATCAGCACATGACGCAAAGAAAAAAAGAGGCGCAATGAGGTAGCTGACTGTGTGAGTAAGATTAGCGACCCTAGTGGCCGACACAAACACCGGGCCCATTTAGGAGTGGCACTGCAGTGTCACGCAGGATGTCCCTTCCAAAAAACCCTCCCCAATCAGCACATGACGCAAAGAAAAAAAGAGGCGCAATGAGGTAGCTGACTGTGTGAGTAAGATTAGCGACCCTAGTGGCCGACACAAACACCGGGCCCATTTAGGAGTGGCACTGCAGTGTCACGCAGGATGTCCCTTCCAAAAAACCCTCCCCAAACAGCACATGACGCAAAGAAAAATAAAAGAAAAAAGAGGTGCAAGATGGAATTGTCCTTGGGCCCTCCCACCCACCCTTATGTTGTATAAACAAAACAGGACATGCACACTTTAACCAACCCATCATTTCAGTGACAGGGTCTGCCACACGACTGTGACTGATATGACGGGTTGGTTTGGACCCCCCCCAAAAAAGAAGCAATTAATCTCTCCTTGCACAAACTGGCTCTACAGAGGCAAGATGTCCACCTCATCATCACCCTCCGATATATCACCGTGTACATCCCCCTCCTCACAGATTATCAATTCGTCCCCACTGGAATCCACCATCTCAGCTCCCTGTGTACTTTGTGGAGGCAATTGCTGCTGGTCAATGTCTCCGCGGAGGAATTGATTATAATTCATTTTAATGAACATCATCTTCTCCACATTTTCTGGATGTAACCTCGCACGCCGATTGCTGACAAGGTGAGCGGCGGCACTAAACACTCTTTCGGAGTACACACTTGTGGGAGGGCAACTTAGGTAGAATAAAGCCAGTTTGTGCAATGGCCTCCAAATTGCCTCTTTTTCCTGCCAGTATAAGTATGGACTGTGTGACGTGCCTACTTGGATGCGGTCACTCATATAATCCTCCACCATTCTTTCAATGGTGAGAGAATCATATGCAGTGACAGTAGACGACATGTCCGTAATCGTTGTCAGGTCCTTCAGTCCGGACCAGATGTCAGCATCAGCAGTCGCTCCAGACTGCCCTGCATCACCGCCAGCGGGTGGGCTCGGAATTCTGAGCCTTTTCCTCGCACCCCCAGTTGCGGGAGAATGTGAAGGAGGAGATGTTGACAGGTCGCGTTCCGCTTGACTTGACAATTTTCTCACCAGCAGGTCTTTCAACCCCAGCAGACTTGTGTCTGCCGGAAAGAGAGATCCAAGGTAGGCTTTAAATCTAGGATCGAGCACGGTGGCCAAAATGTAGTGCTCTGATTTCAACAGATTGACCACCCGTGAATCCTTGTTAAGCGAATTAAGGGCTCCATCCACAAGTCCCACATGCCTAGCGGAATCGCTCCGTGTTAGCTCCTCCTTCAATGTCTCCAGCTTCTTCTGCAAAAGCCTGATGAGGGGAATGACCTGACTCAGGCTGGCAGTGTCTGAACTGACTTCACGTGTGGCAAGTTCAAAGGGCATCAGAACCTTGCACAACGTTGAAATCATTCTCCACTGCGCTTGAGACAGGTGCATTCCACCTCCTATATCGTGCTCAATTGTATAGGCTTGAATGGCCTTTTGCTGCTCCTCCAACCTCTGAAGCATATAGAGGGTTGAATTCCACCTCGTTACCACTTCTTGCTTCAGATGATGGCAGGGCAGGTTCAGTAGTTTTTGGTGGTGCTCCAGTCTTCTGTACGTGGTGCCTGTACGCCGAAAGTGTCCCGCAATTTTTCTGGCCACCGACAGCATCTCTTGCACGCCCCTGTCGTTTTTTAAATAATTCTGCACCACCAAATTCAAGGTATGTGCAAAACATGGGACGTGCTGGAATTTGCCCATATTTAATGCACACACAATATTGCTGGCGTTGTCCGATGCCACAAATCCACAGGAGAGTCCAATTGGGGTAAGCCATTCCGCGATGATCTTCCTCAGTTGCCGTAAGAGGTTTTCAGCTGTGTGCGTATTCTGGAAACCGGTGATACAAAGCGTAGCCTGCCTAGGAAAGAGTTGGCGTTTGCGAGATGCTGCTACTGGTGCCGCCGCTGCTGTTCTTGCGGCGGGAGTCCATACATCTACCCAGTGGGCTGTCACAGTCATATAGTCCTGACCCTGCCCTGCTCCACTTGTCCACATGTCCGTGGTTAAGTGGACATTGGGTACAACTGCATTTTTTAGGACACTGGTGAGTCTTTTTCTGACGTCCGTGTACATTCTCGGTATCGCCTGCCTAGAGAAGTGGAACCTAGATGGTATTTGGTAACGGGGGCACACTGCCTCAATAAATTGTCTAGTTCCCTGTGAACTAACGGCGGATACCGGACGCACGTCTAACACCAACATAGTTGTCAAGGCCTCAGTTATCCGCTTTGCAGCAGGATGACTGCTGTGATATTTCATCTTCCTCGCAAAGGACTGTTGAACAGTCAATTGCTTACTGGAAGTAGTACAAGTGGGCTTACGACTTCCCCTCTGGGATGACCATCGACTCCCAGCAGCAACAACAGCAGCGCCAGCAGCAGTAGGCGTTACACGCAAGGATGCATCGGAGGAATCCCAGGCAGGAGAGGACTCGTCAGAATTGCCAGTGACATTGCCTGCAGGACTATTGGCATTCCTGGGGAAGGAGGAAATTGACACTGAGGGAGTTGGTGGGGTGGTTTGCGTGAGCTTGGTTACAAGAGGAAGGGATTTACTGGTCAGTGGACTGCTTCCGCTGTCACCCAAAGTTTTTGAACTTGTCACTGACTTATTATGAATGCGCTGCAGGTGACGTATAAGGGAGGATGTTCCGAGGTGGTTAACGTCCTTACCCCTACTTATTACAGCTTGACAAAGGGAACACACGGCTTGACACCTGTTGTCCGCATTTCTGTTGAAATAGTTCCACACCGAAGAGCTGATTTTTTTGGTATTTTCACCAGGCATGTCAACGGCCATATTCCTCCCACGGACAACAGGTGTCTCCCCGGGTGCCTGACTTAAACAAACCACCTCACCATCAGAATCCTCCTGGTCAATTTCCTCCCCAGCGCCAGCAACACCCATATCCTCCTCATCCTGGTGTACTTCAACACTGACATCTTCAATCTGACTATCAGGAACTGGACTGCGGGTGCTCCTTCCAGCACTTGCAGGGGGCGTGCAAATGGTGGAAGGCGCATGCTCTTCACGTCCAGTGTTGGGAAGGTCAGGCATCGCAACCGACACAATTGGACTCTCCTTGTGGATTTGGGATTTCGAAGAACGCACAGTTCTTTGCGGTGCTACTGCTTTTGCCAGCTTGAGTCTTTTCATTTTTCTAGCGAGAGGCTGAGTGCCTCCATCCTCATGTGAAGCTGAACCACTAGCCATGAACATAGGCCAGGGCCTCAGCCGTTCCTTGCCACTCCGTGTGGTAAATGGCATATTGGCAAGTTTACGCTTCTCCTCCGACAATTTTATTTTAGGTTTTGGAGTCCTTTTTTTACTGATATTTGGTGTTTTGGATTTGACATGCTCTGTACTATGACATTGGGCATCGGCCTTGGCAGACGACGTTGCTGGCATTTCATCGTCTTGGCCATGACTAGTGGCAGCAGCTTCAGCACGAGGTGGAAGTGGATCTTGATCTTTCCCTAATTTTGGAACCTCAACATTTTTGTTCTCCATATTTTAATAGGCACAACTAAAAGGCACCTCAGGTAAACAATGGAGATGGATGGATACTAGTATACAATTATGGACGGACTGCCGAGTGCCGACACAGAGGTAGCTACAGCCGTGAACTACCGTACTGTGTCTGCTGCTAATATAGACTGGTTGATAAAGAGATGTCGTAGTATGTATGTATGAAGAAGAAAGAAAAAAAAACCACAGTTAGGTGGTATACAATTATGGACGGACTGCCGAGTGCCGACACAGAGGTAGCCACAGCCGTGAACTACCGTACTGTACTGTGTCTGCTGCTAATATAGACTGGTTGATAAAGAGATGTCGTAGTATGTATGTATGAAGAAGAAAGAAAAAAAAACCACGGGTAGGTGGTATACAATTATGGACGGACTGCCGAGTGCCGACACAGAGGTAGCCACAGCCGTGAACTACCGTACTGTACTGTGTCTGCTGCTAATATAGACTGGTTGATAAAGAGATGTAGTAGTATGTATGTATAAAGAAGAAAGAAAAAAAAACCACGGGTAGGTGGTATACAATTATGGACGGACTGCCGAGTGCCGACACAGAGGTAGCCACAGCCGTGAACTACCGTACTGTACTGTGTCTGCTGCTAATATAGACTGGTTGATAAAGAGATGTCGTAGTATGTATGTATGAAGAAGAAAGAAAAAAAAACCTCGGTTAGGTGGTATACAATTATGGACGGACTGCCGAGTGCCGACACAGAGGTAGCCACAGCCGTGAACTACCGTACTGTACTGTGTCTGCTGCTAATATAGACTGGTTGATAAAGAGATGTCGTAGTATGTATGTATAAAGAAGAAAGAAAAAAAAACCACGGTTAGGTGGTATACAATTATGGACGGACTGCCGAGTGCCGACACAGAGGTAGCCACAGCCGTGAACTACCGTACTGTACTGTGTCTGCTGCTAATATAGACTGGTTGATAAAGAGATGTCGTAGTATGTATGTATGAAGAAGAAAGAAAAAAAAACCACGGTTAGGTGGTATACAATTATGGACGGACTGCCGAGTGCCGACACAGAGGTAGCCACAGCCATGAACTACCGTACTGTACTGTGTCTGCTGCTAATATAGACTGGTTGATAAAGAGATGTCGTAGTATGTATGTATAAAGAAGAAAGAAAAAAAAAACACGGTTAGGTGGTATACAATTATGGACGGACTGCCGAGTGCCGACACAGAGGTAGCCACAGCCGTGAACTACCGTACTGTACTGTGTCTGCTGCTAATATAGACTGGTTGATAAAGAGATGTAGTAGTATGTATGTATAAAGAAGAAAGAAAAAAAAACCACGGGTAGGTGGTATACAATTATGGATGGACTGCCGAGTGCCGACACAGAGGTAGCTACAGCCGTGAACTACCGTACTGTGTCTGCTGCGACTGGATGATAAATAATGATATAAAAAATATATATATATCACTACTGCAGCCGGACAGGTATATATATTATATAATGACGGACCTGCTGGACACTGTCTGTCAGCAGAATGAGTTTTTTATAGAATAAAAAAAAAAAACACCACACAAGTGAAGTCACACGACGAGTGTTTAACTTTTTCAGGCAATCACAATATAGTATACTACTAACTATACTGGTGGTCAGTGTGGTCAGGTCACTGGTCAGTCACACTGGCAGTGGCACTCCTGCAGCAAAAGTGTGCACTGTTTAATTTTAATATAATATGTACTCCTGGCTCCTGCTATAACCTATAACTGGCACTGCAGTGCTCCCCAGTCTCCCCCACAATTATAAGCTGTGTGAGCTGAGCACAGTCAGATATATAATATATACATAGATGATGCAGCACACTGGGCTGAGCAGTGCACACAGATATGGTATGTGACTGTCTTGTACTCCTGGCTCCTGCTATAACCTATAACTGGCACTGCAGTGCTCCCCAGTCTCCCCCACAATTATAAGCTGTGTGAGCTGAGCACAGTCAGATATATAATATATACATAGATGATGCAGGCATGCAGCACACTGGGCTGAGCAGTGCACACAGATATGGTATGTGACTGAGTCACTGTGTGTACCGTTTTTTTCAGGCAGAGAACGGATATATTAAATAAAACAACTGCACTGCTGGTGGTCACTGTGGTCAGTCACTAAACTCTGCACTCTCTTCTACAGTATCAGCCTCAGGTCAATCTCTCTCTCTCTCTCCTAATCTAAATGGAGAGGACGCCAGCCACGTCCTCTCCCTATCAATCTCAATGCACGTGTGAAAATGGCGGCGACGCGCGGCTCCTTATATAGAATCCGAGTCTCGCGAGAATCCGACAGCGTCATGATGACGTTCGGGCGCGCTCGGGTTAACCGAGCAAGGCGGGAAGATCCGAGTCGCTCGGACCCGTGAAAAAAAACATGAAGTTCGTGCGGGTTCGGATTCAGAGAAACCGAACCCGCTCATCTCTAGAGGCACTCCGCAGTAGGTATGTGCTTGACATGCCTCTCATAGTGCAGCAGTGCTCCTCACAGTAGCTGTAGGAGGAGGCACTCACAGTAGGTCTGTGTTTGACATGCCTCTCATAATGCAGCAGTGCTCCTCACAGTAGCTGTAGGAGGAGGCACTCGCAGTAGGTCTGTGTTTGACATGCCTCTCATAGTGCAGCAGTGCTCCTCACAGTAGCTGTAGGAGGAGGCACTCGCAGTAGGTCTGTGTTTGACATGCCTCTCATAGTGCAGCAGTGCTCCTCACAGTAGCTGTAGGAGGAGGCACTCTGCAGTAGGTCTGTGTTTGACATGCCTCTCATAATGCAGCAGTGCTCCTCACAGTAGCTGTAGGAGGAGGCACTCGCAGTAGGTCTGTGTTTGACATGCCTCTCATAATGCAGCAGTGCTCCTCACAGTAGCTGTAGGAGGAGGCACTCGCAGTAGGTCTGTGTTTGACATGCCTCTCATAGTGCAGCAGTGCTCCTCACAGTAGCTGTAGGAGGAGGCACTCCGCAGTAGGTCTGTGTTTGACATGCCTCTCATAATGCAGCAGTGCTCCTCACAGTAGCTGTAGGAGGAGGCACTCTGCAGTAGGTCTGTGTTTGACATGCCTCTCATAGTGCAGCAGTGCTCCTCACAGTAGCTGTAGGAGGAGGCACTCGCAGTAGGTCTGTGTTTGACATGCCTCTCATAATGCAGCAGTGCTCCTCACAGTAGCTGTAGGAGGAGGCACTCGCAGTAGGTCTGTGTTTGACATGCCTCTCATAATGCAGCAGTGCTCCTCACAGTAGCTGTAGGAGGAGGCACTCGCAGTAGGTCTGTGTTTGACATGCCTCTCATAATGCAGCAGTGCTCCTCACAGTAGCTGTAGGAGGAGGCACTCTGCAGTAGGTCTGTGTTTGACATGCCTCTCATAGTGCAGCAGTGCTCCTCACAGTAGCTGTAGGAGGAGGCACTCGCAGTAGGTCTGTGTTTGACATGCCTCTCATAGTGCAGCAGTGCTCCTCACAGTAGCTGTAGGAGGAGGCACTCCGCAGTAGGTCTGTGTTTGACATGCCTCTCGTAGTGTAGCAGTGCTCCTCACAGTAGCTGTAGGAGGAGGCACTCCGCAGTAGGTCTGTGTTTGACATGCCTCTCATAGTGCAGCAGTGCTCCTCACAGTAGCTGTAGGAGGAGGCACTCCGCAGTAGGTCTGTGTTTGACATGCCTCTCATAGTGCAGCAGTGCTCCTCACAGTAGCTGTAGGAGGAGGCACTCTGCAGTAGGTCTGTGTTTGACATGCCTCTCATAATGCAGCAGTGCTCCTCACAGTAGCTGTAGGAGGAGGCACTCGCAGTAGGTCTGTGTTTGACATGCCTCTCATAGTGCAGCAGTGCTCCTCACAGTAGCTGTAGGAGGAGGCACTCCGCAGTAGGTCTGTGTTTGACATGCCTCTCGTAGTGTAGCAGTGCTCCTCACAGTAGCTGTAGGAGGAGGCACTCGCAGTAGGTCTGTGTTTGACATGCCTCTCGTAGTGTAGCAGTGCTCCTCACAGTGACTGTAGGAGGAGGCACTCCGCAGTAGGTCTGTGTTTGACATGCCTCTCATAGTGCAGCAGTGCTCCTCACAGTAGCTGTAGGAGGAGGCACTCCGCAGTAGGTCTGTGTTTGACATGCCTCTCGTAGTGTAGCAGTGCTCCTCACAGTCACTGTAGGAGGTGGGCTCTGAGGAGTCTGTATGATACAGTTTAGCCCGACTCCTCACAGTGACAGAGGAAAAGGCTCTCTGATTATTTCTGTGCATGACACTATCATGGAGTAGCAGCATATATTTCTGTTCTCTGGGGTTTGCATTTATCTGGATACTGAGACTCAGATATTCTTGAAGCCTTATTGCATCTGTATGTCTTATGGAAAGTAGTGTGCAGGATAATACAGCTTGCCTCTGTCTCTCTAGGTCACAAGGTGCATCTTGGAGGTTCTAGCAGAGTCGCTGTCCACACCTGGGTCAGACAGGGTCAGCAGCAGCTGTCTCCGAGTACTCAAAGAAGGTTCTGTCCCTTTATATTTGATGGATCTCTGCTCACGGGCACAAGCCGGGAGTTTCTGCATAACGCACTACGTAGATTCCAATTTGCACATTTACCATTTATCTATCCTATTCTGACCCGAAACTTGGCCTGACCTGTTTTTCAGTGAAATTGGGTGTTTCAGGGTGACAACAGTGAAAGTGTTCCCCTTCTGTCTCTGCACTCCCAGACACTGTCACTGTGTTTGCCCCTTCTGTTTCTGCACACCCAGGCCCTGTCACTGTGTTCCCCTTCTGTCTCTGCGCACCTAGGCCATGTCACTGTGTGTACCACTTCTGTCTCTGTACACACAGGCACTGTCACTCTGTGTACCCGTTCTATCTCTGCGCACCCAGGCACTATAACTGTGTTCCCCTTCTGTCTCTGTGCACCTAGGCATTGTCACTGTGTTCCCCTTCTGTCTCTGCGCACCCAGGCACTGTCACTGTGTTCCCCTACTGTCTCTGCGCACCCAGGCACTGTCACTGTGTTCCCCTTCTGTCTCTACACACCCAGCCACTGTCACTGTATGTGCTCCTTCTGTTTCTGCACCCCCATGCGCTGTCACTGTGTGTACCCCTTCTGTCTCTTCACACCAAGCCACTGCCGCTCTGTGTACTCCTTCTGTCTCTGCACACACAGGCACTGACACTGTGCCTACCCCTTCTGTCTCTGCACACTCAGGCAATGTCACTGTGTATACCCCTTCTGTATGTGCACTACCAGGCACTGTCACTGTGTGTACCCCTTCTGTCTCTGCACACTCAGGCAATGTCACTGTGTGTACCCCTTCTGTCTCTGCACACTCAGGCACTGTCACTGTGTTCCCCTTCTGTCTCTGCGCACCCAGGCACTGTCACTGTGTTCCCCTTCTGTCTCTGCACACTCAGGCAATGTCACTGTGTGTACCCCTTCTGTCTCTACAGCCCCAGGCACTGTCACTGTGTGTACCACTTCTGTCTCTGCACACTCAGGCAATGTCACTGTGTGTACCCCTTCTGTCTCTGCGCACCAGGCACTGTCACTGTGTGTACCCCTTTTGTCTCTGCACCCCCAGACACTATCACTGTGTGTATACCTTCTGTCTCTGCACACCAAGCCACTGTCACTATGTGTACTCCTTCGGTCTGTGCACAACCAGGCACTGTCACTTTGTGTACCACTTCTGTCTCTGCACACTCAGGCGATGTCACTGTGTGTACCCCTTCTGTCTCTGCGCACCAGGCACTGTCACTCTGTGTACCCCTTCTGTCTCTGCACACCAAGCCACTGTCACTGTGTGTACCCCTTCTGTCTCTGCGCACCAGGCACTGTCACTCTGTGTACCCCTTCTGTCTCTGCACACCCAGCCACTGTCACTGTGTTCCCCTTCTGTCTCTGCGCACCCAGGCACTGTCACTGTGTTCCCCTTCTGTCTCTGCGCACCAGGCACTGTCACTGTGTGTACCCCTTCTGTCTCTGCGCACCAGGCACTGTCACTCTGTGTACCCCTTCTGTCTCTGCACACCCAGCCACTGTCACTGTGTTCCCCTTCTGTCTCTGCGCACCCAGGCACTGTCACTGTGTTCCCCTTCTGTCTCTGCGCACCCAGGCACTGTCACTGTGTTCCCCTTCTGTCTCTGCACACTCAGGCAATGTCACTGTGTGTACCCCTTCTGTCTGTGCACAACCAGGCATTGTCACTGTGTGTACCCCTTCTGTCTGTGCACAACCAGGCACTGTTACTGTGTTCCCCTTCTGTCTCTACAGCCCCAGGCACTGTCACTGTATGTACCCCTTTCTTTCTCTGCACATCCAGCCACTGTCACTGTGTTCCCCTTCTGTCTCTGCGCACCAGGCACTGTCACTGTGTTCCCCTTCTGTCTCTGTGTACCCAGGCACTGACACTGTGTGTACCCCTTCTGTCTCTCCACACCCAGGCACTGTCACTGTGTGTACCCCTTTTGTCTCTGCACCCCCAGACACTATCACTGTGTGTATACCTTCTGTCTCTGCACACCAAGCCACTGTCACTATGTGTACTCCTTCGGTCTGTGCACAACCAGGCACTGTCACTGTGTGTACCACTTCTGTCTCTGCACACTCAGGCGATGTCACTGTGTGTACCCCTTCTGTCTCTGCGCACCAGGCACTGTCACTCTGTGTACCCCTTCTGTCTCTGCACACCCAGCCACTGTCACTGTGTTCCCCTTCTGTCTCTGTGTACCCAGGCACTGTCACTGTGTGCACCCCTTCAGTCTCTCCACACCCAGACACTGTCACTGTGTGTACCCCTTCTGTCTCTGCGCACCCAGGCACTGTTACTGTGTGTACCCCTTCTGTCTCTGCACACTCAGGCAATGTCACTGTGTGTACCCCTTCTGTCTGTGCACAACCAGGCATTGTCACTGTGTGTACCCCTTCTGTCTGTGCACAACCAGGCACTGTTACTGTGTTCCCCTTCTGTCTCTACAGCCCCAGGCACTGTCACTGTATGTACCCCTTTCTTTCTCTGCACATCCAGCCACTGTCACTGTGTTCCCCTTCTGTCTCTCCACACCCAGGCACTGTCACTGTGTGTACTCCTTCTGTCTGTGCACAACCAGGCACTGTTACTGTGTTCCCCTTCTGTCTCTACAGCCCCAGGCACTGTCACTGTGTGTACCCCTTCTGTCTCTGCGCACCAGGCACTGTCACTGTGTTCCCCTTCTGTCTCTGTGTACCCAGGCACTGACACTGTGTGTACCCCTTCTGTCTCTCCACACCCAGGCACTGTCACTGTGTGTACCCCTTCTGTCTCTCCACACCCAGGCACTGTCACTGTGTGTACTCCTTCGGTCTGTGCACAACCAGGCACTGTAACTGTGTGTAACACTTCTGTCTCGGCACACCAAGCCACTGTCACTGTGTTCCCCTTCTGTCTTTGTGTACCCAGGCACTGTCACTGTGTGTACCCCTCCTGTCTCTACACACCCAGGCACTGTCACTGTGTGTGCCCCTTCTGTCTCTACACACCCAGGCACTGTCACTGTGTGTGCCCCTTCTGTCTCTGCACCCCCAGGCACTGTCACTGTGTGTACCCCTTCTGTCTCTACACACCCAGGCACTGTCACTGTGTACCCCTTCTGTCTCTGCACCCCCAGGCACTGTCACTGTGTTCCCCTTCTGTCTTTGTGTACCCAGGCACTGTCACTGTGTGTACCCCTCCTGTCTCTACACACCCAGGCACTGTCACTGTGTGTGCCCCTTCTGTCTCTACACACCCAGGCACTGTCACTGTGTGTGCCCCTTCTGTCTCTGCACCCCCAGGCACTGTCACTGTGTGTACCCCTTCTGTCTGTGCACAACCAGGCATTGTCACTGTGTGTACCCCTTCTGTCTGTGCACAACCAGGCACTGTTACTGTGTTCCCCTTCTGTCTCTACAGCCCCAGGCACTGTCACTGTATGTACCCCTTTCTTTCTCTGCACATCCAGCCACTGTCACTGTGTTCCCCTTCTGTCTCTGTGTACCCAGGCACTGACACTGTGTGTACCCCTTCTGTCTCTCCACACCCAGGCACTGTCACTGTGTGTACCCCTTTTGTCTCTGCACCCCCAGACACTATCACTGTGTGTATACCTTCTGTCTCTGCACACCAAGCCACTGTCACTATGTGTACTCCTTCGGTCTGTGCACAACCAGGCACTGTCACTGTGTGTACCACTTCTGTCTCTGCACACTCAGGCGATGTCACTGTGTGTACCCCTTCTGTCTCTGCGCACCAGGCACTGTCACTCTGTGTACCCCTTCTGTCTCTGCACACCAAGCCACTGTCACTGTGTGTACCCCTTCTGTCTCTGCGCACCAGGCACTGTCACTCTGTGTACCCCTTCTGTCTCTGCACACCCAGCCACTGTCACTGTGTTCCCCTTCTGTCTCTGTGTACCCAGGCACTGTCACTGTGTGCACCCCTTCAGTCTCTCCACACCCAGACACTGTCACTGTGTGTACCCCTTCTGTCTCTGCACACTCAGGCAATGTCACTGTGTGTACTCCTTCTGTCTCTGCACACCCAGCCACTGTCACTGTGTTCCCCTTCTGTCTCTGTGTACCCAGGCACTGTTACTGTGTGTTCCCCTTCTGTCTCTGCACACTCAGGCAATGTCACTGTGTGTACCCCTTCTGTCTGTGCACAACCAGGCATTGTCACTGTGTGTACCCCTTCTGTCTGTGCACAACCAGGCACTGTTACTGTGTTCCCCTTCTGTCTCTACAGCCCCAGGCACTGTCACTGTATGTACCCCTTTCTTTCTCTGCACATCCAGCCACTGTCACTGTGTGTACTCCTTCGGTCTGTGCACAACCAGGCACTGTCACTGTGTGTACTCCTTCGGTCTGTGCACAACCAGGCACTGTCACTGTGTGTACCCCTTCTGTCTCTACACACCCAGGCACTGTCGCTGTGTGTACTCCTTCGGTCTGTGCACAACCAGGCACTGTCACTGTGTGTACCCCTTCTGTCTCTGCACCCCAGGCACTGTCACTGTGTGTACCCCTTCTGTCTCTGCACCCCCAGGCACTGTCACTGTGTGTACCCCTTCTGTCTCTGTACCCCAGGCACTGTCACCGTGTGTACACATTCTGTCTCTGTACCCCAGGCACTGTCACTGTGTGTACCCCTTCTGTCTGTGCACATCCAGCCACTGTCACTCTGTGTGCCCCTTCCCTCTCTGCACACTCAGGCACTGTTACTGTGTGTACCCCTTCTGTCTATGCACCCCCAGGCACTGTTACTGTGTGTACCCCTTCTGTCTCTGCGCACCCAGGCACTGTTACTGTGTGTACCCCTTCTGTCTCTGCACACTCAGGCAATGTCACTGTGTGTACCCCTTCTGTCTGTGCACAACCAGGCACTGTTACTGTGTTCCCCTTCTGTCTCTACAGCCCCAGGCACTGTCACTGTATGTACCCCTTTCTTTCTCTGCACATCCAGCCACTGTCACTGTGTTCCCCTTCTGTCTCTGTGTAACCAGGCACTGACACTGTGTGTACCCCTTCTGTCTCTCCACACCCAGGCACTGTCACTGTGTGTACTCCTTCGGTCTGTGCACAACCAGGCACTGTAACTGTGTGTACCACTTCTGTCTCGGCACACCAAGCCACTGTCACTGTGTTCCCCTTCTGTCTTTGTGTACCCAGGCACTGTCACTGTGTGTGCCCCTTCTGTCTCTGCACCCCCAGGCACTGTCACTGTGTGTACCCCTTCTGTCTCTACACACCCAGGCACTGTCACTGTGTGTACCCCTTCTGTCTCTGCACCCCCAGACACTATCACTGTGTGTACCCCTTCTGTCTCTGCACTCCAGGCACTGTCACTGTGTGTACCCCTTCTGTCTCTGCACCCCCAGGCACTGTCACTCTGTGTACCCCTTCTGTCTCTGCACTCCAGGCATTGTCACTGTGTGTACCCCTTCTGTCTCTGCACCCCCAGGCACTGTCACTCTGTGTACCCCTTCTGTCTCTGCTCTCCAGGCACTGTCACTGTGTGTACCCCTTCTGTCTCTGCACCCCCAGGCACTGTCACTCTGTGTACCCCTTCTGTCTCTGCACTCCAGGCACTGTCACTGTGTGTACCCCTTCTGTCTCTGCACCCCCAGGCACTGTCACTGTGTGTACCCTTTCTGTCTCTGCACTCCAGGCACTGTCACTGTGTGTACCCCTTCTGTCTCTGCACCCCCAGGCACTGTCACTGTGTGTACACATTCTGTCTCTGCACACCAAGCCACTGTCACTGTGTGTACCCCTTCTGTCTGTGCACATCCAGCCACTGTCACTGTGTGTACCCCTTCTGTCTGTGCACAACCAGGCACTGTTACTGTGTTCCCCTTCTGTCTCTACAGCCCCAGGCACTGTCACTGTATGTACCCCTTTCTTTCTCTGCACATCCAGCCACTGTCACTGTGTGTACTCCTTCGGTCTGTGCACAACCAGGCACTGTCACTGTGTGTACCCCTTCTGTCTCTGTACCCCAGGCACTGTCACTGTGTGTACACATTCTGTCTCTGTACCCCAGGCACTGTCACTGTGTGTTCTCCTTCGGTCTGTGCACAACCAGGCACTGTCACTGTGTGTACCCCTTCTGTCTCTACACACCCAGGCACTGTCGCTGTGTGTACTCCTTCGGTCTGTGCACAACCAGGCACTGTCACTGTGTGTACCCCTTCTGTCTCTGTACCCCAGGCACTGTCACTGTGTGTACACATTCTGTCTCTGTACCCCAGGCACTGACACTGTGTGTACCCCTTCTGTCTGTGCACATCCAGCCACTGTCACTCTGTGTGCCCCTTCCCTCTCTGCACACTCAGGCACTGTTACTGTGTGTACCCCTTCTGTCTCTGCACACCAAGCCACTGTCACTGTGTGTACACATTCTGTCTCTGCACACCCAGGCACTGTCACTGTGTGTACCCCTTCTGTCTCTGCACACTCAGGCAATGTCACTGTGTGTACCCCTTCTGTCTCTACAGCCCCAGGCACTGTCACTGTGTGTACCACTTCTGTCTCTGCACTCCAGGCACTGTCACTGTGTGTACTCCTTCTGTCTCTGCACCCCCAGGCACTGTCACTGTGTGTACCCCTTCTGTCTCTGCACCCACAGGCACTGTCACTGTGTGTATCCCTTCTGTCTCTTCACCCCCAGGCACTGTCACTGTGTGTACGCCTTTTGTCTCTGCACCCCCAGGTACTGTCACTGTGTGTACCCCTTCTGTCTCTGCACCCCCAGGCACTGTCACTGTGTGTACCCCATCTGTCTCTGCACACCCAGGCACTGTCACTGTGTGTGCTCCTTCTGTCTCTGCACCCCCAGGCACTGTCACTGTGTGTGCTCCTTCTGTCTCTGCACCCCAGGTACTGTCACTCTGTGTGCCCCTTCTGTCTCTGCACCCCCAGGTACTGTCACTCTGTGTACCCCTTCTGTCTCTGCGCACCCAGGCACTGTCACTATGTGTACCCCTTCTGTCTCTGCGCACCCAGGCACTGTCACTGTGTGTACCCCTTATGTCTCTGCACCCCAGGTACTGTCACTCTGTGTGCCCCTTCTGTCTCTGCACCCCCAGGTACTGTCACTCTGTGTACCCCTTCTGTCTCTGCGCACCCAGGCACTGTCACTATGTGTACCCCTTCTGTCTCTGCGCACCCAGGCACTGTCACTATGTGTACCCCTTCTGTCTCTGCGCACCCAGGCACTGTCACTATGTGTACCCCTTCTGTCTCTGCGCACCCAGGCACTGTCACTGTGTGTACCCCTTCTGTCTCTGCGCACCCAGGCACTGTCACTGTGTGTACCCCTTATGTCTCTGCACCCCCAGGTACTGTCACTCTGTGTACCCCTTCTGTCTCTGCGCACCCAGGCACTGTCACTGTGTGTACCCCTTCTGTCTCTGCGCACCCAGGCACTGTCACTATGTGTACCCCTTCTGTCTCTGCGCACCCAGGCACTGTCACTATGTGTACCCCTTCTGTCTCTGCACACCCAGGCACTGTCCCCATGGGGCATATTCAGTTAGCTTAACCAACCTGGTTTTGCCTCTTAAATTTCCACTTTAAATATCGTCCAGACTTGCTGGGATCATGCCGGTGCCTACGGCTTCTACCTGCAGACTGTTACATTCCCCCATGTTAGTGTGAGTGTTCTCTACACACTGATGGACGTGCCATGTATTACAGTGTGAATGTTTGCATTTTACAGATGAGCGACTGATCTCCATCCTGCGCCACCAGCATCTGCTCAGAGAATTGGAGGATCTGACACACCAAGGTAACCTGGACAGTAACTGGAGGCTTTGTTCCTGAAAGGGACTGGGGAAATATAGGGATCATTGGTTCTAAAGCTGTAAGAACAGGGCATGTTATTCCCAGGGCAGAACAGCGTATCCCCTGACAGCGTTCCTGTGGTGATTCCTGTAACAGCTAGGATACCAACACATAGGAGGAGACCCACAAATAGCCCTAGTCACATGTTTATACTAAATGCCTGCACTGCAAAGTTGAGCATGAAAATGAATATTGGGGGTCATTCCGAGTTGATCGCTCGCTGCCGATTTTCGCAGCGCAGCAATCAGGTGAAAAAATGGCATTTATGCGCATGCGTATGGGCCGCAATGCGCACCGCGCGACGTACGGGTTCAAAGCTCTTTGTGGTTGTGCTCAGGTTCTAGCGAAGTTTTCCTTCGCACTGACGGTCACAAGAAGATTGACAGGAAGGGGGCGTTACTGGGTGTCAACTGACCGTTTTCAGGGAGTGTTTGCAGAAACGCAGACGTGTCTGAAAAAACGCAGGCATGGCTGGGCATTCGCTAGGCGGGTGTATGACGTCAAATCCAGACACAAATAGGCTGAAGTGATCGCAAGCGCTGAGTAGGTTCAGAGCTACTCAGTAACTGCACAAACTGATTTTGTAGAGCTCGGCTGCACATGCGTTCGCACTTCTGCTAAGCTAAAATACACTCCCCAGTGGGCGGCAGCATAGCGTTTGCATGGCTGCTAAAACTAGCTAGCGTGCGATCAACTCGGAATGACCCCCCTTGTGTGACAAATCGGGTTTCTGATTCTGTCCTTCAACTTAATGCACTTTGTGCCGTTATTCTATCTGTATTAGGTTTTACAGTCCCATGATCATCAGACACCTCGGCCTATCTATACTCCCTCATAGCTACAGTGTTATGAATGCTTAATAAACCTTTGTATTTTATTCTCATCCTTAACTCTTCAATCAAAGGCATCACTACCATATTAGCAGAGGATGCCGGAGTAAAGGCACCCGCACTGACAAATCATTATCCACCTGTGGTTGTGCATAAAGAGGCTGATTCTGAGTTAGGGGAAAAGCCTCCCAAAAAAGCAAGTAACCTCACCTGGAACAAACCATGGGGGTAATTCAGACCTGATCGCTAGGCTGCGTTTTCTCACAGCCTGCGATCAGGTCCAAACTAAGCATCCGTATGCACCACAATGCGCTGGTGCGACGCACGGGCACAAAGCGGATCGCCGCTCAGCGATGGGTTTGTGCGACGGATCCGTTCGCACGGGCGTTCGCAAGGAGATTGACAGGAAGCAAAGCGTTTGTGGGTGGCAACTGACCGTTTTCCGGAAGGGGTTGGAAAAATGCAGGCGTGTCCATGCGTTTGCAGGGAGGGTTACTGACGTCAGTTCCGTTCCCGGACAGGCTGAAGTGAATGCAACGGCTGAGTAAGTCCTGGGCTGCGCAGAGACTGCACAAAATCAGTTTCTGCAGCTCTGCTACAGATGCGTTCGCACACTTGCACAGCTAAAATACACTCCCCCTGTAGGCGGTGACTATCTGATCACAGCAGTGCAAAAATCCCCTGCTAGCGATCAGGTCTGAATTAGGCCCCATGTTGCATTGCAAAGGTAGAAAAGACTAAATACTTCTTTTTTTTTTTTTTTTTGCATGCAGGGTAATAATTACTGGCGTCTTACTGGCTGCTTTTGCATGTAGCCCAGACATACTGAGCTGCTTTATTTTTACACTGCAATTTAGATTTGTTTGTACACGCCCCTCTCACTCTCTGTGGGGCAGATGTATTAAGCCTGGAGAAGTGATAAAGGTGTGATAAGTGCAAGGTGATAACGCACCAGCCAATCACCTCCCATAAGTAAACTGACAGGAGCTGATTGGCTGGAGTGTTATCACCTTGCACTTATCACACCTTTATCACTTCTTTATGCTTTCTCCAGGCTTAATACATCTGGCCCCACCTGCAGAGGATGTGTAATGGTATCCGAGTGATAGATCTACAGTGTTTAGGTAGGCAGTCAATAGGTCGACACCATATGGTCGACATGCATTTGGTCGATCTGTACAAAAGTCAACAGATGAAATGTTGACAAGTACAAATGGTCGATAGGTTGAAATGGTCACCATTGCAATGGTCAACACACTAATGATCGACATTTTCTTCTTCTTCATGTTTTCCCAACATTTGCTTGTGGACATCTGTTGGGAATAGTAACCTGTGGCGAGCGCAGCAGAGTGAGCTACCTTGCCTGAAGCAATTCCACGAGGGTCTCTGTTTCTACTGATGGTGGTCACATATTACCAAACATACAAGATTTAACCCAGAAAACTGAAAAAAAAATTTGTGTTGACCATTTGTGTGTCAATGACGGTCATGTCAACCTTTTGACCCTGTCGACCTTTTGTACCTGTCAACTTAATGCACGTTGCCCCTATGGCGTCGACCTATTGACTTGAGAACCGAACCCCCTCGAACATCACGTCCCGAGCCCGGATGCGAGGCCTGCTCGGGACTTCCCGCCACACTCAGAAACCAGAACAAGGCAAAACGTCATCATCCTGCTGTCGTATTCTCGCGGGATTTGGATTCCATATAGACAGCTGCGTGTCACCTACATTTTCACTCCAGACTTGGGATAGTGAGGGAGACAGACCTCTGTCTGTCTCTGTGGGTGGTGGCATCGGGTGGGATTAGTGTGTGCTCTGTAGGGGTGTTGCTGAAATCACTGTGGTGTACCTGCGCTGTGTTAGCGGTGCTGTCCTGGCTGTCACTGGTGTTTCATGTGCTGCAGCTGTACATGGGTGTTGCTGTCCTGGCTGTCACTATGGGGGTCATTCCGAGTTGATCACTCGCTAGCTAGTTTTAGCAGCCGTGCAAACGCTATGCCGCCGCCCACTGGGGAGTTTATTTTAGCTTAGCAGAAGTGCGGACGCATGTGCAGCCGAGCTCTGCAAAATCAGTTTGTACAGTTTCTGAGTAGCTCTGAACCTACTCAGCGCTTGCGATCACTTCAGCCTATTCGTGTCCGGATTTGACGTCATACACCCGCCCAGCGAACACCCAGCCACGCCTGCGTTTATTCAGACACGCCTGTGTTTTTGCAAACACTGCCTGAAAACGGTCAGTTGACACCCAGAAACGCCCCCTTCCTATCAATCGTCTTGCGGCCGTCAGTGCGACTGAAAACTTCGCTAGAACCTGTGCACAACCACAACAGGCTTTGTACCCGTACGTCGCGCGTGCGCATTGCTGGCCATACGCATGCGCAGAAATGCCAATTTTTAGCCTGATCGCTGCGCTGCGAACAATGGCAGCTAGCGATCAACTCGGAATGACCCTCTATGTTGTACAGGGTGCAGGGGTACCGTCCTCCTGTATGCTGGAAAATCTAGGGGAGGTGCTGGCCCTGTATGTTGTAAAAATTCAGAGGTGCAATGAAAAATTAAAAACACACTGCTGTGTGCTGTAAAATATAGGGGTGTTGCTGTTCAAATAACATCGCACTGGCCCTTGTATGCTATAAAAATGCAGGGGGTGCAGTTGTTAAAAATTAAAAGCACACTGCTGTATGCTGTAAAATATAGGGGTGCTGCTGGCCCTGTATGTTGTAAAAATTCAGAGGTGAAGTTGTTAAAAATGAACAGCACACTGCTCCTGTATGCTGTAAAATATAGGGGTGCTGCTGGCCCTGTATGTTGTAAAAATTCAGAGATGCAGTTTCTAAAAATCGAAAAGCACACTGCTGTATGCTGTAAAATATAGGGGTGGTGCTGTTCAAATAACATTACACTGGCCCAGTGTGTTGCAAAAATATAGAGGTGCAGTTGTTAAAAATTAAAAGCATACTGCTGTATGCTGTAAAATATAGGGGTGTTGCTGTTCAAATAACATTACACTGGCCTTGTAAGCTATTAAAATTTAGGGGTGCGATTGTTAAAAATTAAAAGCAGATTGCTGTATGCTGTAAAATATAGGGGTGTTTCTGTTCAAACAACATTACACTGGCCCTGTATGCTATAACAATTCAGGGGTGCAGTGCAATGTACACTGGCCCTGTCTTGTATGCTGTAATAATTATAGTGTGCAGTGAAAATCAATGTACACTGGCCCTGTCTTGTATGCTGTAATAATTCTAGGGTTCAGTGAAAATCAATGTACACTGGACCTGCCTTGTATGCTGTAATAATTCTAGGGTGCAGTGAAAATCAATGTACACTGGCCCTGTCTTGTATGCTGTAATAATTCTAGGGTGCAGTGAAAATAAATGTACACTGGCCCTGTCTTGTATGCTGTAAAACAGGGATGTTGTGAAAATACAGGGGTGCTGGCACTGTCTACAGTTGCAATGTCTAGGTCTGACCTTCACGACACTGTATGGGAAGAGGAGGCTCCTACCACCATTTGCACGCCCCCTGCAAGTGCTGGGAGGAGCACCACCAGTTCAGTTGCTGATATTGAGATTGAGGATGTCACTGTAGAAGTACACCAGGATGAGGAGGATATGTGTGTAGCTGGCGCTGCGGAGGAAGTTGACGATGAGGATTCTGATGGTGATGTGGTTTGTTTGAATAAGGCACCGGTGGAGACAGTTGTTGGCCATGGGATGAAAAAGCCCATTGTCATATGCCTGGGCAAAATACCAAAAACGCCACCTCTTCAGTGTGGAATTATTTCTCCACAAATCCGGACAACAGGTGTAAAGCCATCTGTTGCCTTTGTCAATCCATAATAAGTAGGGGTAAGGACGTTAAGCACCTAGGAACATCCTCCCTTATATGTCACCAGCAGCGTATTCATCATAAGTCATTGTCAAGTTCAGAAACTTTGGGTAATAGCGCAAGCCACAGGTTCTCAAACTCGGTCCTCAGGACCCCACACGGTACATGTTTTGCAGGTCTCCTCACAGAATCACAAGTGAGATAATTAGCTCCACCTGCGGACCTTTTAAACTGTGTCAGTGAGTAATTAATACACCTGTGCACTTGCTGGGTTACCTGCAAAACATGCACTGTGTGGGGTCCTGAGGACCGAGCTTGAGAACCTATGGCGTAAGCAGTCCACTGACACCTAAATGATGTGGTTTGTTTATTTGTTTGAATATTATTTCTCTGTGAGGATAAGGATGTAAACACTGAAGGAGGGGGGGAATCTGAGGATGAGAACGACATCTTGCCACTGTAGAGATAGTTTGTGCAAGGAGAGATTGAGTGCTTCTTTTTTGGTGGAGGCCCAAACAAACCAATCATTTCAGCCACAGTCGGTCGCTGAAATTATTGGTTTGTTAAAGTGTGCATGTCCTGTTTATACAACATAAGGGTGGGTGGAAGGGCCCAAGGACAATTCCATCTTGCAAGTCTTTTCTTTGTCACATCATTCCAGGGGTGCTGCCCTATATGGGGTGCTCCCCTCTTCCTTATCAGTCCATGGGTGCTGCCCCACTGCCGTTTAAGTCTAGGGGTGCTCTTGCCTGGCTGCTGTGCTGTGTAATTCTCCAGGGGTACTGCCTAGGTTTAAATGAAAGCCTAGAGCAGATATGAAATAAGCTTCAACGTCACAAACAGATTTGTGAAAACTAGCCGCAAAGGTGGAAATGGAAATTGCCAAACTATTTTTAAATAACGTGGGGAGAGACCACATTTGTGGCCAAAGTCAGTGTGACTCAGAAGAGACTGAATCATAATCCAGCGCAACTGCCGGAGAGGTAAACATGATATTTTCTGCCGGAGCATTAGTGAGAGGTTATTCTCAATTATTTCATGTTAGGGACGCACTCAAATGAATGGATCCAATTAGTCAACCTTAACTTTGATCTATTATTGATGTTCCACATTTTGGGATTATTTATTTAGAAGATGCGCATTTGTTGTACAGGGATATTCTTTTCCTAAGGGCTGTGTAGGGTTATCGCAAGACCTCGTGGCATTAGAAGAACAGAGTTTCAGTGATCTTGCATTGCATCAGCTTTCCATTGCACTGCAGCACTAGATGGGCCAGGAGCAATGGAAGGCACAAACAGTTACTGAATAAGGCCCAGTATGGAGTCTCATGGTGGCTTACAGCCAGGAAGATGTATGGCTTGCCAGGCTGAGGCCTGCTGTGGGCACAGAGGTAAGCATTGCTTCCTCCCACAGTCCTACTTATAGTATGAAATTAATTTGGACTGTAGAGAGGTAAGCTCCACTAAGGCAGGGGCTCAATAACAAACAAATTTACTGCACAGTCATGCTTAGTACTTAATATGAATAAAATAAACAAGACACACAGGTATGCCCACATGCATGTAACTTGGACACACAGGTATGCTCACATGCGTGTAACTGGGAGCTGTGAAAAACAAAAATAAGGCATCTTCCACAAAATATGTAAATAAAAATGCAATTAAAAAAAAATGGAAAAAAAAGAAACCCACGAGATTTTCACAAAAAAAGACTGCGTGGAGTGGAAAATATCCAATCTTGATCCTGTGGTATACACCAGTTTATTTGTATCCCAGCATTAAATCCAAGATTATCTTAATCCCTGAAAATGGAGAAGGGGGTACAATTTTGGAGACTTTGGCCCCTAGTTTTTCAGTTTGTCCAGTAATGTGGTAATTAATAATTATATATTTTCTTGGTTGAAGTCCTTTTTGTTCCACACCAATATAGGAGTGGAGGTGAAAGCCTGTGTGTTGTTCCTGATTGCATGTGCCTAATTTTTAATCACCTTCTTGACACTGTCCTCTTCCTCTTGCCTCTTCTCATAATGTGAAAAGTCAGCAAATATGGTGGTGGTATGTTTGTAGCTGGCTATGATTCGGAGAACTTGGTGAGCTTTTTCCAGGGGGACCTCCTGTCGCTGAAATGATGGGTTTATTAAAGTGTGCATGTCCTGTTTATACAACATAAGGGTGGGTGGGAGGGCCCAAGGACAATTCCATCTTGCACCTCTTTTTCTTTTTTGCATCATGTGCTGTTTGGGGCCTAGTTTTTTTAAATGCCATCCTGTCTGCCACTGCAGTGCCACTCCTAGACGGGCCAGGTGTTTGTGCCGCCCACTTGTGTCACTTAGCTTAGTCATCCAGCCACCTCGGTGCAACCTTTTGGCCTAAAAACAATTTTGTGAGGTGTTCAGAATAGACTGGAAATGAGTGGAAATGAATGTTATTGAGGTTAATAATACCGTAGGATCAAAATTACCCCCAAATTCTGTGATTTTAGCTGTTTTTATGTTTTTTTCAAAAATCCTCCAGATCCAAAACCCGAAAGGGTGGTTTTGGCAAAACCAATCCAGATCCAAAACATGAGTGGGGATCCAAAGCCAAAACACAAAACCCCAAAAGTGTCCGCCGCACATCTCTACCTTTTAATATGGTGCAGTCACTTCATACTTGCCCACTCTCCCTGACTGGCAGGGAGACTCCTTGGGGCAATCTCCCTGACTCCCCGAGGAGTCCAGCAATCTCCCTGATTGCACCTTACCCTATTATGTATCTGTTACATACTTGGGGGAAAATAGTGAAATTAGAGATATATACATTCAGATGGGATCATTACCAGTGCCATTACCCTGCATTGGTTATAAGGCACAATACCTCCACCTACATCCCGATCACTTACAATCCCGCCAGTTGGCATGCTGACTAGAAGGGACTATTCCCACTCGTGGGTGTCCAGCATATCGCCGCAGGGATCCCGACGTTGGTATGCTGACCGGTGGTCTCCTGACCGCCGGTCACGCATACCCAACCCATCCCTATGGCTACATAGATTTTTAAATAAGGTTTCTCGCGGCCACTTATATGGAACCACTTGTGATACACAATACATGAGCAAGCCCGGACAAGTATCAGTGTGTTTAGTAGATCTTACTAGCTGCTTTGGGCCCATTTACAGTTGGGTGTAAGTCATTGATATGACCCGCCGCTCAGATGTAGCAGTACACGTCCGCGCTGATAGTTGTCACTTTCACAATCTCCATTAAATGCTTTTTCAAAAGTAGGCAAGGCGTTATTTTCTTTTTCTTTGCTTCCAATCATCTCCAAACGATTTCTACAAATATTTTTAAAGTGTATTTGCTTTATTAATGTGCGTTACTTTATCTACACTACACTTTTATCCACCTAATGCACTATTATAGCCACACCACGCCTAATGCTCTCCTAATGCACTATTATAGCCACACCACGCCTAATGCTCACCTAATGCACTATTATAGCCACACCACGCCTAATGCTCTCCTAATGCACTATAATAGCCACACCACGCCTAATGCTCTCCTAATGCACTATAATAGCCACACCACGCCTAATGCTCACCTAATGCACTATTATAGCCACACCACGCCTAATGCTCTCCTAATGCACTATTATAGCCACACCACGCCTAATGCTCTCCTGATGCACTATAATAGCCACACCACGCCTAATGCTCTCCTAATGCACTATTATAGCCACACCACGCCTAATGCTCTCCTGATGCACTATAATAGCCACACCACGCCTAATGCCCTCCTAATGCACTATAATAGCCACACCACGCCTAATGCTCTCCTAATGCAGTATTATAGCCACACCACGCCTAATGCTCTCCTAATGCACTATAATAGCCACACCACGCCTAATGCTCTCCTAATGCACTATAATAGCCACACCACGCCTAATGCTCACCTAATGCACTATAATAGCCACACCACGCCTAATGCTCTCCTAATGCACTATAATAGCCACACCACGCCTAATGCTCTCCTAATGCACTATTATAGCCACACCACGCCTAATGCTCTCCTAATGCACTATTATAGCCACACCACGCCTAATGCTCTCCTGATGCACTATAATAGCCACACCACGCCTAATGCTCTCCTAATGCACTATTATAGCCACACCACGCCTAATGCTCTCCTAATGCACTATAATAGCCACACCACGCCTAATGCCCTCCTAATGCACTATAATAGCCACACCACGCCTAATGCTCTCCTAATGCAGTATTATAGCCACACCACGCCTAATGCTCTCCTAATGCACTATAATAGCCACACCACGCCTAATGCTCTCCTAATGCACTATAATAGCCACACCACGCCTAATGCTCACCTAATGCACTATAATAGCCACACCACGCCTAATGCTCTCCTAATGCACTATAATAGCCACACCACGCCTAATGCTCACCTAATGCACTATAATAGCCACACCACGCCTAATGCTCTCCTAATGCAGTATTATAGCCACACCACGCCTAATGCTCTCCTAATGCACTATAATAGCCACACCACGCCTAATGCCCTCCTAATGCACTATAATAGCCACACCACGCCTAATGCTCTCCTAATGCACTATAATAGCCACATTACGCCTAATGCTCTCCTAATGCACTATAATAGCCACACCACGCCTAATGCTCTCCTAATGCACTATAATAGCCACACCACGCCTAATGCTCTCCTAATGCAGTATTATAGCCACACCACGCCTAATGCTCTCCTAATGCACTATAATAGCCACACCACGCCTAATGCTCTCCTAATGCACTATTATAGCCACACCACGCCTAATGCTCTCCTAATGCACTATAATAGCCACACCACGCCTAATGCTCTCCTAATGCACTATTATAGCCACACCACGCCTAATGCTCTCCTAATGCACTATTATAGCCACACCACGCCTAATGCTCACCTAATGCACTATTATAGCCACACCACGCCTAATGCTCTCCTGATGCACTATAATAGCCACACCACGCCTAATGCTCTCCTAATGCAGTATTATAGCCACACCACGCCTAATGCTCTCCTAATGCACTATAATAGCCACACCACGCCTAATGCTCTCCTAATGCACTATTATAGCCACACCACGCCTAATGCTCACCTAATGCACTATTATAGCCACACCACGCCTAATGCTCTCCTGATGCACTATAATAGCCACACCACGCCTAATGCTCTCCTAATGCACTATTATAGCCACACCACGCCTAATGCTCTCCTAATGCACTATAATAGCCACACCACGCCTAATGCTCTCCTAATGCACTATAATAGCCACACCACGCCTAATGCTCTCCTAATGCAGTATTATAGCCACACCACGCCTAATGCTCTCCTAATGCAGTATTATAGCCACACCACGCCTAATGCTCTCCTAATGCACTATTATAGCCACACCACGCCTAATGCTCACCTAATGCACTATTATAGCCACACCACGCCTAATGCTCTCCTGATGCACTATAATAGCCACACCACGCCTAATGCTCTCCTAATGCAGTATTATAGCCACACCACGCCTAATGCTCTCCTAATGCACTATAATAGCCACACCATGCCTAATGCGCTCCTAATGCACTCTAATAGCCACACCACGCCTAATGCCCTCCTAATGCACTATAATAGCCACACCACGCCTAATGCTCTCCTAATGCACTATAATAGCCACATTACGCCTAATGCGCTCCTAATGCACTCTAATAGCCACACCACGCCTAATGCCCTCCTAAAGCACTATAATAGCCACACCACGCCTAATGCTCTCCTAATGCAGTATTATAGCCACACCACGCCTAATGCTCACCTAATGCACTATTATAGTCACACCGCGCCTAATGCTCTCCTAATGCACTATAATAGCCACACCACGACTAATGCGCTCCTAATGCACTCCAATAGCCACACCACGCCTAATGCCCTCCTAATGCACTATAATAGCCACACCACGCCTAATGCTCTCCTAATGCAGTATAATAGCCACACCACGCCTAATGCTCTCCTAATGCACTATAATAGCCACACCGCGCCTAATGCCCTCCTAATGCAGTATAATAGCCACACCACGCCTAATGCTCTCTGGCCCCCCCTTCCATTACAGTTTATTTCCTGTGCCGCATTGTATTATGCCTGTTGTGCCTGGCTTATTATTCTATCTGCATTGCATGTTATTTGTTTTTCCCTCTTATTGCACTTTATTCTAACAGACCTGCCTTATATAACTACCTTTTGCTTTCATTGCCCTTATTTCTATTTATACGCCCCTTCCACCAGACTTATCTAAATGACCTTTTATCTAAATGACCTTATAAGTGCACTTTACGCTATCAAATGACCATTCATTTATTCTGTCACTGTACAAGTATATACTGTTCACCCCTCTCTGTATTTCCATCCAACAGCCTCCGCAAACTGCTCACCCCTGCCTCTATTTCCAGTCTCTAATACTACTTTTCCACTGCCGCAAAAACCCGGGTTATTGACATGATAACTCAGGTCGCGCTGGATATGAAATCCTGGCGAATGGGATACCGGCTGTAATTATCCCGACAGCGGCATCCCACCCGCCAGAATGACGTAAGCGGGCAAGCGTATGGAGGCCCCTTGTGGACTTGCTGCACTCGCCACAAGTTCTATTCCCACTCTATGGGTGTCGTGTACATCAACGAGTGGGAATAGCCCTGGCGAGGCTGTCAGCATTCTTGGCTGTCGGGATCCTGAACATCGGGATCCCGACAGACGGAATATTAACTACATCCCCTCAGGTCACGGCTCGGTGAAAATGGCTCCCTCAAAAAAACCCTGGGTAAAGCTGCAGTGTAAATTGGTAACCCGAGTTATCTGACCTGGGCCCCGTATACAGCATGGGGAGATCCAGATTTACCTGTGCTTGAAAATGATGTCACCTTCAAGCACCAACAGCGGCATCCCAACACTGCCCTGGGTAAGTTTTGAAACCCTCACCCCTCCCCTAACCCTCTAGGGGTATTGGCTATGGCTAACCATCCCCCTTAGTGCCCAACCTCCCCTAGTGCCTAACCCTATAAAACCCTAACCCATACCCCAATACATATCTTCAAGATGTTGGCTGTCGGTGTTCCGGCGCCGGTCTTCTGCGCTGTGTCGGGAGTCCGGCATCGGTCACATGACCGCTGGGATGCCAGGCGCATACCCTCCTGTCAAGACATTAATCTGACCTAAACTGGTCAGCCCAGGGCTGGAATCCCTCGTAAAGTCAGGACACCCCTCAACAAAATGGTGTTCAGCCCTGGGCGGTGGGTGTGGGGTTCATAGTAAATAAATAGTTAAATAATATTGGTCTTTACTATAACATTATCCCCCTGACTGGTTCAGCCTGATGCTGGTTATTGGAAAATAAGGAGAATCTCACCTTTCTGTCTCTGGATTAGCTCCATACTATTCACCCTGTCAGAGCATCCTGTCTCTGGATTACCTCCATAATATTCATCCTCTCAGTGCTTTCTGTCTCTGGATTACCTCCATACTATTCACCCTGTCAGTGCTTCCTGTCTCTGGAAAACCTCCATACTATTCACCCTGTCAGTGCTTCCTGTCTCTGGATTACCTCCATACTATTCACCCTGTCAGTGCTTCCTGTCTCTGGATTACCTCCATACTATTCACCCTGTCATTGCTTCCTGTCTCTGGATTGGGATGCAGTCATTTTACCGATGGCCGCCATACCAACACCCGCCCCTAATTTCCACTTGGTTGGTGGGTGCACGCCACCAACTGAGTGTGAATAGAACCTGTAGTGAGTGAAGCATGCCACCGGGCCTGAAGGGTGGCGAGCGCAGCGAGCCCGCGAGGGGACTCGCTGCCGGTAATCTGGCAGACGGAATGCCGCTGTTGGTATACGGACAGCCAGCATCCCGTCTGCCGGTATATAATACCGGATCTTCTGACTTACCACCAAACTGTTCAACATGTCTGTGCTTCCTGCCTCTGGATTACCTCCATACTATTCACCCTGTCAGTGTTTCCTTTCTCTGGATTAGCTCCATACTATTCACCCTGTCAGTGCTTCCTGCCTCTAGATTGCCTACATACTATTCACCCTGTCAGTTCTTCGTATCTCTAGATTACCTCTATACTACTCTCTCTCTCTCCACCTCTCTCTCTCTCTCTCTCTGGGTTTCCTATTTCTGGATAAACTCTGTACTACTCTGCCTCTCTTTGGAGAGGCAGAAAATGGCAGCTGGGATGAGTGCTAATATAATGAATACTATCTGATGTGCCCAGTTTCAACAAACCGGTAAAGGTTTACTGGCCGGAACATTTTATCCCTTTTTACCCTCTTAAGAGTCAATACCCTGTAGTATCCCTGCTTAGTGGATGGCTGCACATAACTGTCACAGTTTCCAGACCACCCGACAGGTCACATGTTCTGGGTCAGCCGGCAGATGCACCGGAAGAGTTCCTCAACTGTTACATTTTCAAAGAGCACAATGATGACGCAATTGACTGGCAGATGTTTTGCCACATAACTCCAAAATGAAGTGACCAATCACAATGGCAATATAATTCTATACATCTAAGGACCAAGAGCTTTCATTTGGCATATGATTTGACCTGCTCAGACTCCGGCATCATAGAAATAAATCACTCAAAGAACTCATTCTTCTGCTATTAATATATAGGTATTACTGCAATGGCTGCTCACTTATGACAGGGCACTGCTGATATTTTAGTGGCGTATTAAGTTGCATTACGATTACTGCGATTACTGCGATTACTGCTGGCTTATTACTGCCAACTACTGCCGCTGGCATTACTGTTACTAAAGGTATAATAATGGGGATTATTACTGATAGTGGTATAAATGAACATTACCATTACTGCTGCTATATAACTACCCCCTACTACTGCTGGCATTGCTGTTACTATAATATAATAAGGGGAATTGTTACTAATAGTGTTTTATAAATGGACATTGCCGTTACTGCTGGCATTAATTCTACTGGTGGCATTTTATTAGCTATTCCTTATTTTACAATTAGTAGTCACAGATTGGTGTAGGCACATTGCCCTGTAGAGTCTATGGGGGTCATTCCGAGTTGATCGCTCGCTAGCTAGTTTTAGCAGCCGTGCAAACGCTATGCCGCCACCCACTGGGAGTGTATTTTAGCTTAGCAAAAGTGCGAACGGTTGTATCGCAGAGCGGCTACAAAAATAAGAATTTACTTACCGATAATTCTATTTCTCGTAGTCCGTAGTGGATGCTGGGGACTCCGTCAGGACCATGGGGAATAGCGGCTCCGCAGGAGACAGGGCACAAAAATAAAGCTTTAGGATTAGGTGGTGTGTACTGGCTCCTCCCCCCATGACCCTCCTCCAAGCCTCAGTTAGGATACTGTGCCCGGACGAGCGTACACAATAAGGAAGGATATTGAATCCCGGGTAAGACTCATACCAGCCACACCAATCACACCGTATAACTTGTGATCTGAACCCAGTTAACAGTATGACAAACGTAGGAGCCTCTGAACAGACGGCTCACAACAATAACAACCCGAATTTGTTTGTAACAATAACTATGTACAAGTATTGCAGACAATCCGCACTTGGGATGGGCGCCCAGCATCCGCTACGGACTACGAGAAATAGAATTATCGGTAAGTAAATTCTTATTTTCTCTAACGTCCTAAGTGGATGCTGGGGACTCCGTCAGGACCATGGGGATTATACCAAAGCTCCCAAACGGGCGGGAGAGTGCGGATGACTCTGCAGCACCGAATGAGAGAACTCAAGGTCCTCCTCAGCCAGGGTATCAAATTTGTAGAATTTTGCAAACGTGTTTGCCCCTGACCAAGTAGCAGCTCGGCAGAGTTGTAATGCCGAGACCCCCCGGGCAGCCGCCCAGGATGAGCCCACTTTCCTTGTGGAATGGGCCTTGACAGATTTAGGTTGTGGCAAGCCTGCCACAGAATGTGCAAGTTGAATTGTGCTACAAATCCAACGAGCAATCGTCTGCTTAGAAGCAGGAGCACCCATCTTGTTGGGTGCATACAATATAAACAGTGAGTCAGACTTTCTGACTCCCGCCGTTCTTGAAATATATATTTTCAATGCCCGGACCACGTCCAACAACTTGGAATCCTCCAAATCGTTAGTAGCCGCAGGCACCACAATAGGCTGGTTCAGGTGAAACGCTGACACCACCTTAGGCAGAAAATGAGGACGCGTCCGCAGTTCTGCCCTGTCCGTATGGAAAATCAGATATGGGCTCTTATATGATAAAGCCGCCAATTCTGATACTCTCCTGGCTGAAGCCAGGGCCAGTAGCATGGTTACTTTCCATGTAAGATACTTCAACTCCACCGATTTGAGCGGCTCAAACCAATGGGATTTGAGAAAATCCAAGACTACATTAAGATCCCACGGTGCCACTGGGGGCACAACCGGGGGCTGTATATGTAGTACTCCTTTTACAAAAGTCTGGACTTCAGGAACTGAAGCCAATTCTTTCTGGAAGAAAATCGACAGGGCCGAAATTTGAACCTTAATGGACCCCAATTTGAGGCCCATAGACAATCCTGTTTGCAGGAAATGTAGGAATCGACCCAGTTGAAATTCCTCCGTGGGGGCCTTCCTGGCCTCACACCACGCAACATATTTCCTCCAAATGCGGTGATAATGTTGTGCAGTCACCTCCTTCCTGGCTTTTACCAGTGTAGGAATGACCTCTTCCGGAATGCCTTTTTCCCTTAGAATTCGGCGTTCAACCGCCATGCCGTCAAACGCAGCCGCGGTAAGTCTTGGAATAGACACGGTCCCTGCTGAAGCAGGTCCCGTCTTAGAGGTAGAGGCCACGGATCCTCCGTGAGCATCTCTTGAAGTTCCGGGTACCAAGTTCTTCTTGGCCAATCCGGAGCCACTAGTATCGTTCTTACTCCCTTTTGCCGTATAATTCTCAGTACTTTTGGTATGAGAGGCAGAGGAGGGAACACATACACTGACTGGAACACCCACGGTGTTACCAGAGCGTCCACAGCTATTGCCTGAGGGTCTCTTGACCTGGCGCAATACCTGTCCAGTTTCTTGTTGAGGCGGGACGCCATCATATCCACCATTGGTTTTTCCCAACGGTTCACAATCATGTGGAAGACTTCTGGATGAAGTCCCCACTCTCCCGGGTGTAGATCGTGTCTGCTGAGGAAGTCTGCTTCCCAGTTGTCCACTCCCGGAATGAATACTGCTGACAGTGCTATCACATGATCTTCCGCCCAGCGAAGAATCCTTGCAGCTTCTGCCATTGCTGTCCTGCTTCTTGTGCCGCCCTGTCTGTTTACGTGGGCGACTGCCGTGATGTTGTCCGACTGGATCAACACCGGCTGACCCTGAAGCAGGGGTTTTGCCAGACTTAGAGCATTGTAAATCGCTCTTAGCTCCAGTATATTTATGTGAAGAGACATCTCCAGGCTTGACCATACTCCCTGGAAGTTTCTTCCCTGTGTGACCGCTCCCCAGCCTCTCAGACTGGCATCCGTGGTCACCAGGACCCAGTCCTGTATGCCGAATCTGCGGCCCTCTAACAGATGAGCACTCTGCAACCACCACAGAAGAGACACCCTTGTCCGTGGCGATAAGGTTATCCGCTGATGCATCTGCAGATGTGATCCGGACCATTTGTCCAGCAGATCCCACTGAAAAGTTTGTGCGTGGAATCTGCCGAATGGAATCGCTTCGTAAGAAGCCACCATCTTTCCCAGGACTCTTGTGCATTGATGCACAGACACTTTCCCTGGTTTTAGGAGGTTCCTGACAAGTTCGGATAACTCCCTGGCTTTCTCCTCCGGAAGAAACACCTTTTTCTGAACCGTGTCCAGAATCATTCCCAGGAACAGCAGACGTGTCGTCGGGGTCAACTGAGATTTTGGAAAATTCAGAATCCACCCGTGTTGTTGCAGCACTAGTCGGGTTAGTGCTACTCCGTCCTCCAGCTGTTCTCTGGACCTTGCCCTTATCAGGAGATCGTCCAAGTAAGGGATAATTAATACGCCTCTTCTTCGCAGAAGAATCATCATTTCGGCCATTACCTTGGTAAAGACCCGAGGTGCCGTGGACAATCCAAACGGCAGCGTCTGAAACTGATAATGACAGTTTTGCACCACGAACCTGAGGTACCCTTGATGTGAAGGGCAAATTGGGACATGCAGGTAAGCATCCTTTATGTCCAGGGACACCATATAGTCCCCTTCTTCCAGATTCGCTATCACTGCTCTGAGTGACTCCATCTTGAACTTGAATTTTTGTATGTACAGGTTCAAAGATTTCAGATTTAGAATAGGTCTTACCGAGCCGTCCGGCTTCGGTACCACAAATAGCGTGGAGTAATACCCCTTTCCCTGTTGTAGGAGGGGTACCTTGACTATCACCTGCTGAGAAAACAGCTTGTGAATGGCTTCCAATACCGTCGCCCTGTCTGAGGGAGACGTTGGCAAAGCAGACTTTAGGAACCTGCGAGGGGGAGACTTCTCGAATTCCAACCTGTAACCCTGAGATACTACCTGCAGGATCCAGGGGTCCACCTGTGAGCAAGCCCACTGTGCGCTGAAATTCTTGAGTCGACCCCCCACCGCTCCTGAGTCCGCTTGTAAGGCCCCAGCGTCATGCTGAGGGCTTTGCAGAACCCTGAGAGGGCTTCTGTTCCTGGGCAGGGGCTGCTTGCTGCCCTCTCTTACCCCTTCCTCTGCCCCGAGGCAGATATGACTGTCCTTTTGTCCGCTTGTTCTTATAGGACCGAAAGGACTGCGGCTGAAAAGACGGTGTCTTTTTCTGTTGGGAGGGGGTCTGAGGTAAAAAGGTGGATTTTCCGGCAGTTGCCGTGGCCACCAGATCCGATAGACCGACGCCAAATAATTCCTCCCCTTTATACGGCAATACTTCCATATGTCGTTTGGAATCCGCATCACCTGACCACTGTCGCGTCCATAAACTCCTTCTGGCAGATATGGACATCGCATTTACTCTCGATGCCAGAGTGCAAATATCTCTCTGAGCATCTCGCATATAAAGGAAAGCATCCTTTAATTGCTCTATAGTCAATAAAATACTGTCCCTATCCAGGGTATCAATATTTTCAGTCAGGGAATCCAACCAGACGACCCCAGCACGGCACATCCAGGCTGAGGCGATGGCTGGTCGCAGTATAACACCAGTATGTGTGTATATACTTTTTAGGGTAGTTTCCAGTCTCCTATCAGCTGGATCCCTGAGGGCGGCCGTATCAGGAGACGGTAACGCCACTTGTTTTGATAAGCGTGTGAGCGCCTTATCCACCCTAGGGGGTGTTTCCCAGCGCGCCCTAACCTCTGGCGGGAAAGGGTATAATGCTAATAACTTTTTTGAAATTAGCACTTTTCTATCTGGGTTAACCCACGCTTCATCACATACATCATTTAATTCCTCTGATTCAGGAAAAACTACAGGTAGTTTTTTTACCCCCCACATAATACCCCTTTTTGTGGTACTTGCAGTATTAGAGATATGCAAAGCCTCCTTCATTGCCGTGATCATATAACGTGTGGCCCTACTTGAAAATACGTTTGTTTCATCACCGTCGACACTAGATTCAGTGTCTGTGTCTGGGTCTGTGTCGACCGACTGAGGTAAAGGGCGCTTTACAGCCCCTGACGGTGTCTGAGACGCCTGGGCAGGTACTAACTGGTTTGCCGGCCGTCTCATGTCGTCAACTGATTTTTGTAATGTGCTGACATTATCACGTAATTCCATAAACAAAGCCATCCATTCCGGTGTCGACTCCCTGGGGGGTGACATCACCATTATCGGCAATTGCTCTGCCTCCACACCAACATCGTCCTCATACATGTCGACACACACGTACCGACACACAGCAGACACACAGGGAATGCTCTTATCGAAGACAGGACCCCACTAGCCCTTTGGGGAGACAGAGGGAGAGTTTGCCAGCACACACCCAAGCGCTATAATATATATGGGAACAACCTTATATAAGTGTTGTTCCTTATAGCAGCTTAAATATATCAAAATATCGCCAAAAAATGCCCCCCCTCTCTGTTTTACCCTGTTTCTGTAGTGCAGTGCAGGGGAGAGTCCTGGGAGCCTTCCTCACAGCGGAGCTGAGCAGGAAAATGGCGCTGTGTGCTGAGGAGAATAAGCCCCGCCCCCTATTTCGGCGGGCTTTTCTCCCGGAGTTTTAGATATCTGGCATGGGTTAAATACATACATATAGCCTCAATGGCTATATGTGATGTATTCTTTTGCCATAAAGGTATTAAATATTGCTGCCCAGGGCGCCCCCAGCAGCGCCCTGCACCCTCCGTGACCGCTTGGTGTGAAGTGTGTGACAACAATGGCGCACAGCTGCAGTGCTGTGCGCTACCTTCATGAAGACTGAAGAGCCTTCTGCCGCCTGTTTCCGGACCTTCAATCTTCAGCATCTGTAAGGGGGGTCGGCGGCGCGGCTCCGGGACGAACCCCAGGGTGAGACCTGTGTTCCGACTCCCTCTGGAGCTAATGGTGTCCAGTAGCCTAAGAATCCAATCCATCCTGCACGCAAGTGAGTTGAAATTCTCTCCCCTAAGTCCCTCGATGCAGTGAGCCTGTTGCCAGCAGGACTCACTGAAAATAAAAAACCTAAAAACTTTTTCTAAGCAGCTCTTTAGGAGAGCCACCTAGATTGCACCCTGCTCGGACAGGCACAAAAACCTAACTGAGGCTTGGAGGAGGGTCATGGGGGGAGGAGCCAGTACACACCACCTAATCCTAAAGCTTTATTTTTGTGCCCTGTCTCCTGCGGAGCCGCTATTCCCCATGGTCCTGACGGAGTCCCCAGCATCCACTTAGGACGTTAGAGAAATGTTTTTGTGTAGTTTCAAAGTAGCTCAAAACCTACTCAGCGCTTGCGATCACTTCAGACTATTCAGTTCCGGATTTGACGTCACAAACCCGCCCAGCGTTTTTCCTGGCACGCCTGCGTTTTTCCTGGCACGCCTGCATTTTTTCTGCACACTCCCTGAAAACGGTCAGTTGCATGCGCAGAACTGCCGATTTTTAGCCTGATTGCTGCGCTTCGAACAAATTCAGCTAGCGATCAACTCGGAATGACCCCCTATGTGTACAGCAGGCGCTATTTCATGGCAAAACCTTTTTCATGTGTTTCTGTTGTCCCTAGAAAAGTCACAGCAGCATGGGGGCCAAGAGAGCAGCGAAGAGGAAGAACTTAGAAAGAGAGCCAATGAGACACCAATTCCTGCCCCCAAAAGGGACACTGGAACTAAAAGGTCAGAGAGTGAGGAATCAAAAGAATTTGAGAAAATAGAGAAGGTGGAGATCAAGGAGAAAGAACATGGCACATCAGCTGAGGAAAAAGCCAAGGAGCTGCTTGAGGAAGAGGAGAATGAAAAGAGAAATGCTCCCATGAAGAGAGCTGCAGGTCAAGAGAAAAGAGCAGGAAAGGAGGTCCGAGGTGACGTTGCCACAAAGAGGAAAGAGAAAAAACACTTTAGTGATGAGAGTGAAGAAGACTCAGAGGAAGGCGAGCATGATGGAGGATACCACGGGAACAGCAACGGGTGGTACCACAGGAACCATGAAGGGTGGGAAGAGAAGAAGCGAGGTTCACAGAGAAGGATGGCAGAGGATCCCAGTCAGGAAGAAACTGCCCAGTTTGAGTCTGAAGACAAAGGCATGAAATACTTTAACACCAAGACACACATGCAGGGTTACCATGGGGAAGAGAAGAGGCATATCCATCACCCAGAAGAAGTTGAGGTGGACAGAGAGAGAGGCTACAATGGCCCAGAGGAAGATGAGATAGGGAGAGAGAGGTATCACCCCAATGGGAGGCCAGAAAACCACGGGCACAGAGAGGAGGAAGAGGAAGAAGCAGAGGAGCTGGAGGAAATGGAGGAACGAGAGGAACACAGATCTCAGGTGAGAACATTACATGCTATACATGATATTTACATTGAGTTTAGAAGTGAGGAGTGGAGGCAATGCAGGGAGGAGTAATAGGTAGTAATCACATGTTACGGTTGGGGTTATCTGCAAATATGTACTGTAATGAATGGTACTTAAAGAGATACAAAGAGCACACCTATGATATTACCCTCTCCATAATCTGAGCTTTGGAGGTGTGAGTATAGATTTATTACAGTATAAGTATAATTGCAATATCTTTGTTTTCATTAAACTTCTGTATGTTTGTTATAGCCCCAATTTATGACTATTTAGCGAAATACTGTTGGACTTTGGTAAATTCATAATCATGAAAAGGTCACCAACAATAAACCTTTGTTCTAATCACAAACACTTTGCACCATGAGCTCTGAATTCTGGCACCAACCATAAATTAGTCCAGATAACATTCTTGATTAGACTGATGACCTATTGTGCACTCCTACACACAATACAAAACAGTGTATCTCTCACTTAAGTTACAACAGAGGCAAGACAAACGTGGGATGGACTAGAATTCCGTGCACATGGTGACCTTGGCGCCTCTTACCTCGCTGAGGTCATTAGGTCCTAGTGAGTTGATAGACTCAAGGATCTACAAATGGTTTTTAAAAATGTATTTTAAGAGGCCAGAAAATAGCTGTTGTGATCTACAGTATATATCAAATCTAAGTCTAAGACGGAACACAATAACTGTTTTCCTATTTTGGTGTGTCGTTCAGGAACGGGACATCCAGGAGGTAGAGGAAGAACTTAGGAAAGCCGCTGAGCGACTGCAGGAGATTCACCAGGGCTGAGAGAAGAGGAAGGAGATGTTACCCTCTGTCTTCCAGACTATAACCTGCACAAGCCTTGCACGCATTCTTGTATCCTATGTACTCCATCCCTTGGTATTCTCCCTCAACTGGCTGTATACTGTTTTGAAGATAGAGGGTTGTATTTTTGTGGCTATAACCTGCTGGGAACAGATCCTGGCTGAAGAGTATCCAGGAGTAAATATGTCTGTGTTTTAAATTATTTTCCGTTTGCAGTGAATGTGGTTCTTCAAAAGTGCCTGTCATTGCTATAGGCCTCCAAGAGGAGAAAGTGGAGAAGTCCTGGGCTACCAATTGTCACTAATAATAATGTTACACCTCTTTTGTCTTACATAAATGCTCTTTACAGAAATGTTTTGTTCATTAATTAAGGTACAATTACCAAGAGAGAAAGTGTCAGTCACCTATAAATGTACATATTTCCATGGGCAAAGATGTCATTTCAGTGTCTGCTTTGTGATTATTTTCATATCTTGCATTGAGAACAGAATAAAAATGTAATAATTCCAATCCACGTTCTTTATGTATCGGTGATTGGTTGGAGTCTAATTTAGTAGAGGTTCAGGGTTCTCATGCATCTTCTGCTGGCAGTTAGACTCCGCTACCTGACACTGTCTCAGTGCAATAGGAGTAATTCCATAACAGCGAAAGGTTGTCCATACTGAGATTACTAGAGGATGTCATCTTTGTCACCGGTCAGCTGACAAGGCCGGGGTACACATGGTGAAGTAAGATTTGTTGCTGATCCGACTCTTACAAGCCTCTGGTAGTGATCTCCGTTTCATTGCGCGCTCTTCACACTGGGGGACATCGGGTGGGTGTTCCGAGGTGGAGAAAGGTTCCTTCTGCAGGATTTTATCCACATGTGAAAGCAAAGCTGGGAAGAATTCAGGGACCCCTTCATATCCTGAAAAAGAAATGCAGACAACGAGGGAGTATGTGAGACCACTTATGGAATCATAGCTCACAGGACCCTTTCGGTGGTGGGAACATTATCCCAGGCAATCTAACCTCATCCTACTTTATTCATTATTCTTTAAGATGAAGGGAAGGTTAGGTTTAGGCACTAGAGGGTGGGTTAGAGGGTTAGATTTACGCTGCTGGGGGGGGGGGGGGGGGGTTATGGTTAGGTACTCAGAAGGGGAGGTTGGGTTTAGGCACTAAGGGGGTACGGTTAGGTTTAGGCACTAAGGGGTCAATTTACTAAGCCTTGGATGGAGATAAAGTGGACAGAGATAAAGTACCAGCCAATCAGCTCCTAAATGTCACGTCACACAATCAAAAGTGAAATAATTAGCTCCACCTTACAATCTTTTAAAATGAGTCAGTGAGTAATGAGTGCACCTGTGCACCTGCTACAGTAGGTGACATGGAAAATGTGAACTGTTTGAGGACCACTGATTTATAATAAATGTCTGATAAGTACAATTGTAATGGTTATTTCCCCAACAATATCTTATACATTCTGCAAAACCTTACAGGCATATGCACTATTAATATTTATTTATTAACAGTTATCTGTATAGCACCAACATAGGATGCAGCACTGTGCAGAGAATGTCAGTCATTCTCATCAGTCCCTTCCTCAGTGGAGCTTACAATCTATGGCCCTCATTCCGAGTTGATCGCTCGCTAGCTACTTTTAGCAGCTGTGTAAACGCATAGTCGCCGCCCACGGGGGAGTGTATTTTCGCTTTGCAAGTGTGCGAACGCGTGTGCAGCCGAGCGAAAAAGTTTTTTGCAGTTTCTGAGTAGCTCTGGACTTACTCAGCCCTTGCGATCACTTCAGTCTTTCTGGTCCCGGAATTGACGTCAGACACCCGCCCTGCAAACGCTTGGACACGCCTGCGTTTTCCCAAACACTCCCTGAAAACGGTCAGTTGACACCCACAAACGCCCTCTTCCTGTCAATCTCCTTGCGATCGGCTGTGCGAATGGATTCTTCGTAAAATCCATCGCCCAGCAATGATCCACTTTGTACCCGTACGACGCGACTGCGCATTGCAGTAGTAACCTGTTTGCTGCGCTGCGAAAAACGTCAGCGAGCGATCAACTCAGAATGACCCCCTATATTCCCATCACATGGACACACACACACAGTAGGGTTATCTTTATTTTTTTTTGTCAGAAGCCAATTAACCTACCGATATATTTTTGGAGTGTGGGAAGAAACCAGACCTCCTAGTGCATGCATTCCCAACCTCAGTTCTCAAGGCACACTAAAACTAGGCATACGCTATACCATAGATCTGCAAACTCGGACCTCATTTCCCCACACAGTGCATGTTTTGCAGGCCTCCTCACAGAATCGCAAGTGAAATAATTAGCTCCACAATATATACAATTATCTGTCAGATAATCTGTGGTTGGAATGAAAATCTGGTAATGGATGAGAGCAACCGATAATCGACCATTTGCTACCAAACACTGGATAATGGACAAAACCTGTCCGTGAGTTAACCAATTTGTATAAATGACAGCACAGGTTCTCAAACTCGGTCCTCAGGACCCCACACACTGCATGTTTTGCAGGTCTCCTCACAGAATCACAAGTGAAATAATTATCTCCACCTGTGGACCTTTTAAAATGTGTCAGTGAGTAATTAATACACCTGTGCACCTGCTGGGTTACCTGCAAAACATGCACTGTGTGGGGTCCTGAGGACCGAGTTTGAGAACCACTGAATTACAGTTTTTGTCCATTTTCCAGTGTTTGGTAGCAAATGGTCGATTATCAGTTGCTCTCATCCATTGCCAGGTTTTCATTCCAACCACAGATTATCTGCCAGATAATTGTATAGAGCACAGGTTCTCAAACTCGGTCCTCAGGACCCCACACAGTGCATGTTTTGCAGGTCCCCTCACAGAATCACAAGTGAAATAATTAGCTCCACCTGTAGACCTTTTAAAATGTGTCAGTGAGTAATTAATACACCTGTGCACTTGCTGGGTTACCTGCAAAACATGCACTGTGTGGGGTCCTGAGGACCGAGTTTGAGAACCACTGGTATAGAGTATGCCCAGTTTAATAGTGCCCATACACTTGTGAGATAATCGGTGCTAGCTTTCGATTTCGACCACATCTGTGAGAGAAATCAAAGGATTGTATGCACATTTTAGGTACCTTGCGACGCGATGCGCGGGCACGCCGGTCGAATCTCGCGTCTCAAGATAGTATGTGCTGCACTTAATATTTATCAAATCGCAGTGCGATCGCATGCGTTTTGAAAACACATGCGATATATCGCACTGCGATGCGCCATGGGCAGGGCCGTTTCTTGGGGCAGGCGAGCAGTGCAACCGCACTGGGCGCCCGCTGCGGCTCTAACTGTGGCTCCCTGCTTCCCCCTCCTATTTCTCCCCGAGTAACCCGCTCGGGGGGCGGAGTTTCACGGAATGACGTGGTTGCGTCGTTACGTCACGACGCAACCCCGTCACTCCGCGAACCCCCCCCCCCGCGCGCGAGCGGAGTACAGAGGTGGATCCAAGTTAGGAAGAGGGAAAGGCCGGCGTGAGGAGCGACTGGTGAGGCGGGCCGAAGAGCGGTAATCGCCTCTGTAAGTATTCTCTCTCTCTCTCTCTCTCTCTCTCAATGTGTAAAATGGGGACACCTGCAGTAATGTGTGAAATGGGAACTCTTGCCTGCCGTAGTGTGGGGATTTAATGTATCAAGGGCATTGCGGTGTGTGGCATAATATGGTGCAGGGGGCATTACTGTGTGGGGCTTAATATGGGTCAAAAACTGGATTGTGAGGTAGTCTTTTCAGACGAGGCCACACCCATTTAGATGAGGCCATGCCCCCTTACCGGGTGCGCGCACAAGTTTTTTTTTTTTTATCTAGGTGTGTGTAGGGGGGGGGGGGGGCACATTTTTTTATGTCATGGGGGGGCGCATTTTTAAATCTCGCACTGGGAGCCAAATTGGCTAGAAACAGCCCTGGCCATGGGCACCCTGCCGGGAGCGGACGGAGGCCGCTCCCACTCGGCGGTGACGTGCCCATCACGTGATTACCATGCAATCTATCGCATGATCGCATGGTAATCACTTTGGCAATTCAGGTGCGATTTCATCGTACCTGAACTGCCAGTGCGATGCCCCACGATGTTGCGTCGCACTGCACAAGTATATGGGCACTATAACATATCTCCCAACATGACCCTCTCCAGGAGGGACACAATGCTCTGCTTCTGGACTTTTCTCTTAATGTATGATTGCTGGCACCTGTTTTGAACAGGTAAATGGATAAGAAAGGTGTTTCAGCACAGGTGATGGCAATCAGATTAAGAGGGAAGTCCAGGAGCAGAGCATTCTGTCCCTCCTGGAGAGGGTCATGTTGGGAGGTATGCTATAACAGTGCAGGTTTTAGTGATATCCAGGCTTCAGCACAGCTTATTTAAAAATTACTGAGGTACTAATGAAGTCACCTGTGCTTGAATATCACTAAAACCTGGACTATATAGTGTGATTTGGATTGCCTGTCCCAGAGGAAACCCATATAAACACGGGAAAACATACCAACCACACAAAAGGTGCCTTGGCCTTGGTCAGGAATTGAACTCATGACCTTAGGGCTGTGAGGCAGTATTGTTAACCACTACAAAAGCACTGTAAATTTAGATAAAACATAAAAAGCATGAAAAAAAAAATATAGGTAAAATACTGGTGCTTTGATTTTTTTGATTTTTTTTTTACACATCCGATAACAAGAAAGGTTGGAAGCAAGAGTCACACCAAATCCATATCAATATCTCCCTACAAGGACGTAGCTATCACCTTCCCTGTCACAGTTACATGTGTTATATACAAGGTGTAGCTGCCATAGGTGCAGGGAGTGCAGCTGCTATGGGGCCCAGTGCTGAGAGGGGCCCACCTTCCTTGTCACAGTTACATATGCTATATACAGGGTGTAGCTACCATAGGTGCAGGGAGTGCAGCTGCTATGGAGCCCAGAGCTGAGAGGGGCCACCTTCCCTGTCACAGTTACATGTGTTATATACAGGGTGTAGCTACCATAGGTGCAGGGAGTGCAGCTGCTATGGAGCCCAGAGCTGAGAGGGGCCCACCTTCCCTGTCAAGGTTACATGTGTTATATATTTTTTTTGTCATTGGGTGGTACGTAGGGGTCCTTTCAAACTTTTTCTTGGGGCCTGCAATATATCTAGGTATGCCCCTGGACTTGCTCATTGAAATGTGGTATAAAATAAACTGGAGGGCATTTTAATGTTATATAATATGAAACGGGGCACTGTAATGAGGCACAATATGAACGAGGAGCACTATATATCCATACCCTCCAACTGTACCTTTTTGGCAGTTACAGTACCTTTTTTTTTTATGGTCTGTAGCAGCCAAAAAGGGCTTTGTACCGATTTTTGACTCTCCAAATCTCCATTGAAAGTATAGGAAAGGGGGTGTGGCCACAACTCCTTTACCCATTGCAATGCCCCCTTTCTTTATTTGTACAGGTTTTTATGTGTAAAATTTTGGAGGGTATGTATATCATAATGTGAATTGGGGGTACTGTGTGGCATAATGTGTACTGGCAGCTCTGAAATGTGACATAGGGTGAACTTAAGCACTACTATGGTTCAGAAAATGAACTAGGGCACTATTATAGGGCATAAAATTAACAACTGCTACAGAGAAGTGTCTCTCTAGGAGCATTGGGACAGGGGTCCCTTCAAAATGTTGCTAGGGGCCCACAAAGTTCTGGCTATGGCTGTAAGGCTGGAGTACTGCTTGATGGTTTCTTCTCACACCATGCTCATTGTGATGGGTTTGGTGTTCTCCAAACTATTTAGATACTCCTACCAGTGGAACACGTGATAACCGGTGCTAAGACATACCTGGAAAAGCATTAACGTCAATAACAGCACAACGACCAGACTGTGTGTCCACAATTAAATCCACACCAAAGAGGGACATTCCCAGAGCCTCCTGCAGTCCCTTAACCACCTGTCGAACAACATCATCCGATGGACGAAGCACTTCTGGGTACAGGGGTGTCTGGAAAGATAGAAGAGCTTCCTTGAAACCAGCTCTCTTGTACTCATTGTCAATGTATTGCCAGCAATCCATGTTTTTAGGATTTCCAGAGGAATGGCGCCATCAGGGGATCCAGTCCCTAGCCACAATTGCTAGTGGTTACATTTATCCTGCAGCTCCAAGCTAAGTATTTGTACAAAGATGAACAAATATATGTTTTACTGCATTGTTTCTGGTCGAATGCTATTAATAAAATACACAATATACATTAACAGTTAAAGGATACACACAGTGGCGTAAGTTCGTCCCAGTTGCCCGGAGGCAAGATAAATATTGGTGCCCCCATATATCCCATAGGCAAACGCAGGGGGGGGGGGGGGTTCTGGTTGCCTGGAAACCCCACTCCTCTTGGCAAGTGGCTCAGATTATGACAACAATAACAATGGTATATAATACGATTACAAGGGCTGCCGCCATATCGTGCAGTGTAAGGGACAGAGCAGAGCTGCTGCACATGCCCAGTGGTAGCAGCTTCTTCTACCAAGTTTGCTGAGTGTATGAACTATGAACCTGAGTCCTCAAACAGTACACTGGACCAGAGAGAGGCTACCAGGAAGAAGAGAGAGGAGCCTTACCATGAGGTGGAAGAATGTGTGCTTAGAAAGTGCAGTACTGGTTCTTTTTGTGTATTTATTTATTCATTTATTTATTTATTTATATATTATGGTATGTTTAACCTTTTTCCTGACCACTTATCTTATTTACTGTAAATGATTTAATACAGCCTATACTATATGTTTGAAACAGCCTATACTATAGCCAATCTATAGTGTTAAATATTGATACTGTATTCAATACAGTTTCCAGTGTACAAAAGGACCATTGTTTACATTAATGTCCAGGGTTGTTACTGGGTTCTTCTACCGCTCCCCCAGACACCCGTACTTGCTCCAATGTTCCGCATTGTTCTGCATTTGGAAACCCCCCTCTAGCAGACACTTTACTGATGGAGTTATTTGCTCCTGTATAGGAAGCATGAGAATGCTAACTATATGAAGTTACGTGTAATTGTCAGAGAAGTATATTAATATAGTTAAAATTCTCATATTTCCTATACAGGCGCAAACAGCTTCATCAGTAAGGTGTCTGCTTCCATGTAATAGGTCATGGGTTCTAATCCTGGGTGTGACACTTGTAAAATGTGTATAATAAAGAGGGTGTGATATGTAAGCTGCAGGGACTAGTGAGGAAGTTGGCCACTGAAAAGATAGCGGCAGCTATCAAATAACTTAATTCACTGGTGTCACAGAATGGGAGGAGAGGTGCCCCCCTTCAGAGCAGGAGCCCGGCGGCAGATGACTCCGTTGCCTCCCAGAGTTCTGCCTCTGGATACACAACAGAACTTGGTGTGGTATATTGCGATATTTTGCATTCTTTCTAACATGGCAGGGCACACCTGATTGCAGGCTTTACTAAAGAATTTGTCATTTATGTTCTGCTATCTGTAACCGTTTTTATCACACTAGTCCGGTGTATCCCAAACTCAGTCCTCGAGGCACCTAACAGTCCAGGTTTTAAAGCTATCCAAGCAAAAGTGACTTAATTAGCACCTCAGTCAGTTTGATTTAGCCATTGCATGGATATCCTTAAAACCTGGACTGTTAGAGTGCTTTGAGGACTGGGTTTGGTATACCCTGTACTATTCCAGTGTTTCCCAATTCCCGTCCTCAGGGCATCCTAACAGTGCATGTTTTCCATATTTCCGAGCTGGAGCACAGGCCCATTTATTACTGGCTGACACATTTGAAAAGAGCCACAGGTGGTGCTAATTATTTCACATGTGATTCTGTGAGGATAACTGGAAAACATGCACTGACAGGGTTTCCTGGGGATTGGAGCTGGGAAATGCTACACTGTTCTCACTTGGAATCTCACTTGTGATAGGTAAGGCTCAATTCAATAACCTCCCATAGACCAGTATTAGCTGCAGTGCCGACCACATTGTGCAGGGAGGAATTGCTTAAGCTCAGCCTGGGGAACCCGCCCCCAGACTCCTGTGAAACTAGCCAATGGGAGTATGGGGGCGGGCTTAGAAGAAGTGTGAAGCCGGGTGCCGTACGGTGCCTGATAGACACAACACTGAAGATCCTCGAGGGAACAAGCCAGCACATATATTACATACATCATAACATGTATGTTTATATGTGCTAAGCTGTTCCCTAATGCACTATGGGGTGTATTCAATAACTGTCGGAAGCTGCCGTCTTGTCGGAAAGACGCCACTTTCCGACGAAAATAGGTCGGAAGGAGTTTCCGACCTATTCATTAGAGGCAGTTTTTTCCCGACAAGTCGGGAAATCCCGACTTATCGGAAAACACGCGGATCGGCGGTACAGCTGCCGATCCGCGTGCTTCTGTCGGAAATGGGGCCAAATTCCGACAAACTCAATTCGACTTGAAAACAATTTGGATTGAGGTGAGGAGACGGGACCGAGCGGGATGTACTAACCTGTCCCGCCGCGTCAACTGCCCAGAAGCCCCCCCCCCCGGCGCTGATATTTGCTCCTTGTTTACACATGCACCACCGCAGCCACTCAGGTCTCAGCTTAAAGCTGAGACCTGAGCGGCCGCGGCGGTGCATGTGTAAACTAGGATCAAATAACAGCGCCGGGGGGGGGGGGAAGGGGGGGGAGCTGGAGACAGCAGGTTACCGTGGACAATATCAGGGGAGCGCAGAGTAAAGCATTTAACGCGGCGGGACAGGTTAGTACATCCCAGAGCGGTGCGGCTGGGTGAGCTGAGATCGGCGGCCGGTGGGGGGACATGTCTGCGGAAGAAGGGGGAGGCGTTGCATGGAGAGAGGTGCCTGGCCGGGGGACGGCCAGGCACCTCTCTCCCTGCAGCGCTGTCAGAGGAAAGAACAATACCATTCACTAAGTGTGTAAATTTTAAAACAATTTATTAAAAAACAATAACTCATTAAAAAAAGACAGTATTTTGTGCAAATAAGCCAATTATAAGCAAGATGTATTTTTGCCAATTATATAAGGCACAGAATCACAGACTTGGGCTAATATATAGGAGATGGATGAAGTTTACCCCAGGTAATGATTCAGGACTGATGTTTTATATTCTGTAGGATCCGTTCCATATTTTGCCCATAGATGATATGAAAAAGCTGCAAGGTCTATGCAGCGAAACGCATCAGGCATTTACCCTTTGGAACAGGACAACCCTGAATTGGACCCGAACCAGCCCACATCGCTTACCAGCTATCCAGTGGAGTCCTAGAGAGGCACCATCCAATCTCCGCACTGAATGAGGTACCCACCATACATGGGACATTGCACTAACCCTCTAGCGGCATATGGAACTTTTCTTTGGACTCTCTATAATACCATCTAAAAGGGACTCTTTATAGTGGAATCAAACTGGACATATCATCTATGGGCAAAATATGGAACGGATCCTACAGAATATAAAACATCAGTCCTGAATCATTACCTGGGGTAAACTTCATCCATCTCCTATATATTAGCCCAAGTCTGTGATTCTGTGCCTGGCCGTAACACTGGGCGGAGTCACAGCGGTGGGCGGAGTCACAGAGCCCGCCCACCACATGTGCAGCAAGTCTCTGCTCCTGCTGCCTGTCCATCTCACACCCCTCCCCCCCCCCAGCAACTCTGACTCCCCGGCCACGGCGCCGGCCGAACAACAACAGCTGCTGCCACAGGCATAGACATTAGGAGGGTGGCACAGGAGAAGGCTTCATAGCCCTCCCTGCCCCGCGTACACAGACCCGCCGCCTCCTCCGCACACATCCAGCTGTCCGCTCTCCTGCTGTGACAGGAGCCGAGTGCTGCAGTGACGTCATCTCCTGCAGCACTCGCCTCCTGTCACACAGCCGGCACACACACTCCAGTCTCCGGGGGCTGCCAGCATCTACAGGCAAGCTGGAAACACCCCCGGAGCGAGAGAGAACATACCCGTGAGGCCACGCCCCCTTTTACTTTAGGCCACGCCCCTGTTTCGCTGTGCGAGGGGGGGGGAGGAAATGTCATAGTACAGACTGCTCTCCCACACCTGGTGACGCCTCTGGATACTGGACTATTTCACAGCCTGCAGCAGCCACCCACAGCCCCAACGGTGAGTCCCTCCAACCATCCTAGCCACTGTATCTATGTCTGGTCGCCAATTTACACAAGTCCACCCCCTCCACTACTTCCCCCCTTTCTTCATCAGCTTCCTCACTGGGGACCCTTCCTACCGCCCCGCGTGTCTCTATCCCCTCCCTACCGCCCCACATCTCTCTGTCCCCTCCCTACCGCCCCGTGTCTCTATCCCCTCCCTACCACCCCACCTCTCTCTGTCCCCTCCCTACCGCCCCACCTCTCTGTCCCCTCCCTACCGCCCCGCGTCTCTCTATCCCCTCCCTACCACCCCACATCTCTCTGTCCCCTCCCTACCGCCCCGTGTCTCTGTCCCCTCCCTACCGCCCGCATCTCTCTGTTCCCTCCCTACCGCCCCACCTCTCTGTCCCCTCCCTACCGCCCGCGTCTCTCTGTCCCCTCCCTACCGCCCCACCTCTCTGTCCCCTCCCTACCGCCCCGTGTCTCTGTCCCCTCCCTACCACCCCGCGTCTCTCTGTCCCCTCCCTATCGCCCCACCTCTCTGTCCCCTCCCTACCGCCCCGCGTCTCTCTGTCCCCTCCCTACCGCCCCACCTCTCTGTCCCCTCCCTACCGCCCCGCGTCTCTCTTTCCCCTCCCTACCACCCCACGTCTCAGTATCCACTTCCTACCGCCCTACGTCTGTTCCCCTCCTCCCTATGCCCCGCGTCTCTGTCCCCTCCCTACCGCCCCGCGTCCCTCTATCCCCTCCCTACCACCCCGCGTCTCTCTATCCCCACCCTACCGCCCCGCGTCTCTCTTTCCCCTCCCTACCGCCCCGCGTCTCTCTGTCCCCTCCCTACCGCCCCACCTCTCTGTCCCCTCCCTACCGCCCGCGTCTCTCTGTCCCCTCCCTACCGCCCCATGTCTCAGTATCCACTTCCTACCGCCCTACGTCTGTTTCCCCTCCTCCCTATGCCCTGCGTCTCTGTCCCCTCCCTACCGCCCCGCGTCCCTCTATCCCCTTCCTACCGCCCCACGTCTCTCTATCCCCTCCCTACCGCGTCTCTCTTCCCCTCCCTACCGCCCCGCATCTCTCTTTCCCCTCCCTACCGCCCCGCGTCTCTCTTTCCCCTCCCTACCGCCCCATGTCTCTGTATCCCCTCCGTACCGCCCCATGTCTCTGTATCCCCTCCTCCTACGCCTCTGTATCCCCACCCTACCACCCCGCGTCTCTCTTTCCCCTCCCTACCGCCCCGTGTCTCTGTATCCCCTCCCTACCGCCCCATGTCTCTGTATCCCCTCCCTACCGCCCCATGTCTCTCTATCCCCTCCCTACCGCCCCATGTCTCTGTATCCCCTCCTCCCTACACCTCTGTATCCCCTCCCTACCGCCCCATGTCTCTCTATCCCCTCCCTACCGCCCTGCGTCTCTCTATCCCCTCCCTAACGCCCTGCGTCTCTGTATCCCCTCCCTACCGCCCCGCGTCTCTCTATCCCCTCCCTACCGCCCGCGTCTCTCTATCCCCTCCCTACCGCTCTGCGTCTCTCTATCCCCTCCCTACCGCGTCTCTCTGTCCCCTCCCTACCGCGTCTCTCTGTCCCCTCCCTACCGCCCGCGTCTCTATGTCCCCTCCCTACCGCCCGCGTCTCTCTGTCCCCTCCCTACCGCCCGCATCTGTTTGTCCCCTCCCTACCGCCCGCCTCTCTGTCCCATCCCTACCGCCCGCGTCTCTCTGTCCCCTCCCTACCGCTCTGCGTCTCTCTGTCCCCTCCCTACCGCTCTGCGTCTCTCTGTCCCTGTCAGGAATCGTCTCACCAGACTGGCATCCGTCCGCCGCTGCGGACTCCGTCCTGGCTCCCTGCGGTCACCTGTCACCTATGCCCCTGCCATGGGACATCATCTGGATCCTGGGGGTACTCCTGAACCAGCAGGCGTGTGCGCGCCGCGTCCTCGCTAGGCCGCGGCGTGGGCGCCGCCATGACAGTCTCCAAACAAGCTAGTATGCTGCGGCCAATCCGGTGCGTGGCCGCACCCACTTTTCCTTCTTCCATCCAATCCCTGCACACCATGGGGTATATAGGAGGCTACAGTTTCACCTCACAGGCATCCTGGACTTTGTGTCATTCTGACAACCTGCATGAAAGGATCAGCTCCTGTCTCTCCTGAGTTCCTGCTAGAACTTATACTCCTGGTGATTCTGCTTACTCCCGTGGAACTTCAAGGCTCAGCAATACCAGCAACCTGCATTGGGCTTCACACTAATCACCACCTTGTGTGCTTCAGCCTGCGGTTGAAGACTAAACTCCAGGTGTGTCCATTCCTCCACCTGTGACACAGCTTGCTGCTGCCAGTGCCTGATCACCTGCACTGTGAGTTGGTCTCCTGCTAATGCTCAGGTTTGCAATACTTCATCTGCCTTAGTTCTCTGTTTTAAACCCTGCTCTGGTTCCCACACCGGAATCATTCCATTGACTTTCATTCCGTTGTTTATATTCTGGATATGATTTCTCAATTCATCCATCACCCATTGCCATAGACTTTTGTTATCATTTCAAGTATTGACTTTTCATCTGTTATTATTTCTGCTGCATTTCTGTTATACTTTCTGCTGAATAAATACCATTGCGCTCATGCGCAAGAACGTGTTACAACCTCCTCGTCTCTTTCCTCCTACCTCCACTGACCCACTAGCGCCCCCTCCGGGGACACAGACCAAACACAATCTGACAGTAAGTCCAGGATCGATGGACTCGGATGGTGGACGGAGTGTGGGGTCAGAGGCCTTGCAAAATCTGGTCTCCCGTCTGGATGGTCAAGAGGTTGCGCAGCAGCAGATGCTTCACTTTCTACAAGGGATGTCCTCCCGATTGGATACACTGCAGCAGTCCCTGCCAAGTGTACTCTCACCTACTGTTACCCCAGCACCTGCCAGTGCTGTAAGTTCTTCTGTGTCGGCTGCATCAGCTCCAGTGTCACGTCTGCACCTGCCCGTGCCGAGCAAATATGATGGCAGTCCTAAATCATGTCGCGGGTTCCTAAACCAGTGCGAAATACAGTTTGAGTTATTGCCACATAACTTTCCTACACCAAGGTCCAAGGTTGCCTACATCATTTCCTTACTCTCTGGATCTGCTCTGAATTGGGTGTCCCCCCTGTGGGAACGTGCTGATCCCCTGATCAGTAACTACTCTGACTTCGTGTCAACCTTTAGACGGATCTTTGACGAGCCCGGTCGTGCAACATCAGCTTCGGCAGACCTGATCCAGATTCGTCAAGGTAACCGAAGCATGGGACAATATGTCATCCAGTTCCAGACGTTGGCTGCAGAGGTCCAATGGAACAACCAAGCTCTGGTAGCAACCTTCTGGCACGGACTTTCGGATCGGATCAAGGATGAACTGGCAACCCGTGACATTCCTGCTCAACTGTCTGACTTGATCTCCCTGTGTATAAAGCTGGACTCTCGCATCCGCGAACGCAATAATGAACGCGCTCGGAGTGAGGTAATAATCATGGGAGACTTTAATCTTCCTGATGTAAACTGGGAGGTGTCTGTTGCTAGTTCCACTAGAAGTAGGAACATTTTAAATTCCCTTCAGGGAGCATCCCTCCACCAATTGGTGAGGGAGCCCACTCGGAAAGACGCAATATTAGACTTAATACTTACAAATGGAGACAGATTATCAGACGTAAAAGTGGGTGAAAACCTCGGATCCAGTGATCATCAAGCAGTATGGTTCAGCATTAAGACAGAGACTGACTCGTCCCATACAAAAACAAAGGTGTTGGATTTTAGGAAGGCTGATTTTGTAGGGATGGGAAAATGTGTAAGCGATTCTTTGGCAGAGTGGAGGAACTTGGAAACAGTGCAGGAGAGGTGGAAAACATTCAAATGTGCAATATTGAAGGCAACAGACCTTTGTATCAAAACTGTTAGGAAAAACACAAGGAAAAGGAAGCCAGTGTGGTTTGCAAAAGAAGTAGCAAATATTGTGAGAGCAAAAAAGATGGCTTTTAGGAAATATAAGCAGACACAAAATAATGAAGACAAAAAGATATATCTTGTTAGACAGAAGGAGACAAAGAAGGTAATCAGATGTGCAAAGGCACAAGCTGAGGAGAAAATGGCCCAGTCAGTGGGTAAAGGAGGCAAAACTTTTTTTAGGTATATAAGCGAAAAAAGAAAAACAAAAGGCGGAATTATAAAACTAAAGACGGACACTGGGAATCTTGTTGAGGGAGACAATTTAATAGCAGATCATCTTAATGATTATTTTTGCTCAGTATTTACTACTGAAAGAGAGGGGAAGGGGCCACAGTTAAGTTGCAGGGATATTCAGGAAAATGAAACAAGTACATTTACAGAGGAGAAGGTCCTAACAGAACTCTCAAAGCTGAAAGTGGACAAATCTATGGGGCCAGATGGGATACATCCAAGGATACTAAAAGAACTTAAAGAGGTGCTGGTAGCACCATTGACAGAATTATTCAACCAGTCATTAGCTACAGGAGAAATTCCAGGGGACTGGAAAAGAGCAAACGTAGTCCCACTGCACAAAAGTGGAAGCAAGGAAGAGGCAAACAACTACAGACCAGTGAGTCTTACATCAGTAGTAGGGAAATTGATGGAAACACTCTTAAAAGAAAGAGTTGTAGATCATCTCAAATCCGGCAATTTACTGGATCCCAAACAGCATGGATTCACTGGGGGAAGATCATGTCAAACAAATCTTCACTATTTCAGATGACTTAAAGGCAGGTAAGCAATGTAACAAGGCAATGAGGAAGGCTAGTCAGATGCTTGGCTGCATTGGGAGAGGAATCAGCAGCAGAAAGAAAGAAGTAATAATGCCACTGTATAGGTCATTGGTACGGCCTCATCTAGAATACTGTATTCAGTTCTGGAGGCCATATCTTCAAAAGGATATTAATACATTAGAAACTGTACAAAGGAGGGCAACTAAAATGGTGCATGGCCTACATCACAAAACATACCCAGAAAGACTAAGAAATCTCAATATGTATAGTTTGGAGCAGAGAAGAGAAAGGGGGGACATGATAGAAACTTTCAAATATATGAAGGGTTTTAACAAAGTCCAGGAGGGAAACATTCTCCAAATGAAGAGAAGCAATAGGACACGAGGACATGCACTGAGACTGGAGGGGGGGAGGTTCAGGGGAAATTTGCGGAAAAATTATTTCACAGAAAGGGTAGTGGACAAGTGGAATAGCCTCCCATCAGAGGTGGTAGAGGCTAAGACAGTAGAGCAATTTAAACATGCATGGGATAGACATAAGGATATCCTTACAAAGAAATAAGGAACAAATAAGGTTAGTGATAAAAAAAAAAATAATATATAAAAAAAAAAAAAGGGGCAGACTAGATGGGCCAAGTGGTTCTTATCTGCCGACAAATTCTATGTTTCTATGTTTCTATGTTTCTATGAGTCTCGCAGAGTAAGGTTCATACCTCCTGTACAGTTTCAGCCTTCTTCTTCTTCTGACGAGCCTATGCAGGTAAATAGGTCCCGCCTAACTCCTGAGGAACGGGCAAGAAGAATACGAGAGAGGCTCTGCCTATACTGTGCTGCTGCGGGTCATCAAATTAACTCCTGCACAATGCGTTCGGGAAACGCCAGGTCCTGACTTGTATGGAAGGAGTCAAGTTGGGATCATTCTGTCAAGCTCCTTCTCAACAGGATCTCATTCTTCCAGTGACGCTAGAAACTTCTGCTGGGCTCCAGTCTGCGTCAGCATTAGTGGACTGCGGTGCTGCAGGAAATTTTATCACCCAAGCTGCGGTAAACAAATTCTGCCTGTCTACCTGTGAACTGTCTTGTCCTGTTTACATTACTGCTGTGGATGGTAGTAGAATCACCAAAGGGAACATTTCACATCAAACTACCCCAGTGGTTCTGGGAGTTGGATTTCTCCATTCAGAAATTATCAAGTTCCTGGTCATTCCTCAAGCCACCCAGGAGATTGTCTTGGGCATGCCTTGGCTCCAGCTACATAACCCACAGTTCGACTGGACAACGTTGCAGCTTACCTCATGGGGTTCACACTGTCATCATTCCTGCTTAGCCCAAGTGTGTCCTCTTAAGTCCACCGAAGTGAAGTCACAGCCAAGTCTCCCAGCAGTCTATCAAGACTTCGCAGACGTCTTCTGCGAAAAGGCTGCTGATATCCTGCCGCCCCATAGGGAATGGGATTGTCCCATTGATCTCCTTCCTGGCAAGAAGCCACCCAGGGGGCGCACCTATCCTTTGTCTGTTCCTGAAACAGAGGCGATGAGCAACTACATTAAAGAGAATCTTCAGAAAGGATTCATCCGTCCGTCATCGTCACCCGCTGGCGCAGGTTTCTTCTTTGTCAAAAAGAAGGATGGAGGACTGCGTCCATGCATTGACTATCGGGGTCTCAACGACATTACTGTCAAGAATAGTTATCCTTTACCACTCATTACCGAACTGTTTGATAGAGTTAAGGGGGCTCGCATCTTCACCAAATTAGATCTCCGCGGTGCCTATAACCTCATCAGAATCCGGAGTGGTGACGAGTGGAAGACAGCCTTCAACACTCGAGATGGCCATTATGAATACCTGGTAATGCCATTTGGGTTGAGTAATGCTCCAGCGGTATTCCAACACTTCGTGAACGAGATTTTTCGTGATGTCCTGTATAAGTACCTTGTTGTTTACTTAGATGATATTCTTATCTTTTCTCAAGACCTTCCATCTCATCGCCTACAAGTCTGTGAAGTTCTCCGACGTCTTCGTGAGAACCGTCTCTACGGGAAGTTATCCAAATGCACCTTCGAAGTTCCCTCTATACCCTTCCTGGGGTATATAATTTCCGGATCGGATCTTCAGATGGACCCGGCAAAATTGGAAGCCATTGCCAATTGGTCCATTCCAAACTCCCTCAAGTCTATCCAGCGATTCCTGGGTTTTGCCAACTATTATAGAAAATTTATTCGAGGATTCTCCACTCTCATCGCTCCTATTACCAACCTGACTCGGAAAGGGGCAGATCATTCCAACTGGTCAGAAGAAGCCTTGGCAGCCTTCCGGAAGATCAAGCTAGCCTTTATGTCTGCTCCAGTGCTGTCACAGCCAGATGTCAACAGGCCGTTCGAGTTGGAGGTAGATGCCTCTAATGTTGGGGTTGGAGCTGTTCTCTCCCAGAAGGGATCTGATGGGAAAGTCCACCCTTGTGGATTCTACTCTCGCAAGTTTCTACCTGCAGAAGCTAACTACTCCGTGGGAGATCAAGAGTTATTGGCAATCAAATTGGCTCTCGAGGAATGGAGATATCTCCTAGAAGGGGCCAAACATCCGTTTAACATCTTCACGGATCATAAGAACCTGCTATACCTAAAAGCAGCTCAGTGCCTTAACCCCCGCCAGTCTAGGTGGGCTATGTTTTTCTCACGTTTTAATTTCAGGCTTCATTTCCGCCCAGGTTCACAGAATGTGAAAGCCGACGCATTATCCCGGTCCATGGAATCAGAAGAGGGAACATCTGACTCTGTGCCACATTCCATCCTGAGTCCCGTGGTTTTCGCTACCTCTCAAGTCTCTCCAGCTCCACCTCCGGGTAAGACTTTTGTTTCCCCAGAACTCCGTCCCAAGTTGCTAGCTTGGGCCCACCAATCCAAGTTTACTGGTCATCCTGGTGTCCTGAAGACATTCAAGTTCCTTTCTGCCTCATATTGGTGGCCAAAGATGAAAGTGGACATCCAGGATTTCGTGGCATCCTGTCCAAAATGTGTGCAGCACAAGACTCCTCGTCAGTCTCCAGCAGGTCAGTTGCAACCCTTATCAGTCCCTACTCGTCCTTGGTCTCATCTATCAATGGACTTTATTACTGATCTTCCACCTTCTCAGGGACATAACACTATTTGGGTTGTAGTGGATAGATTTTCCAAGATGGCTCATTTCGTTCCTCTCCAAGGTCTCCCTTCTGCCCCGAAACTAGCCCAGATCTTCCTACAGGAGATCTTCCGTTTACACGGGTTACCCTCCGAAATAATATCTGATCGGGGGGTACAGTTTGTTGCTAGGTTTTGGAGGGCCCTCTGTTCTGCCATGCAGATAAAATTGAAATTCTCGTCTTCATACCACCCTCAGACGAATGGGCAGACAGAGAGAGTCAATCAGGAACTAGAGACTTTCCTACGGCTATATGTGACATCCTCCCAGGATGATTGGTTTAATCTGCTCCCATGGGCCGAGTTTGCCCATAACTTTCGTTACCACACTGCTACAGACACGACACCCTTCTTTGCAGTCTATGGGCAACATCCCCGAGTACCTGAGTTTCAAGAACTTCCTCACATAGATGTTCCTGCTGCCACTACCGCTCTGACCCAGTTTTCCTCCATTTGGAAAAGAATCCACATTTCTCTCAAGAAAGCCTCCAGTCGTTACAAGGTCTATGCCGACCGTAAGAGACGTGCGGTTCCCCATTTGAAACCGGGGGACAGGGTTTGGTTATCAACCCGCAACCTTCGTCTCAGGGTTCCATCCATGAAGTTCGCACCACGCTTCATTGGTCCTTACCCTATTGAGAGTGTCATCAACCCAGTGGCTTACAAGTTAAAGTTACCACCTACACTTCGTATTCCTAATGCCTTTCACATCTCTCTCCTCAGACCTCTAGTCCTAAACCGCTTCCAGAATACTCTTCCAGCAGGTCCCAAGGTTCGAACTCAGCGGGGCGTGGAATTTGAGATCAGCAAGATTCTGGACTCTCGTTGCCGGTATGGACGTCTTCAGTACCTGGTCGATTGGTTCGGTTATGGCCCAGAGGAGAGAAGCTGGGTGAATTCATCTGATGTCCATGCTCCTAGGTTGGTCCGTGTTTTCCACAGCACTCATCCCTCCAAACCACGTGGGTGTTCGGTGTCCACCCCTAAAGGAGGGGGTACTGTCAGGAATCGTCTCACCAGACTGGCATCCGTCCGCCGCTGCGGACTCCGTCCTGGCTCCCTGCGGTCACCTGTCACCTATGCCCCTGCCATGGGACATCATCTGGATCCTGGGGGTACTCCTGAACCAGCAGGCGTGTGCGCGCCGCGTCCTCGCTAGGCCGCGGCGTGGGCGCCGCCATGACAGTCTCCAAACAAGCTAGTATGCTGCGGCCAATCCGGTGCGTGGCCGCACCCACTTTTCCTTCTTCCATCCAATCCCTGCACACCATGGGGTATATAGGAGGCTACAGTTTCACCTCACAGGCATCCTGGACTTTGTGTCATTCTGACAACCTGCATGAAAGGATCAGCTCCTGTCTCTCCTGAGTTCCTGCTAGAACTTATACTCCTGGTGATTCTGCTTACTCCCGTGGAACTTCAAGGCTCAGCAATACCAGCAACCTGCATTGGGCTTCACACTAATCACCACCTTGTGTGCTTCAGCCTGCGGTTGAAGACTAAACTCCAGGTGTGTCCATTCCTCCACCTGTGACACAGCTTGCTGCTGCCAGTGCCTGATCACCTGCACTGTGAGTTGGTCTCCTGCTAATGCTCAGGTTTGCAATACTTCATCTGCCTTAGTTCTCTGTTTTAAACCCTGCTCTGGTTCCCACACCGGAATCATTCCATTGACTTTCATTCCGTTGTTTATATTCTGGATATGATTTCTCAATTCATCCATCACCCATTGCCATAGACTTTTGTTATCATTTCAAGTATTGACTTTTCATCTGTTATTATTTCTGCTGCATTTCTGTTATACTTTCTGCTGAATAAATACCATTGCGCTCATGCGCAAGAACGTGTTACAACCTCCTCGTCTCTTTCCTCCTACCTCCACTGACCCACTAGCGCCCCCTCCGGGGACACAGACCAAACACAATCTGACAGTCCCCTCCCTACCGCCCCGCGTCTCTCTGTCCCCTCCCTACCGCCCCACGTCTCTGTATTCACTCCCTACCGCCCCGCGTCTCTCTGTCCCCTCCCTACCGCCCAGCGTCTCTCTATCCACTCCCTACCGCGTCTCTCTGTCCCCTCCCTACCACCCCGCGTCTCTCTATCCCCTCCCTACCGCCCTGCGTCTTTCTATCCCCTCCCTACCGCCCTGCATCTCTGTATCCCCTCCCTACCGCCCCGCCTCTCTCTATCCCCTCCCTACCGCCCCGCGTCTCTGTATCCCCTCCCTACCGCCCCGCGTCTCTGTATCCCCTCCCTATGGCCCTGCGTCTCTGTGTCCCCTCCCTACCCCCCTGCGTCCCATACAGGGTCCATACCACCGGCTCCTTGATACCTCCCTGACAAACCCTCACCAGGAGGACAGGAGTCGTAACCCACTGCGGTGCTCACCGTAGTTACCGGTATATTGGTGATGCTCCGCTCTGCCGCCTCCTCCCTATCCCTCACTCAGCAAGCGCAGGGCGCAAGCCCAGCACCAAGCAGATGATCGCTCTGCCCATGGCCATTGGCCCTGGGAGCAGCTCCAGCCTGCGCACCCTCCTCCTACTGCACCTGAGGGGGGCGCGCACATAGCGCATGCAGAGGGGACTGGTGCACCTGTGGCCGCGTGGAGACATTGCGTGCGCAACATGTCCGCGTTGCTACACCTGAAGGATCAGACGGTGTAGAGAGAGGACACAGCTGCCTCTGTTCCGCATTGTACCAGCACTCCCCTCTGTGTCTAATGACACCATATACCTCTTCATGCCGGTATGTCTATACCACATGCATCCTTATCCGTGTCCTATATATTGTTATACATGCAATCACATAGTTATAGGTCCTGCACCCCCCCCCCCCCCACCTGCATCCACCGCCGCCCCCCCTCCACCCGCAGCATCTACATACTCCCTGCCTCATCCGCGCCCCCCGCACCCGCTACATTCTGTACATCGTGCCCTGCAGGCACCGTTAACGCCGTCGCAAGGGCCTACACCCCCTTCACCATCTGAAGCCCTTTAGTCGTGCAATATTTAACCACTAACAAACCTAGGAATGCAGGTAATACTCATACAAATATTGAACCCCAGCAAGGCGTGCAGGGGTTAAGGGGGCGTAGCCCCTTTCGACGGTGTGAAGAGCGCCTAGTCTTATATAATTGGCAAAAATACATCTTGCTTATAATTGGCTTATTTGCACAAAAAAACTGTCTTTTTTAATGAGTTATTGTTTTTTTAATAAATTGCTTTAAAATTTACACACTTAGTGAATGGTATTGTTCTTTCCTCTGACAGCGCAGCCCTCTTTCCCTTTTTTTTTCTGTTATCCTATAGGGAGTGACTCCCCTAAAAACCGGCTGCTGCTTAGCCAAGCACCTCGCCTCACAGCGCCCGGATACCCCTGGGTATTTTGTACCTTATTTCTCTCCCTGCAGCGCCTCCCACCGCCGCCATGTCCCCACGCCGCTAGCTCCCCCCGCCGGCCGCCGATCTCAGCTCCCCCCGCCGCCGTCCAGCTTACCCCTGCCACCGTCCTGCTCACCCCCGCCGCCCGCCGCCATCTGCACCCCACGCCGCTGCTGCCAGCGCATCCACAGCCGCTGACAGCAGCGGCAGAACAGGACCCTGGGTACGGCCAAATCAGACAGTCGGATTTGGCCATCCACTGAATAAGGGTTGTCGGATCCATTCCGACAACTGCATGTCGGAATGGATCCGACTCTTATTGAATATACCCCTATGTGGTCGGCGCTGCAGCCACTGCTGATTGGCTGTAATCACACTTATTCACCTCACAGACAATCACGTTACTCTACTTACCTCAGGTACTCAGTAATCTGTGGTAGCTATGACCAGATTTACCTCACCTAGAGGTAAATGTATGAAGCAGTGATAAGGGTGGAGAAGTGAGCCAGTGGAGAAGTTGCCCATAAAAAACAATCAGCACGGAAGTAACATTTATAATTTGCATACTACAAAATTATACAGAGCAGCTGATTCATACTTGCCTACCTGACCCTCTCCATGAGGGAGAAAATGCTCTGTTCCTGGACTTTCCTGGTAATGTATGATTGCCATCACCTGTGGGGAAACACCTTTCTTATCAATTAACTAGTTCACCACAGGTGATGGCAATCATACATTACCAGGAAAGTCCAGGAACAGAGCATTTTCTCCCTCATGGAGAGGGTCAGGTAGGCAAGTATGAGCTGATTGGTTGCCATGAGCAACTTCTCCACTGGCTCACTTCTCCACTCTTTTCACTGCTTCAAACATTTACCCCATACTTGCCTACCTGACCCTCTCCATGAGGGAGAAAATGCTCTGTTCCTGGACTTTCCTGGTAATGTATGATTGCCATCACCTGTGGTGAAACACCTTTCTTATTAATTAACTAGCTCACCACAGGTGATGGCAATCATACATTACCAGGAAAGTCCAGGAACAGAGCATTTTCTCCCTCATGGAGGTAGGCAAGTATGTTTTACCCCCATGTCACTCACCTGTAACAGGTGTGATTTATTGGCCTAGCTCCAATAAAAACTCACATACCCCTTTTCCACTGCTGCTGCTATTGCCGTGATAACCTGGGTCGTGGTTCAGTGGGAAAGCATCAATCCAGCGACCCAGGAATCCAACCTGGCTAGCTTGCAGGGCATACTTGCCTACCTGACCCTCTCCATGAGGGAGAAAATGCTCTGTTCCTGGACTTTCCTGGTAATGTATGATTGCCATCACCTGTGGTGAAACACCTTTCTTATCAATTAACTAGCTCACCACAGGTGATGGCAATCATACATTACCAGTAAAGTCCAGGAACAGAGCATTTTCTCCCTCATGGAGAGGGTCAGGTAGGCAAGTATGTTGCAGGGTTGGTCTTGGGAAGGATTCGGGTTAAGGGATTGGGAGGTTCACGGGGACGCTACTTCCTGCAGCGCGGACACTGATCTGGGGGAGGAGCCAGTGACATAAGGGGGCGGAGACAGAGTCTCTGCTAGGGGTAATGCTGCAGCTGAGAATCCCAGAGCTACTGCACCCACGTGCAGTGTAAATGACTCCGACCTGGGATGGAAAGGAGTCAGTCCCGGTTCTGGCCTGGTTTGGAACTGTGTTCCAAATCTTGGGTCAGACCCGAGACTTAGGTGGAAAAGGGGTCAAATTACAACCATGCTCACTCACCTCACCTAGACACTCACTCATAATAGTTTTGACTAACACTATTCACCTCAGTAAGTGACAGGTGGTGTCATATTAATTCACTTAACCTATACAGTTAACTGGAAGAGCTGAGTGACTCACCTCCATGAAAAATTAAAACACATGGGGCGTACATGCCCATGCATTTGGCTATGAGAAGTATCACACTCCTGCATACCTCCCAACATGACCCTCTCCAGGAGGGACAAAATGCTCTGCTACTGGACTATTAATTTATGATTGTCTGCACCTGTGTTCAGCAGGTTAATGGACACGAAAGCTCCTGTCTTGAAACCGAACACAGAACAAAAGGTGACGAGATTTCACACTCACCTGCGACAGGTGTGAACAGGATTCTGCTTTGGAAACCTGGTGGCTGTTGAAGAAGATTGTCCCCTGGTCTGGGGACAGAAAATATGTCTGGACTAAAAAAATGTTTCAATATTTGTGACAAAATAATGAGCAATTCTTCATTGTAACTGGCATACAGATGATACAGGTATAACCAGGTTAAATCTTGTTCCTAGTGTCCCTGATGTTTATAGAGGAATCTACTGCATTGGTCCAGGTTCATGTTTGGTAGAGTTTACATAATACAAGGACAATGTGACGATTAGATTTCCATCTTGACAAGACGTACAGATATAAGTCACTGCTACTAGCTTTTATTCCGAATAATACAATTCTGCCCAGTTTATTGCAATTAGAAAGAAAAAAATAAATTCAAGAACAGACCCCCTCGTATGTGTATACGGGTATATGGGTCACGTTGGGCGGTAAGTAATATATTTCAGTGACGATCTTGTTCAACATATTTGTCTTAGTTTCCTTGAACTCAGGCTCTTGCCACACAAAAATGTTATTGTGTTTCAGCAAAGTCTTTCAATGAACATCAATAATGTGCTCGATATTATCCCATAGAACAGGGGCAACAATGTAACATAAGAATTAACTCTTTATCGGACCATTCACTCTCACAAAGTTTTACAACTATTGGACTATTGGTCCAGGAGATACAGATATAAGGTAAAATGGTATCTCAACATTAAGGCTGGGTACACACTTGGCGATGTACACCCAATATATCGTCCGATCAGGCAAATCCGACGATATATCGTTCACATCGTCCAGTGTGTATTCAGTATACATTCAGTGTATTCAGTATATCGTTGGCGCATACATGCCGACTTCCTGGCTGCTCTCTCCGGGAGAGAGCAGCCAGGTCAACTCAGCAGGGAGGCGGGGCAGAGCTATGACATGGATAAGAGGGGGGGAGGCGGAACAGGGACGGGGTTATTGCGGCACATAATTTAAGCCATGCCCCCTGTTGTGTAATGCCACGATTATCTGCATTATACAGCAGGGGGCGTGGCTATTGTGACACAATTCAGCAAGAATCACGTCATTGACTGCCCGGACTTTACTCACTAAGTGGCCGTTGGGTAGGGGGGGACCTAAAAAATCGGGAGACTTGCCTGCTCTTCTGGGGGGCCGGGAGGGTCATACAATTTTCGGAAGCCTCTCGGCCATTCCGAGAGAGTAGGTAAGTATGCGTAAACGATGCGCGCTCCCGCGGGTCGTTGATGATGTACAATATCTTTAGTTTTCACCTTGAAATCTAAAGATATTGTACAAGACGGCATGCACCTGGATGTGGCTGCATGCCGCCACTGACGAGTCGCAAACGATATCATTCAGAGTGTATGAACGATACAGTTTGCAGGGGGGGGATCTTTCTTGACAATGTCTGATGTGACATCGGCAAGTGTGTACTGAGCCTTAAGGCCCCAATACTCAGGTGCGGTCAGGTGCGATTTCTCCTACAAGAGAAATCGCAGCTGATGCCCCTTGAGCTGCGCTTCCCAGGTGGCAGGATCACATGTGATATATATCGCTTGCGGCCCTTTTGCATGTGACATGTCGCATGCGATCCCATTCCCCACTGCTGGAGCCCACCCCAAGTCGGTGGTTGTATGCGCAGCACGCCCGATCTCCGAGTCCGATCCGATGCGCACAGGAACGCGCATCGGATCCAACCTTATGTCGAAACACATAAGATTTGGCCAGTTTTAATCCGGTCCTTCGGCCTGATCAGTCGGAATCGGATGGCAACAGATCAAATTGGACCTATGTATGGGGGTCTTTAGACTCAAGAAATTGGGAGAAAATAAGCCTCACCCTGATCTGTACAAACTCCGACCCCCATCCAACCAAAAACTACTCAGACTGCTCAGAGTTTATTATACACCTAGCTACCAACATGTTAAAAAGAATTTCCAGGGACGCTTTAGCACTGAGCCAGTTGGATGAATGTTCAGGAGCTATGCACTGCCTGCAATGTTACATAGATTACCTGTATGTGATTATGTCATACCTCACAACATGACCCTCTCCAGGAGGGACACAATGCTCTGCTTCTGGACTTTTCTCTTAATGTATGATTGCCATCACCTGTGTTGAACAGGATAATGGATAAGAAAGGTGTTTCAGCACAGGTGATGGCAATCATACATTAAGAGGGAAGTCCTGGATCCTGGAGCATTCTGTCCCTCCTGGAGAGGGTCCTGTTGGGAGGTATGTTATGTTATTTTTGCATTTAAACTACTGATTACCTGAATATATATATTTATAGTCACAGTATTCTGAGTATTCTGTGAGTGCAGCTGGTCAGTACTGAACAACAGGGATTTTCCCAGGGACAACTATTTCTAGTGACCCGTTTATACCTGGGACAGTCTCTGGTTGGTAAAGTTGGCGTCTATGCATGCAGAATACACAACACACACACACACACAAACACACACACACACACACACACACACACACACACACACACACACACACACACACACACACACACACACATTGGTTCTAATCCTGCAACACGTAACTGACCTGTCTCCCCCAGAGGGAAATTGCGTATGGAAGGTCTCTGCACCAGAAACCGCTGCGATCCCACCACAAACACCTTATAAAGCGTGGCACTGTGGTTAATGAAGCTCTGTAGGAGGCAGGGAGGAGTCACTTCCTTTAGGCCCTGATCATTAAATATCAGGGACATCTGCAATATAAGAAGGCGCTGGTTATAAAGAGCACTGGAAAGAACTGGCCAAGGCAACCTCAATGCCAGAAGCTGCTGAAAGAGCCATTTAATCTATAATTCAAACTTAAAAGAATTAATAACAGTGTTCACAACATAGGGTTTTGTTTACTGAGGTTGTAACGCATTAGTTGTTGTCTTCTACCCCTCCACCCCCACGCATCCACCATTAGCAACACATCTGCAACGCTCCCATAACATGAACCATCTTGATGTGTCCTCATAGCCAACCCCAATCACCACCCAGGAACGCCAAATACATAGTCAACGTGCGTCTTTGTGCGTGCCACTGAAATAGCAACTGTGACTCTATACAACAAACACAATAAGGACACATGTACGGTGCGACTTAGACGCATGCACAGTAACAAAATCACACAACTACATCCAACAATAACATAGTGTGCAGCTTACAATCAGGCCTTAGTGTCTGTGGGGCCCATTTATCATTTAATATTTGCGGCTTGTTATACAATTGGAGGTTTTTTTTTTTTGGGGGGGGGGGGGGGGGGGGGTTAACTGTAAATCATGGGTCTTCAACCTGCGCCCTCCAACTACCCACCCAGCATGTCCTGTCTCCATTTTAGCATACCTTAATATCAAAACTGTGTCAGGGCATGCTGGGATTTGTAGTTCCACAGCAGCTGGATGGCCGCAGGTTGAAGACTCATGCTGTAAATGTTTAGTATCACTACCATCACAGAAGGATCCGTCCATTCCTGCCGGCAGACGCGGCCCCTATAGCTTTCTATGGGGAATGTGATGCTGTGAGATTTACCAAGCTTCAGAATGCAAAACATTCCAGAGATTGGCCCCCGCAGCTACCGCTAGTGGAAGATAGCATTAGCGGGTAAAGGGTTCCCTTGAAGTTGCTCGAAGTGAAGATTTATTCCCAAAGTGATTGACAGTGGTGGCTAAAACGCAGGCGCGTTGTGATCGTTTCGAGGCATTTCTCAGCCTACATCTGCGATCCTGTGTACAGAAAACACGGTACCAGCGTCTCGGTTCCCACGGCCATTATGCCATAGGGTTAATCAGATGGTTACTATAGAAGGAATTGTGACCGCCACTGCCTGCTTGTACACATTTGCTTGGATATACGTAGCTGCCGATGGGGTGTCGCAACAGATTTACAGGCGGCTGCAGCTTTAGCATATTTTTATACTTTTGCTTCATACAGGATCGCAGCTGCAAATGCATTACATACATCTCTGAGACAGGCCCTTTAACTGAACGTTACACAATAGATAATAATCCACTCATACTCAATTAATTTTTAACTGACTGCAAAGCTGGGATGAATCACCTACAACATAACCTGGCATAACTCACATCCTAAAACAATGACTTTACTTTGTCTTTACATCCTCGCCAAGCCTATTCCATAATAGATATTGTGTTTGCAGACTGACAGTGTACACATTACATCAGATGCTGTAATTCAGGAAGCTTTTATGCATCCCGCTATATAGTCTGGCTGTGCAGCCACCACTTAGCATTGAGCGTTACTACATCCTGGTATATTATCTGGCTGTGCAGCCAACTACTGGCACTGAGCGTTGCTACGTCCCAGTATATTATCTGTCTGTGCAGTCACCGCCTGTCACTGAGCATTGCTACATCCCTGTATATTATATGACTGCAACCACAGCCTAGCCTGTGTGTTGCTACATCCTGGTATATTATCTGGCTTGGCAGACACCTACTGGCACAGAGCGCTGCTATATCCTGGTATATTACAGATGGGTCCACCATTATCTTGACTAGTTTTCTGTGCCTAGTCACAACATGACTTATTAGCATAAACCCTTCATCTATTGTTCTCAACTACAATACAATACAGAGAACAATACAGCAGGGGATTAAGTCATTAAAGGAGGGGATTAAGTCCGCCTGGCCAGTCTCAGTTAATCCTATTAAAGGTCAAGATAAATGTGGACCCATCTGTATGTGACTGTGCAGCCACGTGTTGCTACATCCCGGTATATTATCTGACTGTGCAGCCACTGCCTGGCACTGAGTGTTTCTATATCCCGGTATATTATCTGGCTGTGCAGCCACCTAATGGCACTGAGCATTGCAACATCCCGGTATATTATCTGACTGTGCAACTACCACCTGGTACTGAGCGTTGCTACATCCCGGTATATTATCTGACTGTGCAACTACCACCTGGTACTGAGCGTTGCTACATCCTGGTATATTATATGGCTGTGCAGCCACCACCTGGCACTGAGCGTTGCTACATCCTGGTATATTATCTGGCTGTGCAGCCACCACCTGGCACTGAGCGTTGCTACATCCTGGTATATTATCTGGTTGTGCAGCCACCACCTTGCACAGAGCATTGCTACATCCCGGTATATTATCTGGTTGTGCAGCAACCACCTGGCACTGAGCGTTGCTACATCCTGGTATATTGAATAGTGAAGCAAAGCGAGTCACCAAGCCCGAAGCATGGCAAACGTGCAATGGAGCCAAAATAACACAGAAAAAACTAGAGTTGGGGGGAAAAAACAAAACGCTGTAAAAGCATCAAACAACTTCCACCCCATAGGCAAACGCAGGGGGTGTTTCCGGTTGCCCGACACCCCCCTCCCCACCCCCTCCCACCTTTGGCAAGTGGCTAAAATTATGACAACAATAACAACAGTATATAATACTAATACTAGAACCACATCATGCAGTTTAAGGGACAGAGCAGAGCTGCTGCACATGCCAAGTGACAGCAGCTTCTTCTACCAAGTTTGGTGTGTGTGTGTGTGTGTGTGTGTGTGTGTGTGTGTGTGTGTGTGTGTGTGTGTGTGTGTGTGTGTGTGTGTGTGTGTGTGTGTAGGAGCCTTACCATGAGGTAGGAGAATGTGTGCTTAGGAAGTGCAGTACTGATTCTTTTATGTTTGTGTATTTATTTATTTATTTATTATGGTATGTTTAACCTTTTCTTGACCACTTATTTATATATTTTAAATGTTTGATACATCCTATACTAGAGACAATCTAATCTATAGTGTTAAATATTAATATTGTATTCCATAGTATCCAGTGTATAAAAAGACATATGTTTACTTAAAAGCCAGGGTCATTACTAGGATCTTCTACCGCTACCACAGACTCCCGGACTTGCTCCAATGTTCCACAGAGTGGCTGACTGTGGATTGAATTTGGAAACCCCATATAGAAATCCTGTGTTTGCCACTGCGCCCTCACCTGACAACACATCCAGGTCCTGTCCACAATGAGAATATGGACGGAGGAGGCCTACAGGCCTCCTCCTCTTTTAAAATGCCCCTGCTTCCATCCCAATTTTAGCAGCTGAAGTCCCAATTTCAGGGACTTTCAGTGTGTGCGGCAATAACATGGTGAAATGCATTATTGCTTTATGGTGAAGAGATGACTTCTAGTACTTACAGTATACAGTTCTGTTCTGTTAGTGGCGCTTTTCTTTTCTAATACATTGTTTATATGCAAAATGTGAAATAAACACAATATAAAACATATCACAATACAAACCTCATGCGAGCTCGGCCCATGAGCCACTTGGGTTTTGCAAACTGCAAGAAAGAAAATGGCATATTATTATTATTTATAGGCTGTATGTACATGCCAGTATCTCATATAATAAAAAGCTAACACTGTGCCCCACCTCTATGGGGGGATGCAAGTGTTTTGCGCACACAGCCGGCATCGCTGACATTACTGTTATGTTGTTCTGTCATTTTGATGGGCTGGTAACTTGTTTATACTAATTCTGTATCTCCGAACAACTCCATAGCACCACTTGTCATGTTTCCTAGGCTTTAATCGGTAATCGGGATGCCGTTGGTCATGTGACAGAACCCCAACACCACCCGGGAGACCGGTTGCGGAATACCGACAGCCGACATTCCGAAGGTGAGAATTGGGATTATACTTAGGGTTAGGGCCCGGGTGGGGCGTTAGGAGAGGCTGGCTGGGCAGTGGGACAGGGTGCCATCAGCCCCCCGGGCCAGTGCAATGTAAGTGTTGCAGGGCCGCCTGACCGCGGAGGCAGGCAGAAGACGCTCCTGCTCCCCCTGGCCACTGCTCAGCTAGAGACAGATATAGAGTAGCACAGGTACGAGATTTTTGGTAAACTCACACCTAATTGAATGTATATACAATTATACAGTAGCGGATCTTGCTACGGGCACGCAGGATTTTTGTCCGGGGCGCTGCCTTCTGGAGGGAGCCGCCGCCGTCCAGAGGGAGCCGCCGCCGTCCAGAGGGCGCCACCACCGTGGCAAGATCAGCTACTGGTGGTGCCCCCCGGTGCTGTGCGGTGCGCGATGACGGCATTGCATACCGCACGGCATTGTGGGACCAGCACATAGACACTAGGGGTCATAATATTGACCTCTGGTGTCTATGCTGTGCTATGGGAGAGACGTCATGACGTCTCTCCCATAGATCCGAGGAGCGGCGCCGGTGGCCGTGGACGGAGGACAGCAGCGGTCAGGAAGCAGGAGCGGGGATTGTGAGTATTTTTTTATTTTTTGGGGTGATTGGTGCTACTGGGGACACAGTATTGGGGGCACAGTACAGGGGGCACAGTACTTGGGGCACAACTGCTGAGCGCACAGCTACAGGGGGCATAACTGACCATGCCCCTTCGCCGAAACCACGCCCCTATTTTTTCGCCCTGGGCGCCAAAAGGCTTAGATCCGGCCCTGAGTAGATAGGTACTGCCCGTTATTTCATTAGCTATTTAACCACACCCATATTACACAAACCACACCCCCAACATTATTGTCATGCACATTTTTGCATTGCATTCCCTGTGAAAATCTGGGCCACTTGCTTGAGTCTGCCCCCCAGGCTGAAAGTTGCCAACCAGTCCCTGGGGTTTAGGCACCAGGAGGGGGGTGTTAGCCCTAAACGCCAACCCCCCCTCCCCAAAAGTTAGCCCTGGCCGCCACTCTCAGGAAGGTTAGGGCAGGGAAGGGGGGGGGGGAGGTATTATTTACCACCTCCGTCATCGGGATCTTCATTGTTGGGATGCCGCTGTTGGTCATGTGACCGCCAGCATACCGCACCCCTTTAATATTCTATGTGCAAATGCACAGTACTTTTCCCGGGGAATATTTAACTATCTGTATTATTTTGCATTTATGAAATCTGCACAGTACCTTGCCCACTGGCTTCTAAACTGGATGGAATTGCCAGTATTTTCCAACAAGCATAGGAACTGGAGAACCGAAAGCATACAGAGGCCGTATTATGCTGATGCTGTATTGTGTCACATTCAGGGCATATTGTTCTGTCTGACATGTGATCTACAGTATATAAAGATGCACCTGCCGGGCAACAAATAAAGCCCTAGGAACACAAATAATAGCCGTCCACCCACGGAGGCAGGTGATGTAATCCTCAGTGCACACACACACAGTAACACACCTCTAGAACTTTGCTCTCAGTCAGTGTTACACAGCTCCCCACCCCTCACCTGCGATAAGGAGCTATTACCAGGGATGGGGCTGCCACCTCCTTGTGCCCACAGACAGGTGACTGTACACACTCACATGGTAGGCTAGAGGGCCTCTCTGAGGATCACTATTGTGACAAAGGACACAGGGCTGCCAGAAATGATTCTACATCAATGTTTAAATAAACAGTTTGGTGCTTAAAATTATCTTGAAGTTTCCTACTTCTTGCTTATATATATATATATATATATATATATATATGTGTGTAAAAAATTTATTTTATTTATGGCACACTGACATTCCCTGTGTCTACTAGTGTTGAACTGGTTCCTGACCACTTTTATCTTCATCCGTACGGATTAAAGGAGATGAGCATTACAGTAGCACAGTTTTTGCTTCATAAAATGCATTTTTTCCAGTGGCACTGTTGTTTTCCCTGATTACATATCTGAGGTACTGGCGTATCTATAATGGGTGCAGTGTGTGCTGTGCACACGGGCCCCTGAGTACAGAGGGGGCCCACACCGCACCCATTTCTTCTATACTTACCTTTCCGGCATCCATCGGTGACTGTGTGTGCCGTCACCGCCGCTGCTAGCGCACTGAGTGCTAGAGACTCTGGCACAGTGCCAGAGTCCATATCGCATGCGCAGGACTACGGAAAGATGGCGGGGCGGCCAATTTTTCGGAGTCCTGCGCATGCGCTGTAGACTCTGGTACTGTGCCAGAGTCTCAGCGCTGACAGTGGCGGTGACTGCTACAGGAGAGGAGGGGGCCCACACATGGAGTCTGCACACGGGTCCCCTCCTCTCTAGAAACGCCGCTGATCTGAGGGTAAATAGCAAAAAAAACTAGGCCACTTGGGAACATAGATATATTAATACTCACAGAGTTTTTCATTGATTTGTAAACCTACACCCTAAATCTATTTGACGCTGAAGCGGCGCCAAGAATCTTTGAATCAGGCCCTTTGTACTACAGTGAAAACTTTCATGTTCATACACTATATGGGGGTTACATATTATTTAACGGCGGGCGGGATGCCGGCTGTCAAGATCCCGACATCGGCATCCCACCGGCCAGAATGCCGGCAGCGGGGCTAGCGCTAAGAGTCCCCTTGCGGGCTCGCTGTGCTCTCCACGCTGCGGGCTCGGTGGCTCACTGCGCTCGCCACAGGGTCTATTCTCACTCTATAGTTTGCCATGGAATAGGCCCTGTGTGCCGGGATTCCGGCGTCGGTATCCTGACGGCCCGGGATCCCGAGAGCTGGCAAATTGATTGCATCCCACATGTTCATATAACAGTGTGTAGGTCAGATACTGTATCCTTACTGATCCTTACTGATGGGGAAGGTGAGATGGGCTCTGACCAGTGATACCACATCACTACGTTTGGTCTTCAGCTCCACACATGGAGGGGAGAACACACTGACCCCTGTAGGATACAAAAGATAAGGCAATTAGTGATTCATGATTATCATGCCTGGGTTCTTCCAATGGCCACCTTGCACTGCTGCCCCAGCTCGCCGACCTGGCATGAAGGATTGCGCTACATATGCCCTGGCTCAATGATCTTCCATCTTGTGTAGCCCCACAGATGACATGATTTAAGAGATGAGCACATTTTTTTAAATGGCTTAGAATGTGTTGAGGTTTGGTCAGTTTTGGGGCATTGAATTGACTAGCAAACATAAATGCAGTCACATCACTTATAATTGGTTAGTTGAATTGGAATTGTTAATAAAAATGTACTAGTTTAAATTTTGGCTTTGGACACCAATATCTCAAAAAATAAAGAAAAGAAAAAAACTACAAAACTTTGTTTATCAAATTTAGGCCCACATTTATCAAACCTTGGAGAGTGATAAATGACCAGCCAACCAGCTGCTAACTGTCATTTTTCAAACCCAGCCTGTAACACGGAAGTTAGGAGCTGATTGATTGGCACTTTATCATCGTGCTATTTATCACTCTCCAAGGCTTGATAAATGGGGGCCTTAGACCATAAACTTTTTTTTTTTTTTTATACTTAGAAATTATTAAAACTCTGTTCAAACAGGAATAATGGAAATGTGGATTAATTTGGTAAAACTACAATTACTGTTTCAATATAGCAATTAATAGCTGCTGCTGCTGCTGCTGCAATTGTGACTGTTCTCCTGACCTTGGTTGAGGGTCTCCAGGCTGCGTAGCAGGTGGTAGGACTGGAAGCGGTCAAGCAGTGTATGAAGAGCAGGTAAGGGATCCAGGAGGATGGTATAGGGGTGTGTGTCCAGATAGACCTATGAAACCCAAACAATTATTGGTACTGCAAAGGGCTTTTTTTTATATTAGGGGGGAGATAAAGCAGCAGTTGTTACTGAAGAAGCATCAGTAGACAAGTAAGGGTGGAAGGCATAACTAGATGAGTAAGACTAGCTGGCCTCACTTGGCAAATAAGGGCAGCAGGCATTAGTACATAAGTAACTATAGCAGGCATCACAAGGCAAGGAAGGGCAGCAGGCAATAATAGTTGATAATAGCATGCAACTAGATAAGTAAGGACAGAAGGCATAACAAGATGAGTAAGAATAACTGGCATCACTGGGCAAGTAAGGCTAGCAGGCATTATTACATAAATAACAATGGCAGGCATCACAAGGCAAGTAAGAGGTACAGACCGTACTAGTTGACAGGCATCACTAGACAAGTAAGGGCATTACTAGAATGTGTAAGAACAATAAACCATCATACATAAGTAAGGGGTATCACTAGAAAGGGTAAAGCTTTAGGCAACTGGACGAAGAAAGCAGCAGGTGTTACAGCAAGAATTACTACTCATTTAAAGATAACAGGCCTTACTAGATGTGCAAGACTGCAACATTGGACAAACAAGAGCATACAACACTAGATAAAAAGAGCAGCAGGCAACATTAGATAAACATGAGCAGCAGGCAACACTAGACAAATAAAAACAGCATGCAATTCTGGATAAGCAAGAGCAGCAGGGAACACCAGATAAACATGAGCAGCAGGCAACACTAGATAAATAAAAGTAGCGGGCAACATTAGATAAACAAGAGCAGCAGGCAACACTAGACAAACATGAGCAGCAGGCAACACTGAACAAACAAGAGCAGCAGACAACACTAGACAAACAAGAGCAGCAGGCAACACTAGACAAACATGAGCAGCAGGCAACACTGAACAAACAAGAGCAGCAGACAACACTAGACAAACAAGAGCAGCAGGCAGCACCAGATAAACATGAGCAGCAGGCAACACTAGATAAATAAAAGTAGCGGGCAACACTAGATAATCAAGATCATCCTGCAACACTAGACAAACATTAGCAGCAGGCAACACTAAACAAATAATAGCAGCAAGCAATAACAGACAAACAAGAGCAGCAAAAACACCAGACAAATAAAAACAACAGGCAGCACTAGATAAACAAGATCAGCAGACAACACCAGATAAACATGAGTAGCATGCAACATTAGATAAATAAAAGTAGCAGGCAACACTAGATAAACTAGATCAGCAGGCAACACTTCATAAACAATAGCAGCAGGCAACACTAATCAAACATGAGCATCAGGCAACAATAGACAATCGAGCAGCAGACAACACTAGACAAACAAAAGCAGCAGGCAACACCAGACATACAAGAGCAGCCTACAACACTAGACAAACAAAAGCAGCAGGCAACACCAGACATACAAGAGCAGCCTACAACACTAGACAAACAAGAGCAGCAGGCAGCACTGGATAAACAAGGGCAGTGTGCAACACTAAGCAAACAAGAGCATTAGACAACACTATACAAACAATAACAGCATGCAATACTAGACAAACATGAGCAGCAAACTACACTAGACAAACGAGCAGCAAGCAACATTAGACAAACAAGCAGCATTTAACACCAGACAAACAAGAGCAGCAGGCAACACCAGATAAAAAAACAACAGCAGGCACCAATAGATAAACAAGAGCAGCAGGGAACGCCAGATAAACAAGAGCAGCAGGCACCACTAAGTAAACAAGAGCAGCATGCGACATAAGATTAACAAGAGCAGTAGGCAACACTAGACAAACAAAAACAGCAAACAACACTAGATAAACAAGAATAGCAGGCAACATTATATAAACAAGAGCAGCAGGCAACACTAGACAAACAAAAGCATTTAACACTATACATACAAACAAGTACGGCAAACAACACTACACAAATGAACAGCAGATAACCCTAGACAAGAACAGCAGATAACCCTAGACAAGAGCAGCAGGCAACACTAGACAAGAACAGCAGGCAACACTAGACAAACACGAACAGCAAACAGCACTATACAAATGAACAGCAGATAACACTAGAGAGGAGCAGCAGATAACACTAGACAAGAGCAGCAGATAACACTAGACAAGAGCAGCAGATAACACTAGAGAGGAGCAGCAGATAACACTAGACAAGAGCAGCAGATAACACTAGACAAGAGCAGCAGATAACACTGGACAAGAGCTGCAGGCAACACTAGACAAATGAGCATCAGATAACAAATATACAGACAATGGGGAGAAGAAGGAGAGGGGAGAAAATTGGTTGTCACCGATGGGAATATAAGGATATAAAAGCCCTTGAGCATTATCATTACACTTAAGGCAGTGCCACACTGGACAACATGAACGATGAATGATATCGTTCATTATTTTCCCTTGAACTTCCCGGACTCCCGGATGAACGATAATGAACGAGATAGAGCGATTTCATGAACAACTGAATGATATGCACCGTGTTGTCTATGATATAACCAGAATTGAATGTTTGGGCAGACAATAGACTACCTCGTTGATGACCCTCGGAGCACGCATCGGTCATCATTTGTACTGGCACACTGGGCGATATTTTAAACTGTCACTCAGAAGGGTGAAAATTAGTGATATCGTTTAAAATATCATTCAGTGTGACACTACCTTCAGATTTTCTAACATAAAATGTTGCAACCCTTTTATATGTCATTCGTGTTTCTGTATTTTAATCATTTATTTGTTACAGTTTCTATTGTTCGACAAAGCCATTGTACTGAGAATGCCGCTGCAGTGTCCTAAGTCCCTTCTCGAGTAAAGGTGTGTACGTGATACATGCGTTTTAACATCTATTACACATTTATTTTTAAATTCAATATTTACACATTTAACATTACTGCAAGTGATTTACACACCACTAAGGTATACATAGAGAGAAGGAGAGTCAGTGGGGTGTGTCTGCTGAGTGTCCTGCGTTCCCCTGACTCACTGTGCAAGCACTATATAAACCCTTTACTGTATCTCTCCCTGCTGTGCCGCTGTGCTTGGTGAAGGTGTATATGTTACTATGTACCTGTTTTCCAAGGTCGCATTACTGGGAGGCGGTCGTTAGGTCGACAAGCATTAGGTCGACATACATTGGGTCGACCACTGAAGGTCGACATGCATTAGGTCGACATGGTCACTAGGTTGACATGGTCATTAGGCCGAAATGCAAAGGTCGACATGGATTTTTCTAAATGTTTTCCATTTTTTCACCTTTTCATACTTAACGATCCACGTGAACTACAATTGGGAACGGTAACCTGTGCCGAGCGCAGCGGCAGCGGAGCGAGGCACCTTGCCGAGGGGACACGGTGCACTAATTGGGTTCCCCGTCACTTTACGAAGAAAACAACACCAAAAACAGTCAAAAAACTTATGTCGACCCTTTTCCATGTCGACCTTGTACATGTCGACATAATGGCCATGTCGGCCTAATGCATGTCGACATTCAGTGGTCGACCCAATGTATGTCGACCTAATGAACCACACCTGCATTATTATATGATATCTAAAAACAGGGACTACAGCAAATTCAGGCGTCCTCCACATTTTGAGAAAATGTATATGTTCCCTTTCAATGTAGGATAGGTAGGGGCTACATATGTAAAACATGTGGGGCCAAATGTAATAGAGTGAGAGTTTCAGAAAGTGAGAGATTTGGTTTTAAAGTGGCAATCATTTGCACAACAAGATCAACCTTATCAACTCTCACTCTATTACATTTAGCCCATAGATTATACTTACTGAATAAATTTAAAGGGGTTTAAAGGTCCCTGGCCACAGCTGACCATGATTATTAGGTTTAGACATCGGTAATAAAGTCAGAGCATTGGATGTTACTAGTACTACAAGTTCTCCATCTATTTTCATGCTACTGTACCTGAAGCTTTTGGACGAGGTGGTGGGAAGTCAGGTCTTGACCAGCTTCCACCAGGAGGTCTGATAACTTGTGGATGATCAGATCAAATGGTCCTTGGCTATTGAGACATTTGGTGAGGTCAACCTGAAGAAGACATGACATAGTCTAAGGCCAGGAGGAACTTGTAGAATGGAAGGAGCTAATTTAAATTGGTCACAGTCAGTCCAGGCATTTTAACCATATTGTTTAATCATTGCACATAGTGGGACCAATCCTAAACCATCAAAACCCAGATGGATTGAATACAGTTGCTTGGAAATCCAGATTGACCGGGTATAATATAAGCAAGTCTAAGCCATCATCAATTGACCTAGTAATAGTAGGGCAAATTGGGGCATCTATGGGCAGTACGGATGGTGTAATGGTTAACATTACTGCCCCACAGCACTGAAGTCATGGGTTCTATTCCTACCTTGGCTCTATCTGAGCAGTTTAAAGGTAGTGGTGGCAGGGTGGGGGACCACTAAGCCAACAAGGACTCATAATAGTATGTTATGTGGGTTACAAGCTTCCTCCATCAGAAATTCTACGTATCAGCCTATTGGAAAAATCAATCACATTACATTTTTAGTGTCCAAGGCTCTTTTATTTCCATGAAAGACAAGTGCTAAATGAATATGGTCAGTTTACCAGTAGGAAGGCATTACCATCTCTTGTAAACATCTCTCAGTTATCTGTCATTCTTAAAATACGATAGTCATCACAGATCCTCTTTCTCTGTCTAGGTTCTAGTCGCACCCACGAGTAAAGGCGTAATAAGGACAAAGGCCTAGACGTGAGATTATCGCAGGGATCTCATAGAAAGAGTAAGAAATACCTGGACTTACCTCTGTTACATCATAGCCGTGATTCCTAGAAAACAAACACAAGAAACCAAATAATTAATCTCAAATTAGCATGACAGACGGGAAGAGTATTCTCTGACCTATCAAAATAAATAAAAGGGGGTGGGGTGTTTGTCACCCAATTATATTGTGCCTTGGGAGGGGCCTGACCACTAATCCACCCCTGATTGCCGGCTGCACTGCCCATTCCTCATTGGCTGACAGTGTGAATGTGTGACAGTGTCTAATTGTTTAAATTAATTTGTGCTCCACACAAGGTAACAAAATAGGTCAGTGGTTCTCAAACTCGGCCCTCAGAACCCCCAAACTGCTCATTTTCCAGGTCACCTGGCAGGTGTACAGGTATACTCATTACTCACTGGAACATGTCAAAAGATCCACAGGTGGAGCCATTTATTTCACTTGTGATTCTATTAGGGGACATGGACAACGTGAACTGTTAGGGGTCCTGAGAACCAAGTTTGAGAACGTATGAAATAGGAGAAGGGGACAATTTAAGCATACCTCCCAACATGACCCTCTCCAGGAGGGACAGAATGCTCTGCTCCTGGACTTCCCTCTTAATGTATGATTGCCAGCACCTGTGCTGAAACACCTTTCCTATCCGTTAATCCGTTCAACACAGGTGCTGGTAATCATAAATGATGAAAAAAGTCCAGGAGCAGAGCATTGTGTCCCTCCTGGAGAGGGTCATGTTGGGAGGTATGATTTAAGGCCAAGGGTCACCTATGTGTTTGCCTTCTATTCACAGATGAACATTTGCATTACTTTACAGAACAAAAGTCTCTATACAGCACTGATCTGAAGTAAATGATAGTATGCATTTATAAAGCAAACAAACACCATTGGGAATCAATAGAGAAGTTCATCCATTAGATTAAAATGAGGGACACTAAAGAACAAATAGGGAATTAGAGTCTAAAATAGAACCCTGAACTTGTTAAGCAATTTAGAAATGTATGAATTTTAGCTTAGATCTGTTCTACTCCGTGTCGGGCGGAACTCGGACACATCTGTCTGTGTGTATGTTTCATGGCGTGGAATGGTCGGTGACACTGCGATTGCATGTAACCTCCATGACTTGTGGGCAGAGGTGGATCAAGAGAAGGGAGGGCCTGTGTGCAGCGTCAATGGCAGATTTTCGCAGTAGACTCTGGCACTCGTGCACTGCTCATGCACTGATCCCCAGGAAAATGGCGCATATGGCATTTTCCTGGAGATCAGCGCATGCGCAATACACAAGAGCCAGAGTCTACTGTGAAAATCTGCCGTCTGCACCATTTTCCTGGTGATTTCTCTTGTGTGCTTGCGCAGTTCTCCAGAAACATGGTCCCTGCTCCATATTTTCTTGTGATATCTTGTGTCATGTTCCCGTCATGATCTGCGGCACCGTCAGAAAGTTATATTTTGTAAATGGGTGCAGAGTGAGCGGTCTGGGCTCTGCACCATTACAGATAAGCCCATGGTGATGCGATTGTCATTGGAGTGTCATGAGAGGGTACATTGCGGGCATCTCTGAATCAGCCACCGCGTACCCAGTTACTAACATGGATGGGACAGTGCTGGGAAATTCATTTATTTTCCAGCATCAGGAAGGCATAGTGTAAGCAGCTGCCCACCGAGGTAACGCAAATAGCTGCCTCTTCCTGCTGAAGCCTCACCAGTGGCGTTAGTTCGTCCCAGTTGCCCGGAGGCAAGATAAATATTGGTGACCCCCCATATGGATATATGTATGCAGGCTTGGACTGGCCTACAGGGTACAGGGGAAACCATCGGTGGGCCCACCTCCTGCTCTAAGGATCAGTTTCCAGGCTGCACTTGAATTATACATATGTTAACATATACTGAATTATGGTGTATTTTCTACAGTGCATTGCTGGTACAATATCATGCATGCAGCAGCAGAATTTACTGTATATATTTATGAAGGGGCCCAGATGTTGCACTCTCTAATGGTTGGTCAAACCAATGAAGTGGCAGGCAACACCCCTTTGCAGACAGGCCACACCCCTAACACAGGCCCCTACCACGGCATTCCCAGATGAGCCCTACATGCCCCAGTCCGACACTGTATGTATGTATAGATATATAGATATAAGTGTCATAGCCAGGATTAGAACCCACAACCTATAACACTGGAAGCAGACACCTTACTGAGGAACTTTCACTGCAGCCACTGAAGGAGCAGGAGCTCTGCTGATGCATACATCTCTAGAGGGATCGCTATGTGTTCTCTGATCCTCTAAAGTACGTGATTGACCAGTGGTTCCTACTAGGGATTATCCCATTGATATCTGTTTTATGTGCAAGATTCGGGCTCTATTTGATGTACCTAAGGACAACTTTTTGGCTGGTGGAGTCTATTAATCATAATCACTCACCTTTCTTTCTATACCTTGTCTACCATTTGAAGTTTTAAAGCCCCACAAGGAAAAATACTGATGGAAGTATTGTCTGCTTTTTTTTTAAATAGTGCACCTATCTGATCTATTTTCCTTACGTCTGTTTATCACCTTACTGAGGAAGCCTGAGAATTCTAACTGTATGAAGTGACTTGTAATTGTCATAGAAGTAACTTCATATAGTTAGAATTCTCACACATCCTATACAGGAGCAAATATCTCCATCAGTAAGGTGCCTGGGCTGTCAATTAATTTAACTGAATGGTGTCGCTGAACACGGAACAGGAGGAGAGGTGCCCCCCTACAGAGCAAGAGCCCAGCGGCAGCATACTCAGTAGCGGATCTTGCCACGGGCAAGCAGGACTTTTGCCCGGGGCGCCGCCTTCCGGAGGGCGCCGGCGCCATCCGGAGGGCGCCTCACCATGGCAAGATCCGCTGCTGCGGTGGTGCCCCCCGCTGCCGCTGCCCGCTGTCCCGGGAAACTAGACGCTACGCGTCTAGTTTCCCTTCGTGGGCTGCCCGCTGTGAAGGGAAACTAGACGCCCTTCCTGGAGTGGACCTTAACTGTAATGATGTGCGGTGCGCGTTGACGTCATCGCGCACCGCACAGCAAAGGTCCTCTCCACGAAGGGAACTAGACGCTTAGCGTCTAGTTTTCCTTCGTGGAGAGGACCTTTGCTGTGCGGCGCGCGATGATGTCATCGCGCACCGCACATCCTACTACAGTACAGGGGGCGTAACTGACCACGCCCCCTGTATGAAGCCACGCCCCCGAATGCCACCCAGGTCGCAAGAAGCCCCGGAACCGGCCCTGAGCATACTCTGTTGTTGCCTCCCAGAGTTACGCCTCTGAGCCTCACTAGCCATTCATGCCCCGTCTGTGATACGTACATACAGCAGGCAGGAGGCAGAGGACAGTAACTAATATATTATCCATGGCCCAGCATAACAACCTGAAACCCAACCCCTGGGTACAAGGTTTACACATATTAATCACAATCTTTTGATAGCTTGTGGTGTGACTACAGGTCGCACCTATGGGAAATCTATAACTGGTTGTGTAAAACCAGCAACACACTAAGTGTCATTTATTTAGCACATCAGTGCACAAATACCATAAACAAGTATGATTCATGTTATCGTGCCCATCTGTGCGCCATCCTGCTCCTGTTCTCATACAAGATGTCACCAGGGCTGCCGTCAGAGATTGTGAGGCCAGGGACTGAGAAAAAAGGTATAGCACCCCCACCCCCGATCCACATAAAATACAGTGAAATCGCCACATCCACGTAAATAACACTGAAAAAGCCAGCTCCACATAAAAAATCTATATGTATATATTTATACTCTGCGCTACACAAACACACACATACACATTACACAGTAATACCCCTTCCAGACCGCCAGCTTGTAACCCGGGTTATTGCACATGAGCACGCATAACCTTGGTTGCTGTGTGGTCTGAAAGGGCACAGGGGAAATATCGGTTTCAAATCCTGCGTCTTTTTTGATCACTGGACGAACGCAGGCTGATTGAGAGGAAGCGGACGTTTGGGGGTGGTAACTGGCCGTTTTCTGGGAGTGTCAGGAAAAACGCAGTCGCTCCAAAGCATTTTTCATGTACAGTAATACTATATGTATGGTGTCATACAGTCACACACATGTACTACTATATATCTGTGTCACACACATGTACAGTACTCATACATATCTGTGTCACACACACATGTACAGTGCTACTCAGGGACGGATTAAGGCTGGTGGGCGCCCCGGGCAACGAACGTGTGGGGGCCCCCACCACTAAAAATGGCGTCAAAAAAACACCCCTCCCCCCCATGCGCGGGCGGGTCGCCGGGCACTCGCACACTTACATACATACACACTCACTCACACACAATGACTCACACACACATACTCACCCACATACGGAGCAGCAGCTTTACAGCAGCGCACGCTGGCGGCTCAGTCAGTGTCTCGCGGGGTAGTGAAGTGAAATCCCGCGAGACATTGACTGAGCCGCCGGCGTGCATTACTGAGTCACACGTTAGGGGCCCCCACAGACTGCATTTTAAATCGGAGCAGTCTCTGTCAGCAGCCGCCGAGGAGCTCCGTGTACACTCTGTACACGGAGCTCCTCGGCGGCTGCTGAGGGAGACTGCTCCGATTTATAAAGCAGTCTGTGGGGGCCCCGGGATCAGGGCCGGCGCTACCATTAGGCAGCTTTAGGCAGCTGCCTACAGCGCCGGCCGCTGGAGGGCGGTACTTAATCAGCAGCTCAACTATAAAATGAGGGATGAGCGGCGCCAATCCCCCCCCCCCCCCCCCCACTCCCCGCAACCCACAGCACCGTTTTTATTTCACATATTTCTGTTGGTTCCATCGGGGGTGCTTGAGCACAAGTGACAGCATTTAGGCAGCAGGCGGCCGCCCCTCGCTAGTAGCAGCCTCCAGTCCCGCCCCTCACCAGCTGCCGCGCACTATGGAGCCGGCGGCAGCAACAGGTGCAGTGACTCCCCGCCAGCAGCAGCGCTAACCCGGGCGGAAGATGCTGGAAACAGCGAGGAGCAGTAACCCCTCCACAGCATCATGGCCAGCGGTAAGATGCCGCCCCTTTGTTATGGTGGGGAACCCGGATTAATGGCTGCCTGAAGTCACACCCCGGGGGAAGTGTGCACTGGCTGGGGGAGGAGGGTGATTGGATTTATGTATGTACTGTATTTATGTATGGAAACAGTATGTGTATATATAGATGTATGGATGAATGTATATATGTGTGTATGTATGGAGGCAGTGTATGGATGTATATATGTGTGTATGTATGGAGGCAGTGTATGGATGTATATATGTGTGTATGTATGGAGGCAGTGTATGGATGTATATATGTGTATGTATGGAGGCAGTGTCTGTATGTGTATATATGTATGTATGTATGGAGGCAGTGTATGGATGTGTATATATATACATGTGTATGTATGGAGGCAGTGTATGGATGTGTCTATATGTATGTATGTATGGAGGCAGTGTATGGATGTGTGTATGGAGGCAGTGTATGGATGTGTATATGTGTGTATGTATGGAGGCAGTGTATGGATGTGTCTATATGTATGTATGTATGTATGGATGTATGTATGGAGGCAGTGTATGGATGTATATATGTGTGTATGTATGGAGGCAGTGTATGGATGTATGTATGGGAGATGCAGTGTATGGATACATGTATGTATGTGAGAGTCAGTGAATGTACAGTATGTATGTATGAAAGAGTCAGTGAATGTACAGTATGTATGTATGTATGTATGTATGTATGTATGTATGTAGTGTTCACTCTAGAATCCGGGCCGGGCAGGGCGCCGGTTCTAGAGGGGCACTAGCACGCGCCGTGAAAAGGGGGCGCAGCCATGCAAAATAGGGTGCGGGGTCATTGCGGGTAATAAAAGGGGGTGGCCGTCACTGTTGGGGGCGTGCCCAGCACCTACGGAGGTGCTGGGCTTCCCCCAAGCTCTCTCTCAGCATGAATGGATGCTGCGCGCATACGCGCGTCATCTTTACACGCTGTGAGGGCAGGAAGTGGGCGGCAGTTTTAGCAGGGCGCTGCAGAAAGGGCAGGGCGGGTTTTGCCCTTAAAAAATCGGGCAGAGTGCGGCGCCCTGCTAAAACTGCCTAACGTGAACACTATGTATGTGTGTGTGTATGGGAGAGGCAGTGTATGGATGTATGTATGGAGAGGCAGTATATGGATGTATGTATGAGAGAGGCAGTGTATGTATGTATGTATGAGAGAGGCAGTGTATGTATGTATGTATGTATGTATGTATGTATGTATGGGAGAGGCAGTGTATGTATGTATGTATGTATGTATGTATGTATGGGAGAGGCAGTGTATGTATGTGAGAGGCAGTGTATGGATGTATGTATGTATGAGAGGTAGTGTATGGATGTATGTATGAGGCAGTGTATGGATGTATGTATGGATATACTGTATGTATGAGAGGCAGTGTATGGATGTAATATGTATGTATGTATGTATGTATGTATGTATGAGAGACAGAATTAAATAGAAAGAGAGATGTGTGTGTGGCAGAAATAAAGGGAGATAGTATATGTGAAAAAGAGAGCGAGAATGAGACAGACAGAGAAAAAGTAGAGAGATGTGAAGGAATGGGAGAGACAGACTATGAATGTATATATGAGAGAGGCAGTGTATGGATATGTATGTATCTATGAGAGACGAATAGAAAGAGATAAGCAGCTGGGTAGGGTGCCAGGATCCGGGAAGGGGGTGCCACTGAGTCTACCCATCAAAAAATTAAAGATGTCTTTGAGAGATGCATCCTTGTTGTGCAGTCAGACAGCTGAGAAACGTAGAAGATGCCGCCTTTGCACTGTCACCTTAGTGTCTGGGAAAGTGAGTAATTGATGGTGTACGGGTGGGGGGTGGGGGTGGGGGGGGGGGGGGGGGGGGGGCAGTAGGCAGACATTTTGCCTAGGGTACCAAGAAACCTTGCACCGGCCCTGCCCGGGATGGCCGCCCTTGTCGCCCCTAGGATAATCCGGCTCTGGTGCTACTATATATCTGTGTCACACACACATGTACAGTACTACTACATATCTGTGTCACACACATGTACAGCACTACTACATATGTGTCACACACGTACAGTGCTACTACACATACAGTATGTGTCATATACATGTACAGTACTACTACATATCTGTGTCACATATACATGTACAGTACTACTATATATCTGTGTTATACACATGTATTGTACAGTACTACTACATATCTGTGTGACATACATGTACAGTACTCATACATATCTGTGTCACACACATGTACAGTGCTACAATATATCTGTGTCACACACACATGTACAGTACTACTACATATCTGTGTCACACACATGTACAGTACTCATACATATCTGTGTCACACACACATGTACAGTGCTACTCAGGGACGGATTAAGGCTGGTGGGCGCCCCGGGCAACGAACGTGTGGGGGCCCCCACCACTAAAAATGGCGTCAAAAAAACACCCCTCCCCCCCATGCGCGGGCGGGTCGCCGGGCACTCGCACACTTACATACATACACACTCACTCACACACAATGACTCACACACACATACTCACCCACATACGGAGCAGCAGCTTTACAGCAGCGCACGCTGGCGGCTCAGTCAGTGTCTCGCGGGGTAGTGAAGTGAAATCCCGCGAGACATTGACTGAGCCGCCGGCGTGCATTACTGAGTCACACGTTAGGGGCCCCCACAGACTGCATTTTAAATCGGAGCAGTCTCTGTCAGCAGCCGCCGAGGAGCTCCGTGTACACTCTGTACACGGAGCTCCTCGGCGGCTGCTGAGGGAGACTGCTCCGATTTATAAAGCAGTCTGTGGGGGCCCCGGGATCAGGGCCGGCGCTACCATTAGGCAGCTTTAGGCAGCTGCCTACAGCGCCGGCCGCTGGAGGGCGGTACTTAATCAGCAGCTCAACTATAAAATGAGGGATGAGCGGCGCCAATCCCCCCCCCCCCCCCACTCCCCACAACCCACAGCACCGTTTTTATTTCACATATTTCTGTTGGTTCCATCGGGGGTGCTTGAGCACAAGTGACAGCATTTAGGCAGCAGGCGGCCGCCCCTCGCTAGTAGAAGCCTCCAGTCCCGCCCCTCACCAGCTGCCGCGCACTATGGAGCCGGCGGCAGCAACAGGTGCAGTGACTCCCCGCCAGCAGCAGCGCTAACCCGGGCGGAAGATGCTGGAAACAGCGAGGAGCAGTAACCCCTCCACAGCATCATGGCCAGCGGTAAGATGCCGCCCCTTTGTTATGGTGGGGAACCCGGACTAATGGCTGCCTGAAGTCACACCCCGGGGGAAGTGTGCACTGGCTGGGGGAGGAGGGTGATTGGATTTATGTATGTACTGTATTTATGTATGGAAACAGTATGTGTATATATAGATGTATGGATGTATGGATGAATGTATATATGTGTGTATGTATGGAGGCAGTGTATGGATGTATATATGTGTGTATGTATGGAGGCAGTGTATGGATGTATATATGTGTGTATGTATGGAGGCAGTGTATGGATGTATATATGTGTATGTATGGAGGCAGTGTCTGTATGTGTATATATGTATGTATGGAGGCAGTGTATGGATGTGTATATATATACATGTGTATGTATGGAGGCAGTGTATGGATGTGTCTATATGTATGTATGTATGGAGGCAGTGTATGGATGTGTGTATGGAGGCAGTGTATGGATGTGTATATGTGTGTATGTATGGAGGCAGTGTATGGATGTGTCTATATGTATGTATGTATGGATGTATGTATGGAGGCAGTGTATGGATGTATATATGTGTGTATGTATGGAGGCAGTGTATGGATGTATGTATGGGAGATGCAGTGTATGGATACATGTATGTATGTGAGAGTCAGTGAATGTACAGTATGTATGTATGAAAGAGTCAGTGAATGTACAGTATGTATGTATGTATGTATGTATGTATGTATGTATGTAGTGTTCACTCTAGAATCCGGGCCGGGCAGGGTGCCGGTTCTAGAGGGGCACTAGCACGCGCCGTGAAAAGGGGGCGCAGCCATGCAAAATAGGGTGCGGGGTCATTGCGGGTAATAAAAGGGGGTGGCCGTCACTGTTGGGGGCGTGCCCAGCACCTACGGAGGTGCTGGGCTTCCCCCAAGCTCTCTCTCAGCATGAATGGATGCTGCGCGCATACGCGCGTCATCTTTACAAGCTGTGAGGGCAGGAAGTGGGCGGCAGTTTTAGCAGGGCGCCGCAGAAAGGGCAGGGCGGGTTTTGCCCTTAAAAAATCGGGCAGAGTGCGGCGCCCTGCTAAAACTGCCTAACGTGAACACTATGTATGTGTGTGTGTATGGGAGAGCAGTGTATGGATGTATGTATGGAGAGGCAGTATATGGATGTATGTATGAGAGAGGCAGTGTATGTATGTATGTATGTATGAGAGAGGCAGTGTATGTATGTATGTATGTATGTATGTATGTATGGGAGAGGCAGTGTATGTATGGATGTATGTATGTATGTATGTATGTATGTATGTATGGGAGAGGCAGTGTATGTATGTGAGAGGCAGTGTATGGATGTATGTATGTATGAGAGGTAGTGTATGGATGTATGTATGAGGCAGTGTATGGATGTATGTATGGATATACTGTATGTATGAGAGGCAGTGTATGGATGTAATATGTATGTATGTATGTATGTATGTATGTATGTATGAGAGACAGAATTAAATAGAAAGAGAGATGTGTGTGTGGCAGAAATAAAGGGAGATAGTAGTATATGTGAAAAAGAGAGCGAGAATGAGACAGACAGAGAAAAAGTAGAGAGATGTGAAGGAATGGGAGAGACAGACTATGAATGTATATATGAGAGAGGCAGTGTATGGATATGTATGTATCTATGAGAGACGAATAGAAAGAGATAAGCAGCTGGGTAGGGTGCCAGGATCCGGGAAGGGGGTGCCACTGAGTCTACCCATCAAAAAATTAAAGATGTCTTTGAGAGATGCATCCTTGTTGTGCAGTCAGACAGCTGAGAAACGTAGAAGACGCCGCCTTTGCACTGTCACCTTAGTGTCTGGGAAAGTGAGTAATTGATGGTGTACGGGTGGGGGGTGGGGGGGGGGGGGGGGGCAGTAGGCAGACATTTTGCCTAGGGTACCAAGAAACCTTGCACCGGCCCTGCCCGGGATGGCCGCCCTTGTCGCCCCTAGGATAATCCGGCTCTGGTGCTACACTGCTACTATATATCTGTGTCACACACACATGTACAGTACTACTACATATCTGTGTCACACACATGTACAGCACTACTACATATGTGTCACACACGTACAGTGCTACTACACATACAGTATGTGTCATATACATGTACAGTACTACTACATATCTGTGTCACATATACATGTACAGTACTACTATATATCTGTGTTATACACATGTACAGTACTACTACATATCTGTGTGACATACATGTACAGTACTCATACATATCTGTGTCACACACATGTACAGTGCTACAATATATCTGTGTCACACACACATGTACAGTACTACTACATATCTGTGTCACACACATGTACAGTATTACTACATATATGTGTCACACATATGTACAGTGCTACTACACATACAGTACGTGTCATATACATGTACAGTACTACTACATATCTGTGTCACACACACATGTACAGTACTACTGCATATCTGTGTCACACACATGTACAGTACTACTTCATATCTGTGTCACACACATATGTACAGTACTACTTCACATCTGTGTCACACACATGTACAGTACTACTACTACATATCTGTGTCACATACACATGTACAGCGCTAATATATATCTGTGTCATACACATGTACAGAACTACCACATATCTGTGTCACACACATGTACAGTACTACTACATATATATGTGTCACACACACACACACACACACACACACACACACGTACAATACTACTACATATATCTGTCACACACATGTGCAATACTACTACATATCTGCGTCAGATACATGTACAGTACAACTACATATCTGTGTCACATACACATGTACAGTGCTAATATATATCTGTACAATACACATGTTGTACAGTACTACCACATATCTGTGTCACGCACATGTACAGTACTACTACATATATGTGTTACATACACATGTACAGTACTACTGCATATCTGTGTCATCCACATGTACAGTACTGCTACATATCTGTGTCACATACACATGTACAATACTACTACGTATGTGTCTCAGACACATGTACAATACTACTACATAATATATCTGTGTCACACCCATGTACAGTACTACTACATATCTGTGTCACACACACATGTGCAATACTACTACATATAAGTGTCACACACACATATACAGTGCAACTACATGTCTGTGTCACACGTGTACAGTACAGTAATACATTATATACTGTGTAATACCTAAATACACAGATGTACAGCAATACTATATGTACAGTGTCATACAGTCACACACATGTACAGTAATACAGTATATACTGTGTAATGCGAAACATACAGATGTACAGTACTACTGTATACACAGTGTGAGACGGAAGCAGACATGTGTATAATAATGCCATATACAGCAAACAATAAAACAACATATAGACTGTTGTACAATCATGTCTATGTACAGTAATACTATACATTCAGTATATACTGTGTGTGACACAGAAACATACATGCAGGTAGTTGTATACCTATAAACTGCCTCCTACCCTGTAATATACGGGCACACCCATGGATACCACATCTGCCTGTACATATAGCAATAAGCTGAGAGTGCCATACACCTGTAATGAGAGACACTTACCTGCATAGATCCTCAAACACATGGAAATTCAGTTTTCTTTTCTTTTTCTCATTCAAACAGACGCCAATCCTCTTCCTGGTCTGCAGTGCCGGCATGATCACTGTGCCTGCTACCAGTCCCTATACTGGAAACCAGTCTGCTCAGTTAGCACCAGCCAGCTCCAGTCACCTTTGACCTTCTAACATCATTCCGCCTGTCCTGAGCAGGATGGTTCTCGCAGTGGATGACGAGGGCTAGAGCTGGGCACAATGCACACACTTTGGGCGGTATCAGCTGATTGCCATAAATATTGATTAGGTAACAGTAACCAGGGATATGTGTGTGACACTCCTTGTGGTGACAGCCACTGTAAGGACTGAGCTAGGGGGTAATGACCTGAGATGGGGCGGGAAGCCTGTTGTATGTATACACTGTGTAATGTGTCTACTAGCGGTATAAGCTGAACTTACTGTATAACAACAACAAGTTACTGTGTAGTCCAGACATAAGCTATAGCTTGCAATAGTACTTTGTAGGGAAATGTGGCACTTGTTACCCTGGGAAACCCTTGTCTGTCTCCTAGCAGCCTGCTGAGTTACTGGGATGTACTTATTATCCCAGCGGTCTGGATCCCAGCGGTCAGAGGTGGTCATTCCTAGCAGTTTTTAGCAGCCGTGCAAACGCTATGCCGCCTCCCACTGGGAGTGTATTTTAGCAGAAGTGCGAACGAAAGGATCGCAGAGCGGCTACAAAAAAAATTTGTGCAGTTTCAGGGTAACTTCAGACCTACTCAGCGCTTGCGATGACTGCAGACTGTTCAGTTCCTGTTTTTTTACGTCACAAACACGCCCTGCGTTCGCCCAGCCACACCTGCGTTTTTCCTGGCACGCCTGCGTTTTTCCGAACACTCCCTGAAAACGGTCAGTTGACACCCAGAAACGCCCACTTCATGTCAATCATTCTGCGGCCACCAGTGCGACTGAAAAGCTTCGCTAGACCTTGTGTAAAAATACATCGGCCGTTGTGAAAGTACGTCGTACGTGCGCACTGCGTTGCATACGTATGCGCAGAAGTGCCTTTTTTTTGCATCATCGCAGCGCAGCGAACATTTTTAGCTAGCGATCAACTCGGAATGACCACCAGAATACCGACGCCGGGATCCCGACCACTGAGAATGCTGACAGCTGCGCCAGGGCTATTCCCACTCGTGGGAGTCCACGACCCCGGCAACCCTTGCCCCGCTGCCGGCATTCCGACGGCCGGGATCCTGATGTCGGTATTCTGACCTCTGGGATCCCGGCTGCCCGGGATTCCATCCCCAGCCCAAATTACTATATAAAGCTACCTACACTACCGGAGACATCTGCTGTGATCTCTCCATTGCACATCTGGGGGATACTAAATATCTGCAGGTACCCCCCCCCCCCCCCCCCCCCCAATAAAAAAAAAATTCCCATACGTATTTCATGATAAAAAGGCCCCCTACGGGATTTAAACAGTGGATGTCACAAAGATAATATGCCAGTTAATCAACACTGAATTATACACTGGGCCCTATAGTAGGTCTGATTTATGGGGTGGATTATTTTATTTTATTAGCTTTTTTAAGTTAGCGAATGTGTATATCGCATGTAATATTAATAATAATTATTATTTTATTTATATAGCAATCTTTTCCAACTGGACTCAAGGCGGATGCAAACAAATCTTGACATGCACGGTATTTTCCACCGCCTCCCCCTACCCCCATCGCCCTTATCACCTGGCAGCCCCCGCTCTGACTGCTTTTGGATAATTCAGAGCTGGGGCAGAGGGTGAGAGATTCCCCTCTGGGATGGGCCATTTCCTCTGAGAGCCTGGCGGATTTCTCCAGTCACATGACAACTTTCTCTGATAGTTTTGCAGCTCTTTCGGCTATACTTTCTGTGTTGCAGGATTTAACCTAGTGCCTAATTCAGACCTGATCGCTGTTGTGCGAATCTGCAAGGCGGCCAATTATCGAACGACTGCACATACGTACGGATCGTAATGTGCAGGCGCAAGGCCAAACTGCGAGCAAATCCTGCGTCTTTTTTGATCACTAGACGAACACAGGCTGATTGACAGGAAGAGGATGTTTGTGGGTGGTAACTGTCTGTTTTCTGGACTGCACAGACTGGAAAAATCATTCGATGGTGAGTGAGTTGCAAATGGATTTGTAGCTGACCAGCGTTTGTAAAGCTTTTCGCACGGCATACGCACAGAAGTTTTTCACTCTGTCTGGTCGGCGACTATCCGATTGCAAACCTCTGCAAATTCACAGAGGAGCAATCAGGTCTGAATTAGGCCCCTCATTTCTCTCAGGCTCTCTCCTCAGGCAGGTGTAGACTCCATGGTGGACATTCCGAGTTGTTCGCTAGCTGCTTTCGTTCGCTGCGCAGCGATCAGGCAAAAAAAGGCACTTCTACGCATGCGTATGCACCGCAATGCGCACGCGCGTCGTACTATTACAACGAACTATGTAGTTTCACACAAGGTCTAACGAAGTTTTTCAGTCGCACTGCTGGCCACAGAGTGATTGACAGGAAGTGGGTGTTTCTGGGTGGCAACTGACCGTTTTCAGGGAGTGTGTGGAAAAACGCAGGCGTGGCAGATAAAAACCCCGGCATGGCTGGGGAAACGTAGGCGTGGCTGGCCGAACGCAGGGCGTGTTCGTGATGTCAAAACAGGAACTAAATAGTCTGAAGTGATCGCAAACGCTGAGTAGGTCTGGAGCTATGACACTGCACAAAATTATTTTGTAGCCGCTCTGCGATCCTTTCGTTCGCACTTCTGCTAAGCTAAGATACACTCCCAGAGGGCGGCCGCTTAGCGTTTGCACGGCTGCTAAAAGCAGCTAGCGAGCGAACAACTCGGAAATGACCACCCATTGCCTAAGGCAGCAGTGCAGAGCCCCTTCCATCTTCCAGGACCCATGCAGCTGAGTACTTGGTGATGCGGTTACAGCTGCAAATGTGAAAGTCGTATTACCCTATTTGTACACAATATAATGTATCCTATAGTGTCCTCTACATGAGAGAGCATAAAGTCTTCATAGTTATTAATAAATTAATTAGACACATCTTTATTTAAAATACAAACGCAAATAATAACTGCAAAGGAAAAACAATTAAATTCAAATATGCTTTGAGTCCACAGAACGGGTCTTGCGATCTCGCCATGCACTTCCCCTCTTCCGCTACCTGATTGACAGGCAGTGGCACTGAGGGGGGTGGGAAAGGGTAGGGGGAAGGCCTGTGTTCCCAGAAATGGGGGCGTCTCATCCCCATTTTCTGGGAGGGGAGAGCCAGGGGTCTACGTGTTACCATGCAGACTTCCTGGCTTCACAGCCCCCCGCTTCTTTGTACCAGCTGAGTAAGCTTACTCAGCTGGCCATGTGCGTTGAACATTGCGACGGATGGTCATGATGTTGGATCTCAGCTTGCAATGCCGGTCGCAGTCCTGGGATTGCAGCAACATGTAGGCGGTGTCTCTTCTACTGCGATGTCTCCTGCATGTTCCTCCTTCAGATTGCACAGAAATATAATGCACATTGCATGCAGTATTGCATTTCCGTCCATCTCTGAATCAGGCCCTCTACCCAGTCTGGCTGGTTGGAACGAATATCTCTTAAATCTATGGGAGCAAATGGCAATCAACCATTTGCTCCAAAGCACCGGAAAATGGACATAACCGGTCATTCGGCTAAACTGGTTAAATCAAACGAATGCAACCAATTTGTCTGAACAACCATTTGTGTCTGTTTTCCAGTGTTTGAAAGCAAATGGTCGATTGTCACAATTTTACACAAACAAAACAAACTTATGTTCCTCTCTACAGGGTACAACTTCAATTTGTTTTGTTTGCCTCGTTGCGCATCACTGTGAAATATGTTGGCAACGTATTATTATAATAATTGTAATAATATCTGCATGCAGATATTCTATCTGTTCTTCCACCCTTGTACCTTGTGTCACCTGTGCCAGATGGCCGCAGGATCAGGACAACTGAGGTAAACCTGGCAGCTGCTATCAAGTTTATTATACCATAGTACTAGGATCCATGGTTTGCTTTAGGGCAGGGCAAAGAGTAAATTTACCCTGGGGCGTCAGCAATTAGAGCATAATTGTTTTCTCCTTGATACTCATATTTCATTTTTTAAGGTATTACATTTATTTTAAACTTCCAGCTTAGGCATTAGGAAGCATGCAGCACCACATTTTTATCTGCTATGTATAAGTGGTATCATGTTCCCAGACTAAAGGGGGGTACAATACACATGGGGGGTCATTCCGACCCGATCGCTCGCTGCAGTTTGTCGCAGCGCAGCAATCGGGTCAGAACCACGCATGCACCGGTGCCGCAGTGCGCCAGTGCATGGCAGTCGTCGCTGCCTAGCGATCGCCTCTGAGACAGAGGCGGTCGCTGGGTGGGAGGGGGCTGAATGGTGGCGTTAAGCCACCGTTTAGGAGGGGGGTGGCGGGCTGCGGCGGCTGTGTGACGTCTCACGCAGCCGCTGCAGCCAGCGGCAGTGACAAACAACTCCCGGCCAGCCGCAGGAACTGCGCTGGCCGGGACTAACCCCTGAAATACAAAAGCATTGCCGCTGTGCGATGCTTTTGTATTTGTGCGGGTGGGGGGCGGCACTGACATGTGGGGCGGACTAGCCCTGTGCTGGGCGTCCCCCCGCATGTCAGGGAAGATGATCGTAGCTGTGCTAAATTTAGCACAGCTACGATCAACTCGGAATGACCCCAATGGAGCGATTTTTGCTTAATTGTGTATGCCCCATAGCGATAGCGATGCGCAGCCCCACGCATCGCTATCACCGATACTAGATTGGCCTGGATGCAGGCACAATCTAGCAGATCGCTCACTTCACCGCTAGCTGAAGTGAGTGAGCCCCCCGTCCCTCTCCCTCCACTCAGCACACATTGCACTGAAAGCTGAGTGGGGGCAGAGATGTGTGCTGAGCGGTCTGTGGTAGACACATCTCCCCATGTGTACCCCCCTTAAGAGGGAGATGTACCTGTTGGCAGAGTGTTGCAGTGTCGGATAGGGATGTCAGTCCACACAACGGCACATAAATAGGATGACTGGTTTATTCATATAACAGCGATAACAGGTTGTAGCATATAGAAGATTTTCTGCAGCAGCAGAAAGTCACAATATACATTTGAAGCAGTACAGTGGTAACACAGCGTCTCAGTACACACAGGATGTGGCTGTATACACACAGGGTTCGGCTGCAAGGTAGACAAGGTCACACACTGAGGAGAGCAGAAGCTGCACATCAGTGTGGTTGTCTCTCCCAGGAAGAACTCTCTCCCAGACTGTGCACTAAGCACCTCCTCCTGCACTGAGCTGACACTAGGATGGAAAACACTAGAGCAGGGAAGCTGCCTTTAATGCTGGGAATGGAGAAAGACCTGTTGAAGTCAAAAATATTACATAAAGAGAACATACAAACTACACACATTATGAGTCGCTATACTTGCAAATACGCGCAGCGAGCACAGCAAAATATGGTAACACACGCATTTACACGGACATGCCACAGAGATGGATTCGACACTTATTTCATGCAGTACATGATTATAGTGATATCAAGCGCCAGACATCATGATGATTTAAAATTATATGTAATGAAGTGGTGTCATGTATGTGTATTATTTGAACGAAACAAGATAGACCGGTCATGTTTACTATTGAAGCAACCAGATTGATGTGTAGATTCATTTGATGCTTGTTGTGAAGTTGTGGGACATTGCTGCGGATAATTATGATTAAATGTATAAAAGCTAAAATCACTTTTATTAGAACAATAGATATTCCAAACAGGAAGCTCATGCCAGCCCCTTTGGACGTCCCCAAGGCTGAACCTGTTCAGCATATACAAAGAAACTAGTGACTCATCATGAATGAGAGAGAGTCCCCTCCCCCAAAAAACTAGATAACACTTGCTGATCACACAGGAGGGCAGTTCCTGTTTTGGTCTCAGAGTTGCTGATCGGTCCCAGACGATGATGGAGTTCTTGCATGATTTTACAGAGAGAGAGAGAGAGAGTCATATGGAGGGACAAATTTATATGAGAAAGATATGGTATTGTATCGCTGGCATGTAACTGTAACTATATGTAACTGTATGTAACTATGTTTCAACTGCTTACTGTGTGAGAGTAACCATGTAACTATAGGTATACTGTACTTTATAATATATTAAATCCATATCCTTTTAACAACAAATATATACATCAATGAGCTTTGGAACTCAGATAATGTGTGGGTGTATTGTTTTTCTCTTATGGGATGCAGTGTTTTGCGATATATAGCGCACATTCATGGTATATGGTAATAAGATGCACCTGACGTCTGCAATATATATTAGAGCAGACATTTTAAATATTTGTGAGAAAACAATTTGGCTTTTACAGATGAGGGCTCTTACGGGATATCAGGGTCTTAATGATGCACTGTACATTACAAATGCGGCTGTAATTGACCGGCTCCGATGGACGCATCGCGAAGCTGATGAAAATAACATCCACATTAATGTATTGTTGTGTTATCAGTAAGCCAATGATATAAAATTTTAAGGGACAATGCGTTTCTCATAATATTTAAGATGCTAAAATTTCTTTTTATTGTTGCAAAACAAGGTTCAAATAAGTCATATTGTGTTTGATTCAGATTGGATTGCTTATCTGTTAAGTAGGGTTAAAAGTACATTTAAAAGTTGCTGCATAGCCTTGATATAGTTTTTATTTTTAACTCAGGCCTAAAATAACTTCTGGTGCTTATATAATGTGATCTCTTTGGGACAAAGGAAGCCGCATGGTCTGTCCTCCATTTTGGACTAACCACATGGCCTGTCCACCATTTTGTGTAACCCTCATGGATGTGGAAGGGGAGGAGCAGCGGCCATTTTGGGAAGGTCATTTTCTAAATGGCTGATTTTTTCTGCTCAGAATAATCAGCTTTCCTTGGTCACATCAAACACCATTTATGAGTTACCAATGCATTTATTTAACCCATGCCATAGTCAATTACAAATAGTTTCAGCTGGGCCTAGTGAGAGTTAATAGATGAATACTTGATGTAAGAATTACACACAGATATAAAAAAGTTTTCTTTTTCTTTTACCTCTAGGATTTAGTTAAATCTGCTTGCTAGTTTAGGATAGCCATTGAAATGTTAATTAACCTGTCCCACTACCCTCTTGAACAGGCATATGAACCTCTGTTGATATGCAAATTAGAGACTTTGAAGGAAATGCATTCATTCAGTAGGTGTGTACTGTGTGGGGGTTCTATGAGAGTCAAGTGGTATATATATATATATATATATATATATATATAAATATATATTATATATAATATTATTATAATTATGTGTGTGTTTATATCAGTGTATGTTCTGCAAGATAGCTATCCAATCTGAATCATACTATTTAAATTATTGATTATTGCTAGAGTCATTATAGATCTGTGTGAAACCAGATACATTTGTTGCTATATAGGTAAAACTAAAATAAATGTTTAAGGAAGTAAGTGTAAAGCACAAACGCAGTCTGGCCTGGTTTTAAAGGTTTATACAGAAAGAAACTGTGTGTTGTGTTAAGTGAGCAATTATAATTAATATTGATCACATTTATAGAAGTTGTGGGATTTGTTTAATTGCGGACGTACGGTTTTGTACACGTGTCTCGGACAAAGTACAGGACTGCGCACGCAGCGTAAGAGACACACACGGTCGCGTGTTTACGCAGAGTGCGTAAGAGTACGGGTGCTAAGTACAAATTATACAATAGTGTAGTTTATTTCAAAGGTGGGATAGTAGACCTTTAATACAATAGCACATAACTATCAGATTTCAAAAGCAGGGTACTCTAAATTTAGTTTAAAAAACTGTATTGCCTCTGGGGTAAAGCTGCCTATCTGAATGAATTAAAATTTTCTGTACAGAAAAAAACAAAGTGTATTTGAGTGAGCGAACGTAGGAGAGAGTGGATTTGAACTCGGAAATCGGGTCCCGTGGTACACCAAGTAAGAGGAGGCTTGGTGGCGTGAGGCGGCTGACTCACGTTAATAAAGATTGAAATACGCAAATTGTGAGGAGATTTGCAGAGGAGCGCAATAGGGAATTGTGCATTGTGTAGTATTGAAGTAAAAAGGTTTTTTGTTACACTCCGAGCTGAGGGTCGCAGTTTGTACATCGACCCGTGGTCGTACGGCAGATAGGTAACAAGTACCTATATGCTGTGCGATTGGACCGCACGTTTGTGGGTGCGATATATAGCTCAAATTGATACCTCTTTTACGAGCTTTTGCGTAGAATCGCGGTATCATTAGCGCTGTATAGAGCATACGCAAGCGTGATTTGTGTATAAGTGTATAGGGAGTTTTCGCTGGTCTCTTTCAGGAAAATCTCCAACGGCGGATATTTACTGGAAAGGGTAAGTCACTCCCAACACTTCCAGTAAATAGAAACTAGATAGGGCCTCACTGGGTACGCGGTGTTCATTATTGGAGTGAGTCGTGGTATTTAGCGGAGATGGAGCGAGTGAAAGCGCTAGGTGTCTTTCACCGTCTATCTGCGGTGTGCATTGGGGATTGCGTTTATTGGCAAAAAGTCCGCAATGGGATCCAATTGCACAAGCAGTTGGCGTTTGGTAGCTAGAGTTCAGGCTGAAGAGGTGCGACCAAGAGAGTCAGCAAGGTTTATTAGGTGTGAACAATATGGTTCACACAAGGAGGCTTTTTGCAATGAATGGGTACGTATGACAAAGATAGGGTACCATTCCCTAAGGTGAGCAGCTTTGAACCAGAGGTATTGCAGAACTTAAGGATAAGAATATGTCTGATAAAATCCCGAAAACAAAGGGTAAGACATACAAAGTGTTTAAACCTGTGACAGCAAGAGGGGTTGGTGAGTTTGATCCTAAGGTACCAAAGTCATATAAGACAAAAATGAAAATATAAGAACTGTTTGAACTTGTAGCAACAATAAATAAGTAGTAAAAAAAAAAAAAAGAGAATGCAAGTACACCGCCATATGTAGATGTGGAAGCAGTTACGGCCAGCATACAAACTATAGAAAATAATACAAATATGACTGTAACCTATATATGTACTAATGAAATGTTGATGCTATCATTCGTGTACATATGTAGTAAAACCAAAAAATAAAAAAATAAAAATCAAGAAAGTAACGTCAGAAATGGAGAAAAAAAACCTGTCCGCACATTAGTATTTGCCAGTAGGAAAGCGGACAGAGACAAGGTAACCCCCGGGTATTTCTTTCAGTTACCATATAAGAAGTATTCATTCCTAGTAATGCCCCTAGTAAAGATGAGCTTGGAAATGTTTGTTGGACCATGTACAGACCCTTAGTACGGGATGAGAAGGATTGAATGAAATACTTTGCATGACCTAGAAGCTTGTTAAACTTTTTTTTTTTTTTGTCTTTTGCAGAAATAGAAAACTCTCCATCTGGATAAGATCACTGGTAAACACAAATTCGGCAAATGGGAGGTGGCTGTCTCTGTGCAAATGGACGGGCTCAATAAGGCATTGAGTGTCAGGGTGCAGACTTCTTTGCAAAATTGGACAGGGGTCACAGTAGCTAATCTTAGATAGTGTGCTATTGAACATCACAAGAATAGTGTTAGGCGCAGAGAACAACAGGTGGAGAGGTTGAGGATGGTAAGTATACTGGCACATACAGGAAAGACCCATCAGTCCAAACCCCAGATGGTCAATAATATGTTACACTTGTAGGAAGGAAGGGCATTTTGCCTGAGATTATAGGAGTAGTAGGACACATAGTCAATATAGATCCCCTAGACAGAAAACGCAAGCCACGTTATTAAACACATAGACGGGATCAAGGGACATATAGTAAGGAATCATAAGCCATATAGAAAACACAGATTCGGCTAATGGGAAGAACAAAATAAATGCAACATTACCCTTTGACAAAACTAGACACCCACGAAGACTAATGTTACATTCTACTGTTCTAGATGCATGTCCATCACAGGTAGAGGAAATTATCTCACAGATACCGGGTTCCCTATGAACTTAGGATGGACAGGACACTGGATTGATGGCTGGGATAGTCCCAATAGCAATACGATAAACACAGAATTTTTTTAAGGGGAGTAGACCAAGTAGAGAATCACTTCCCCGTAGTGCCCAATCCAGTTGTCAAATTTTTATAAAATCTTCTTCACCTCTACAAACTCATCTGTCACCAACCTCTGTTCTGTTTCTCTACAGTTTCCTCTTCATCTTTTGCGTTCACACAGGGTGGTACAATACATGGACACAAGTACAGTTCAAACTCCACATGCCTAGGTCCTTGAGAGTTCTGCCCGAACTCAGTATATCTCAACAGCATGATAACACCAGTATTACTGCAGTGTGCCTTGTCATGCACAAAGGGTGGAGAATGGGAATACTGGTGAAGGGAAATTTTGTATAGACACTGATATGCCTGTTGGTGAATGGCAAACCTGACATTTTCTTTTTCATTTTCTTCTTTCTCTCCTCTAGAGATGTTTCTTTTTTTTTTTTTTTTTCTTTTTTGCTCATGGTACTCTACATTGCAACCACACGATAGTTAAATTAAGATAAAAAAATTTGTGTTCCCTGCAGGAAGAGGCAGTCTGGAGGACAAAGGGGTATGGCCAGGAGACCTCAGGACTGTGGGCAGGTGGACACGGTAAGCCAGTAGCCCCCAGAGCATACCTTCCAAGTCTAGCTGAGGTGGCACACGGTCTGACTCATCTAGGCAAAGAGGGTAGGTGCAGGCTGATGAGAGTCTACTGGTGTGCGCCAGGATTCTATTCTCATGCAGGTAAAGAGAGCAATGACCTGTCTTACTTGCTTGAGGAAGAATATTGGTAAAGCAATACCAACAGAGCCATCCCATATCCCTCCTGCAGACGGATCTTTTCAGGAAATACAAATAGACGTCGTACAGGTAACACCCTTTAGGAATTATTGTTATGTATTGGTGTGCACTGATGTTTTCTCAAACTGGGTAGAGGCATTTCCTGCCACCACGGATGCTGCTGTGTTTACCGCAAAGAAAAATTGCGCAGAAATTTGTGTGTAGATAATGGTACACCTAGAAGTAGGAGCAAAGCTTGAAATTGTACTATTGTGATCATAGATACTGCCACTAGTATTATGTAGCTACGGAACCACTCCCAGATCTTCACTCAACGAGTCACCCTCTTCGAAATTTGTTTTTGCTTTGGTTTTGGTATTTGTGTCTTTTTTTGGTTGTTTTTGGAAGGCAACCTCATGTCATGACTGATCCGCACAATAATCAGAAATACACCAATGAGGTGACAGTACAGTACCTTGTTGAGATGAGCCAGCATTTGAGAACTTGACAAAAGAACTTGAAACTGTTGATTGCTGGTATGCCAAATGCTGTCTTGATTATAAACCACGAGACTGTGTGATTGTTCTTACGCTCAGGTTGCCTAATAGACAGGTGGGAAGGACCATACAGAGATTTGTTGACAGCACTAAAGGTCGCCGAAAGAGAGACTTGGGTCCACTCGTCCCACTGCAAGAAGGTCGGTGACCCGGAGAGAACTCGTGACAAAGTAGTTTATTGCTTACATTCATCAAGTTTGTGTAGTTTGGTAACTGTGTGTTCCAAGTGAACTGTGTGTTCAAAGAGCAAGGTGGAGAGCAAAGTGAACTGTGTGTTCCAAGTGAACTGTGTGTTCAAAGAGCAAGGCAAAGAGATCGCAAAAGTTTCACCAGAGACTCTGTTCCGTGAAGACTGAGAGGCGGCACTGTTGAACACTATCTGAGCGTACTAAAGGACTGCAGAAAGACCAGTCATTGTAATTGATTTGTTATGAACAAGAGTTGTTTTGTTCTATTTCTCTTTTCTCTCTTTCCCGCTGACAAACATTTTCTTTCAGGATATTCTATTTTTGCGAGGTTTTTTTTTATGAGGAGTCGAGTGTGGGACTGGAACTGGTTCTGGAGGAAGGAGTGATTTCCTTATAGGACCCCAGAATTAGCCAATCAGTTTGTTAAAGTCAGAGAAAAATCAAAGGTCTAGTAGTTATGGAGTTCAGAGGGAATCAGGAACAATCAGACAATGGCTATTCACACATTTCAGATAAAGAGCTCATTAGTATATGTGGAAGAAAGGTTTATGAGTGGCTCTCCCCGAACTCCAAAGGTTTATGTTATTCAGGAAGGACACTACTTATAACCCTTGTTCAATGATTAAACAGACCTAGCATACGTTCCAGAAATGGAAACAATGTTCAGAAAATGATAGGAATATGTAGATCATGAAAATTTTATATGTCACTGTCACGATTTGTTTGTGTCTTTTTCATCTACCCAGCAGAACCTCAATCAAATCTAAACATCAGTGTACAAAGACGTAGGTACATGTATGTGTGAAATGTTCGTCGCAAATCAGACATTATAGGCCAAAGCACTGTCCCAGCATACTCTATAGGTTGAATGTTGTCCCACACCCAACCAGGGGTCCCGTGACCGCCGAGTGCATATAGAGGATGTCTCGTCCTCCTCCCTGTCTTCCCCAAATATAGTCAAGTGTCTGATTTGCGAAATGCATACATACTTGTGTCTAGGTCACCGATTATGGTATGAAATATTTTTTTTTCTTATGTTAATAATTGATGGCAGTTATTGTTTACTGCCAAAGGGTGGACTGTCGAAGTCAAAAATATTACATAAAGAGAACATACGAACTACACACATTATGAGTCGCTATACTTGCAAATACGTGCAGCGAGCACAGCAAAATATGGTAACACACGCATTTACATGGACATGCCACAGAGATGGATTCGACACTTATTTCATGCAGTACATGATTATAGTGATATCAAGCGCCAGACATCATGATGATTTAAAATTATATGTAATGAAGTGGTGTCATGTATGTGTATTATTTGAACGAAACAAGAGACCGGTCATGTTTACTATTGAAGCAACCAGATTGATGTGTAGATTCATTTGATGCTTGTTGTGAAGTTGTGGGACATTGCTGCGGATAATTATGATTAAATGTATAAAAGCTAAAATCACTTTTATTACAACAATAGATATTCCAAACAGGAAGCTCAGGCCAGCCCCTTTGGACGTCCCCAAGTCTGAACCTGTTCAGCATATACAAAGAAACTAGTGACTCATCATGAATGAGAGTTCCCTCCCCAAAAAAACTAGATAACACTTGCTGATCACACAGGAGGGCAATTCCTGTTTTGGTCTCAGAGTTGCTGATCGGTCCCAGACGATGATGGAGTTCTTGCATGATTTTACAGAGAGAGAGAGTCATATGGAGGGACAAATTTATATGAGAAAGATATGGTATTGTATCGCTGGCATGTAACTGTAACTATATGTAACTGTATGTAACTATGTTTTAACTGCTTACTGTGTGAGTGTAACCATGTAACTATAGGTATACTGTACTTTGTAATATATTAAATCCATATCCTTTTAACAACAAATATATACATCAATTAGCTTTGGAACTCAGATAATGTGTGGGTGTATTGTTTTTCTCTTATGGGATGCAGTGTTTTGCGATATATAGCGCACATTCATGGTATATGGTAATAAGATGCGCCTGACGTCTGCAATATATATTAGAGCAGACATTTTAAATATTTGTGAGAAAACAATTTGGCTTTTACAGACCGCAGAGTGATCCACTGTCTAATACCCCCCCTTACTCAAAGCTGTCTCTCTGGTTACATACATTTGCATAACACTTTATCAAAACATTTCTCAATAAAGTTTTCCTGTAACTGAAAACACATTAATAAAGCATGGTAAGCAAACAGTAAGACAAATCAACATTTCTCTAAAGTATTCCAGTCCACATTTTGTCATGAACATGTTCAGCAAGTGTGATGACAGTCCCTTTGCCAACATATCAGCAGCATTGCTCTCACTTGATCCACATTGACATACTTGTTCTCCACTAACTCACGGATAAAGTGATGTCTAATGGCAATGTGTTTGGACCATCCATAATGCTTGGTGCTGGAAGACAAATCAATTGCTCCCTTGTTATCACACACAATGTTGATAGTCTCACTGTGGTAAAGTAGACTAAGCTTACATAAAGTCTCCTTTATACATAAAGCTTCTTTTGCAGTTTCTGTAAGTGCCATGTCCTCCACCTCAGTGGTGGATAGGGCAACATTGGGTTGCTTTCTGCTTGCCCAGCTGACGGCTGCATCTACCAAAATGAACAAGTATACTGTATAAGAATGACGGTCATCCTCATCTGATCCCCAATCGGCATCACAGAAAACTTCCAAAGTCATACCTTTTGACTTTGTAAACATCAACTTTAATGAACTTGTACCTCAAGTATCAAGTAAGTATTGTACCTCAAGTATCTCAAAATTCTTTTGACTGTAATCCAGTGTTGCCTCCCTGGGTTGATTGCAAACTACATTGCCCAGCTCACTGCATGTGTGATGTTCGGGTGAGTCCCAATACTTGCATACATTAAGCTAACAACAGCATTTTTATAAGAACCTCTCTCATTTCCTCTATCTCCTCCTGGCTGGTTGGTGACATGGCCTTTACCATCTTTATGCTTTTGTCAATAGGAGTGCTAACTGGTTTTGCATCAGACATTCCATACTTGCGGAGTATTGCTTCAGTATATGCCTGTTGATCAATTGTAACAGTCCCATCTTTCAGGTTTTGTACAATCCTCATGCCTAACAAATGATTTGCAGGGCCTAAATCCTTTAGCTTGAATCTTTGTTTCAGCTGCTGTAATGTTCTCTTCTTGACCTGCTAGCAATAGCTCACCCACATACACAACTACGATGAACCGCTTTTTTTCTATAGCTTTGTGATATAAGCAGTGATCAGTCTCTGACCTAACAAAGTTCATCTCTAGCAGCACAGCATACAGCTTTACATACCAACAATGACCACTTTGCTTTAGGCCGTACAAAGATTTCTTTAAGAGGCCAATTTTTCCCGCTTGGAACATATTCTCGCCATAATGTTCAGGTCATAGGCATAACTCTGGGAGGCAACGGAGTTGGCTGCCGCCGGGCTCCTACTCTGTAGGGGGGCACCTCTCCTCCTGTTCCGTATTCAGCAACACCATTCAATTAAATTAATTGACAGCTGTCGATATCTCTTCTGTGGCTGACTCTCCCTCTCACTAGTCCTTGCACCTTAAAAGTCACACCCTCTTTATTGCAGATGCACATTTTAAAAGTGTCATACCCAGGATTAGAACTCACAACCTATTACACTGTAGACAGGCACCTTACTGATGGAGATATTTGCTCCTGTATAGGATGCGTGAGAATTCTTTCTATATGAAGTTACTTCTATGACAATTACAAGTCACTTCATACAGTTAGAATTCTCAGGCTTCCTCAGTAAGGTGATAAGCAGACGTAAGGAAAATAGATCAGATAGGTGCACTATTTAAAAAAAAAAGCAGACAATACTTCCATCAGTATTTTTGCTTGTGGGGCTTTAAAACTTCAAATGGTAGACAAGGTATATAAATAAAGGTGAGTAATTATAGACTCCACCAGCCATAAAGTTGTTCTTAGGTATATCAAATAGAGCCCGAATCTTGCACTTTAAACAGATATCAATGGGATAATCCCTAGTAGGAACCACTGGTCAATCACGTCCCTTAGAGGATCAGAAAACACATAGTGATCCCTTTAGAGATGTATGCATCAGCAGAGCTCCTGCTCCTTCAGTGGCTGCAGCGAAAGTTCCTCAGTAAGGTGCCTGCTTCCAGTGTTATAGGTTGTGGGTTCTAATCCTGGCTATGACACTTGTATATAATATATATATATATATATATATATATCCATATGGGGGAGGCACCAATATTTATCTTGCCTTCAGGCAACTGGGGCGAACTTACGCCACTGGTTCCGGTGGTTCCATATAAATCTCCTCAATTAACTCCATTCAGGAGTGCAGAATCAAAGTCTAACTGGTATAACAATAAATCATGAAGTGTAGCAATGGCAATGACTAACCACAAGGTGCTGTACCTTGCGACAGGTGAAAAGATCTGTCTGTAGTTGATCCCAGATTTTTGTGTGTATCCTTTAGCAACAAGGTGGGCTTTATAACGAGCAATAGTCCCGTCTGCATTCAGCTTTCTGCAAAAGACCCACTTGTTCTTGATTGTTTTACAGTTATTCGGCCTGCCAACTACAGTCCATGTACTGTTATCATCCAGAGCTGACAGCTCTGTATCTATTGCTGATTTCCATTCTTTCCAGTCACTACTTGATTTTGCTTCCTGTATATTTTGGGGCTCACAGTAAGCTATATTTGCATATTCCTCACTGTATCTTTTGGATGGAACACCTCTATTACTCCTCATGGAACTCCTGTTTCCTGATTGGGTATCTGCATTAACTCTTTCAGGTTCAGACATACTTTCCGCTGCCTGTACATCCAGCAATACATATTGTTGCTGTGATTCTTGTTCCACTGTTCCCGTGATTGGTGCTGTCTCATGGAACACCACATCTCTAGACTTTAGAAGACATTTGTTTGAAATTTCCCAAAGCCTGTATCCTTAGCTTTCTTCACAGTATCCTAGCATAATACATTCTACTGACTTTGGCTCTAATTTCCGTCTTTTCTCCTTAGGTATAAGTGCACAAGCTTTACAGCCGAAGATACGGAGATGATTGACAGTTGGCTTTTTCCTGGACCACGTTTCCTGGACCAGTGGCATTTTACCTTTTACGGCTACTGTGGGTGCACGGTTTTTAAGATATACTGCAGTGGACACTGCTTCCGCCAAAAAGCCTTTCTCCAGGCCTGCGCCACTCAACATAGTCCGAGCTCTCTCAACAATTGTACGATTTGCACGTTTACTCACATCGTTTTGTTCTGGCGTGTAAGCAATTGTTAGTTGATGCTGTATGCCATATTTCTTCACGAACCGTGCTACAACTCTGTTGTCATACTCTCCACCATTGTCAGATCTCAAGACTTTTAAATTCAGACCTGAGTCTCCACCAGGCTCCTGTATTCCACAATTTTATGACAAATTCACTTTTAGCTTTCATAAAATATACATGTGTCATCCTTATGGCATCATCAATAAATGTTATAAAACACCTGTAGCCACTCATTGATTCCATCCCCATTGGACCACATACATCAGCATGCACTAGGGCCAGTGGTATTTCTGCTTTACTAGTAGACTTAGGAAATGGGGTGCGAGTCTGCTTTCCTTTTATACAACTCTCACACACAGGTCTCTCAGTATCACTCACAGTGATTCCAGATGCCATTCCATTGAGTAGTTTCTGGACGTTGTCATATCCCAGATGACCTAGGCACCTGTGCCACAGCTCCATCGACTGGTTTGAATCAGAGGCCATCATTGCAGAACACTGCTCGGTGTCCAGGACATATGGTTGGTTGCAGCAGGTTGCTGAAGCAATTACAGTCCCTTTCTTATTTTGCACCAAACATTTGCCCTTTGCAAGTGGACTCTGTAACCCTTTTTCTCCAGGACGCTTATAGTAATAAGATTGCTTCCCAAATCTGGCATGAATAAGACGTCTTGAATGTCTGTAATACCTGTTTCACCTTTAATTCTCAGACGCAGTGTGATTGTCCCAAATCTTGAAGCAGTAAGGACTTTGTCTCCAATCCCTGGCTTTTACTGTAATGGGTTCAAATGCTGTCAGTGAATTGAACTATTCCTGATTACAACTGAAATGCCTAGTGGCCCCCGAGTCCATGTACCAGCAATCCTTCTTGTGACTATCTACTACATTCAATGCTGACTCATTTGGTTTGTCACGCTTCGTCTGCGTACCACTGCAATTTCTCACTCTGCAATCTGAGGCCTTGTGCCCCACCTTGTGACATATAAAGCACTTGAACTTGAGCTTTCTGGACTTAGTACCTTTTGTGAATAAAGCAGAACCCTCAACATGTGTCTCGACAGGAATACGTTCTTGGGACTGCAGCAGCTTGGCTTTTACAATTTCTGTTGTCAGCTTGGTATCGTTAGACTCCAAAGCTATTACCAGGAAATCGAATTCTGGTGTCAGATTTTGTAACATCGCCATCGCCACTTCCTCGTCATCCACCTGTGGCCCTACAGATGCCAACTGCTGAGCTATTGACAGTATTTTATCAATATAATCGTTCATGTCTTTAGAGGCACTTAACTTTGTCCCATACAGCATACGCCTCAAGTTTATTCTTCTCATCAGACCTTTCTCCTCATACGCCATTTGCAGAGCTGCCCACATGTCTTTGGCTGACACTTTCCAGCTGATAATGGAGTAGACGTGTTGTTCCACGGCCAAGCCTATTGTCCCGATGGCTCTTTCCACTTCAACTGGGTTTGGGTCTGCTCCTGGCTTAATTGTGACTTTCCACAACTTCACCCACTTAAGCTGCATCTCCATGGTGAATTTCCACGTTGTGTAATTCTCTGAGCCTTTTAGCTTTGTAAAGTTCACGCTGTTCCCTGTACTGTACATTTTTCTCTATATTTAATAAAAGTACTCCTTCTTTAATCAGCTGCACTTTTATTTCCTATGTACCTCTGTTTTAGAATGCCTTTCCGACTTGGGGTCCTGTGCCCATAACCTGTTGGCAGAGTGTTGTGGTGTCGGACAGGGATGTTAGTCCACACAAAGGCACTTAACCAGGATGATTGGTTTATTCATATAACAGAGATAACAGGTTATAGCATATAGAAGATGTTCTGCAGCAGCAGGAACTCACAGTATACATGTGAAGCAGTACAGCGGTAACACAGCGTCTCAGTACACACTTGATGTGGCTGTATACACACAGGGTGCGAATGCGGGGTAGACAAGGTCACACACATAGGAGAGTAGAAGTTGCACGTCAGTGCAGTTGTCTCTCCCAGGAAGAACTCTCTCTCAGACTGTGCACTAAGCACTGAGCTGACACTAGGAGGAAAAACACTAGAGCACGGAAGCTACCTCTAGTGCTGGGAACGGAGACAGACCGCAGAGTGATCCACTGTCTAATAGTGTAAAACGGAGAGAGATAAAGTGCAGTAGAGAGATAAAGTTGGAGAGCGATAAAGTGTAGTAGTTGCCCAAAGCATACAACCAGTGACTGTAATTTCAAAGATGTTGCTAGATAAATAACTATTAGGAGCGAATTGGTTGCCTGCACAACTTACCCACTTTATCTCTCTCCAAGCGGTAAATTTACTAAAGATCAATTGTGACTAATTTAAAAAACTCTATTTAAATTGGTCAGCATTGATGTTGTGTTTTAAGGTCTAAATTGCACATTTATGAACAGACAATGGGCCTAATTCAGGTTGGATCGCAAATCGCGATCCAACCAGAATTTTTGCATTCGCCTGGTGGGTGGATGTGCAGGGTCCGTCTGCGTATGCATCCGCATTTACTTCGGGTGACCCTGTGGGGGCTGCAATGCTCAGTTTCTTAGGTGGAGACTGAGCGTTGCTGGGGCGGTGGCAGGGAAAACGGGGGTGGCGTCTTCCGAACGGGGGCGCGGCGTGGACGTGATCGGGTGGCTGCGTGACGTCACACTCAGCCGCTTCTATCAAAAAGATGGTGGCAGCCCTCCTGCCGTCGCAGCCAGGCTGCGCTGGCAGGCAATAGGCTTCCCTACTTTCTTCGGCTGCGCACTAATTGCGGCACAATCACAATTACTGCATGGTCGCAGGGGAGTTAGCATGACGGGCGGCCTTGTCCTTTGTCCCCCAGCATGCGAGACAAAGAATTGCAAATTTTAATTTTGCTAAAAAGCAGAGTTTGCAATTCTTACTGAATAGGGTCCAATGGGGATACGGTCGTTAGGATGACACAGCTTAGGTCGACACTCATTAGGTCGACCATTGATGGTTGACATGCATTAGGTCAACATGGTCAATGGGTCGACATGGGCATTATGTCGACATGTACTAGGTCGACAGGTCAAGGGGTCAACATGAGTTTTTTTCACTTTTTAATTTTTTTTTTCATTTTTCCATACTTAACGATCCACGTGGACTACGAATGGAACGGTAACCTGTGCCGAGTGAAGCGAGGCACCTTGCTAGGGGACACGCTGCACTAATTGGGGTTCCCCCTCACTTTACAAAGAAAACGACGCCAAAAAAAGTTTTAAAAAAAACACGTCGACCTTTTGACCTGTCGCCCTAGTACATGTCGACCTACTGACCATGTCGACCTATTGTCCCTGTCGACCTAATGCATGTCAACATTCCATGGTCGACCTAATGACTGTCGACTTAAGTTGAGTGGACCCAACGACCCATATCCGTCCAATGTTTACCATTGTATTTTTTTAAATCGATGTAAAATATTAAAACAAAGGAACAGGCCCAGACGCGCTGTCACAGCTGCCAGTAGGGATTGTTAGTCCCAATAAAAATTGCAAAGAAAAAGTGTAAACTGGCGCTAGGTGTTTCCCCAATAATAAAAACTGTGGATTAATTTCAATAAAATAACATGTAATTTATTAATTACTTAACTGAACATGACATGCTAAAAAACAGGAATAAATTCCAATGGACACAAGTGGTTAGGGCATTGATGGAGCTCAAAAACAAATTTTTTTCAATGATGGCTGCTAATGAGTGTCCACAAAGGATCCCGGACTGAAATGATAAGCAGAGTTCCCTGGGGAGAAGAAATGCAAACAGCTGGTGTTACCCTTTTCGATGGAGGCTTCCAGAAAGTTGCAATTGTCAGCAGGCAAGCTGTGCTGTTGATATGAATACTGGGTCCCTCCAATCGGTGCTGTATAAAGTCAATCCCACAAGGAAACTTTTCAAAGTAGTTTGTTCAAAAGTCCATATCTGGATCCATTTGAAGAGCAGGATACTGATGTAGTAGCAGCATACACACTTAACGCGTTTCCCTAGGCTCGGTCACCTAGCTTCATCAAAATTTGTTTTTGAGCTCCATCAATGCCCTAACCACTTGTGTCCATTGGAATTTATTCCTGTTTTTTAGCATGTCATGTTCAGTTAAGTAATTAATAAATTACATGTTATTTTATTGAAATTAATCCACAGTTTTTATTATTGGGGAAACACCTAGCGCCAGTTTACACTTTTTCGATGTAAAATATTGCCTGTTATAAATGGTACAATTTAGCCTCTGAGACACGACATCGATGTTGATTGATTGAAATCGATTTTAAGTTGATCAAAGTTGATCTTTAGTAAATGTACCCGCAAGTCTTATATACTACTACTTACTATTGGGACAGGTGGCTGGTTTGGTATGTAGTGTGAGCCATGGTGGCTGTGGGTGGCAGCCATACCTGTTGTTGATAATTCACAGTTAGCTGTTCTTCATCTGGATTAACAAATGATAAATACATCTGTAATAGGCTTACGGCTGTCCTTCTGCTTAGGATTCTAGGCTTGTGGTGTCTTGTGACGCTGGGTCTTTTGTTAATAGGGTGGTGGTTACTCTGCTGTGATTACCTGAGAATACTGTAATAGTTTATGTCACGATGAGCTGTTGTGAGTGCTCGGTGCATTTGTGTGGAGTCATTGCGAGTCTGCACAGGCAGGTACCGTATGTTGGTCAGATTACTAAAAAAATGTGGAGAAGCCAGTATATCCCGATGTGCGATGTGTACATACATTTCAGGGAAGTACCACCGCTGTTCAGTGATTATGTCATATACACAGATGGGATTGCTAAGTGTTTGTTCCTACAGTGACTACGCTGAACAGTTTAAAGAGGCAGGGAGCAGGGGATTGTGGGTGGAAACACATGAATTATTTTTAAAACCACACCTTGGGGCAGTGGTTCTCACACTGTGTGCCGTGGCTCCCTGGGGCGCCTCAGGACACTTGCAGGGGTGCCTTGGATTGGTGGTCCAGGACCAATTTTATTTATTTATGGCCACTGTAATAGGCAAAACCAGTGCTGGAGGCTTCCAGTCATAAACTATGTGGACAAACACAAGCGAATCCTGTCCCTCACCACATAACTGAACCTAATGATGACATTAGCATAATTTACTTCATTTTATTTTTTTCCCTGAATTTTTCAATAAGATACTTTTGGACTAGGGGCGCCGTGATTCAAAAAAGTTTGGGAGCCACTGCCTTGAGGTGGGATGTAGTTATGTGACCAGCGGTCGCATTACCGACCCTTGCATCCCGCCTGCACTAACTCCCAACAGACGGCATGCCGACTAGCAGGGCATACTTGCCTACTCTCCCGGAATGGCCGGGAGGCTCCCAAAAATCGGGTGCGCTCCCTGCCCCCAGAAGAGTGGGAAGTCTCTCGGCCGAGCGCTAGCCACCCGCAAACCCCCCACCCCCTCTGTATCCCCTAACAACCTCCCCGATGGCGTAGTTCAAAGTGGGCGATCTGGGGGTCAGATGATGCAATTCACGTCATCCTGGCCCCACCCTCTGCCTTGCTATGCCAATATTATTAGCATTGCTAGACAAGCGGGGCCACGATGACGCAATCATGTGGTCACTCCCCCAACCCCGCCTCTAAATGTAATTCTCCAGCCTCGCCACACCCCGCTGCTGCATCACAGCCCCCTGCAACTCCGACCTGGCTGCCTCCTCCCCGGGGGAGCAGCCAGATTGTCGGTAAGTATGTAGCAGGGACTATTCCCACTCATTGGTGTCCACGACATTCATAGAGTGGGAATAGAACCTGTGGTGAGGGCTACGCTCGCCCCCCTCCCCATCCCACGGGCATTCTGCTGCCGGTGGGATGGGGAGGGGGGTCGGTATATTGACCGCCGGGATCCCCAGCGCCGGTCCAGCATACCCAACGCCTTGGAGTTTAGAGGGGCAAAACTTTTACTAGCCGTGTTTTCCTAGGAAAGCACTGACAATGCTCTTGTATGGAAAGCCCGTCACCACTGACAATATTGTTTCCATACTTGTAGTACAATTAAATACTATATTTATATCAAGCATTTATATCTCTTAATGGACACAGCACAGGCCCTGGCTGATATCATGTACACAGTGTGTATCATATGAATTGCTGGTGTGAGTCATTAGATATCAAAATAGCCAATGTCCTAGTACAGTGTAAAGTCTAAATTTTAGGAATCGGTGCCAATCGCAGACAGTGAATTTATTTAGCACCAGTGAAGTAAAGCAGAGTAAAAAGTCAGAGTCTGTGTCGGTACCTGTATCTACCATCAGGGCCATTTCTAGCCAATTTGGCTCCCAGTGCGAGATTTAAAAATGCGCCCCCCTCCCCCCTCATTCACATAAAAAAAAAATGCGCCCCCCCATAGATATAAAGAGTAAAAGCATGCGCGCGCCGCTCCCGGCAAGGGGGCATGGCCTCGTTAAAATGGGCGTGGTTTTGTTAAGGTGGGCGTGGCCTCATCTGATCTCATCATCACGGCCACCACAGGATAAAAAAAAAAAGTCCTCATTTTACACATTACAGCAGGCACGCGACCCCATTTTACACAGCACGGCAGGCAAGTGTCCCCATTTTACACAGCACGGCAGGCAAGTGTCCCCATTTTACACAGCACGGTAGGCAAGTGTCCCCATTTTACACAGCACGGCAGGCAAGTGTCCCCATTTTACACAGCACGGTAGGCAAGTGTCCCCATTTTACACATTGCGGCAGGAAAGTGTCCCCATTTTACACATTGCGGCAGGAAAGTGTCCCCATTTTACACATTGCGGCAGGCACGTGCCTCCATTTTACACAGTACGGCAGGCAAGTGTCCCCATTTTACACATTGTGGCAGGCACGTGCCCCCATTTTACACAGTACGGCAGGCAAGAGTCCCCATTTTACACAGTACGCAGGCACGCGTCCCCATTTTACACAGTACGCAGGCAGGTGTCCCCATTTTACACAGTACGCAGACAGGTGTCCCCATTTTACACAGTACGCAGACAAGTGTCCCCATTTTACACAGTACGCAGACAGGTGTCCCCATTTTACACAGTACGCAGACAGGTGTCCCCATTTTACACAGTACGCAGACAGGTGTCCCCATTTTACACAGTACACAGACAGGTGTCCCCATTTTACACAGTACGCAGGCAGGTGTCCCCATTTTACACAGTACGCAGGCAGGTGTCCCCATTTTACACAGTACGCAGGCAGGTGTCCCCATTTAACACATTATGGCAGGCAAGTGTCCCCTTTGTATACATGATGGCAGGTGGCAGAGGGAGGGAGAGAGAGAGAGAGGGAGAGGCTGACTTACAGTTGAAGCGGTTCTTCCCGCTCTTCGCCGCCTCTCCCTCCTCTTCGCGGCGCCGCCGGCTTGGCTCCCCCTCCTCCGTCCTCCCGAGTACCCAGCTCGGGGGGCGGAGCTTCGTGGAATGATGCGATTGCGTGGTGACGTCACGACGCACCGCGTCATTCCACGAAACTCCGCCCCCCGAGCTGGGTACTCGGGAGGACGGAGGAGGTGGGAATGGATTTTAAAGTGTTCAAGAAGTGCCGCGGTGGGCGCCCCGTGCGGTTGCACGGCTCGCCCGCCGCAAGAAACGGCACTGTCTACCATCTGGTTAAAAGTACGCTTCTGTGACCCTGAGACTGTTTGTACCTGAGACAATGCGTCCTCCACCGACTGTCTCCATGTTTGTGTCTGAAAATCAGATTTATCTAGTCTCTTTGACAATAAAGCCACATTTGTATTCAGTGTACTCAGCATAGTCATCCAATCAGCCGTCAGCTGTGCCGACAGACACATACTTACATCTTTTTCTGCAGCCCCCATAACTTCCTCCGGGGAGGAACACCCAGGCTCAGACATGTCAACACCTTGTGCCGACACACTCACACTCACACAGTCCACAAACCCGGGGACAGACCCACAGAGAAGCCCTTAGGGAGAACACAGAGAGAGTATGCCAGCTCACACCCCCACTAACCGAAGCTAGTAATATGCTCAGCGCCGGCAATATAAATTGAAAAACACCAAATTTATGTGGCCCCCCCCCCCGTCGTTTTTCCTCCGCGTGTACTTGCGGGAGCTTGGAGGTCTGGGTAGCGTCTCTGCAGCGCTGTAGAGATAGGAAAAAATGGCGCTGGTGAGCAATGTGCGGCTAAGCCCCGCCCCCTTCCCGGCGCGCTGTAGCCCGCTAAAATTTGAATCTGAAAACTGGCGGGTGTACTCTATACAGTGATCGGACACTGTATAGCCCTTTTTTGCCAGCCAAAACCTCAGTAACTGCTGCCCAGGGCGCTCCCCCCTAGCGCCCTGCACCCTGTGAGTGCCGTTGGTGAAGTGTGTGGGAGCATGGAGCGCAGCGCTACCGCTTCACTGTACCTCCGTTACTGAAGTCTTCTGCCGTCACTGAAGTCTTCGGTTCTTCTAATACTCACCCGGCTTCTTTCTTCTGGCTTCTGTGAGGGGGGTGACGGCGCGGCTCCGGGAACAAGCAGCTAGGAGAACCAAGTGATCGAACCCTCTGGAGCTAATGGTGTCCAGTAGCCTAAGAAGCAGAGCCCTTAACTAAGAAAAAGTAGGTCTGACTTCTCTCCCCTTAGTCCCACGATGCAGGGAGCCTGTAGCCAGCAGGTCTCCCTGCAAATAAAAAACCTAACAAAAGTATTTTTCCAGAGAAACTCTGTAGAGCTCCTCTAGTGTGTGTCCAGTCACTCCTGGGCACAAAGTCTAACGGAGGAGGAGGGGCATAGAGGGAGGAGCCAGTTCACTCCCAGTTTAAGTCTTTATAGTGTGCCCAAGCTCCTGCGGATCCTGTCTATACCCCATGGTCCTTTTGGAGTCCCCAGCATCCTCTAGGACGTAAGAGAAACTATATTTATATCAAGCATTTATATCTCTTAATGGACACAGCACAGGCCCTGGCTGATATCATGTACACAGTGTATATCATATGAATTGCTGGTGTGAGTAATTAGATATCAAAATAGCCAATGTCCTAGCACAGTGTAAAGTCTAAATTTTAGGAATCGATGCCAATAGCAGACAGTGAATTTATTTTGCACCAGTGAAATAAAGCAATGTAGCATATTTCTTAATATTATTTTCAACTAAATATCTATCCAAAACGCAATAATACAGGAGGAACCCTCATATATCCCGCTTGCGAGAGCTTATGATGTAGATCAGCATTTTTCAACCGCTGTGCCGCGGCACACTAGTGTGCCGCCAGCGGTTGTCAAGTGTGCCGTGGAGTCAGCAGAGTCAGAGCTGCCTTCAGTTCAACAGAACTGCCGGGCAGCGCTGGACTCTCTTAGGAAACTCATTCACGCCGCGGCCGTTACCTATGGAGACGCAGCAGCGTGTTCTGCAGCAGTCCTGGCCTGACAAGAGCACACACAGGAGTCAGGTGCTGCCTGAGATGACAGGAAGGGCTTGCATTGTGCAACACACACAGGCGGCCGCACCACCACTTGACCAGCTTCCTGCATTCCAGGCCGGCCGGGGATCCACGCGGCTTCCATTCAGCATGGTCACCTTGGCAGCGGCTGGGCTCTGTCACCGCCTGACATCACACTAGTCAAACACTGTGTACAGGTGGGTTCCAGGGTTACTGTGTCACGGCGGCTCAGGCATGCCGCAGCCGTGTCCGGCGGCTCAGGCATGCCGTGACCTATGGAGACGCAGCAGCGTGACATTATAGGTCAAACATGCTGTGTTGCAGTCCTGCAAGCCAGCCAGCACGCCTGCATGCCCGTCCCCCAGCCAGCCAGCATGCCCCCACGCACTGCTCAATGCTCTGCAGCGCGAGTGTGACTGTACCTCCCCAGCTGATGAGGTCCCGCTACAGATGACGGGTAGGGACCAATGTGTGTTGTTTTTTTCTATAGAGAGCAATGCGATTGTTTTTCTGTGGGGGCTAGCCAATTAAATTGTTTTACTATGGGGAGCAATGTGATTGTTTTTTTTTTCTGTGGGGGCCAGTCAATATAATTGGTTTTTTTCTGTGGGAGCCAATGTGTGTGGTTTTTTTCCCTGTGGGGGACAATGGTGTGCCGTGGGAATTTTAAAAACTTTTCAGTGTGCCGCGAGTTGAAAAAGGTTGAAAATCACTGATGTAGATGGAATGTCTGTGGGCATAAAGAGGGAGAGGGGCAGAATTGGGGTGGTAGACTTGAATGAAAATATTAGTTTTAAGGGCACACTTAAGAAGCTGAGAGAGTAGATGAAAATCAAATTAAGCCTTATGGAGGTTGGGGTGGCACAAAATCCTAAACACAGGACTGGGAAGAGGAGATTGAGGGGTCTATTCATGAAGCAGTGAAAAGAGTGGAGAAGTAAGCCTGTGGAGAAGTTGACCATGGCAACCAATCAGCTGCTCCGTACTACTGTATAGTATGCAAATTATAAATGTTACGTCAATGCTGATTGGTTGCCATGGGCAACTTCTCCACTGGCTCACTTCTCTACACATTTCACTGATTCATGAATAGACCCCTAGGTGAGGCTGTTGCTGACACTGGCAGTGAGGAATGGGCAGGAGGAACTGCTGGATGGCCATGATGGTGCTTTCTTTTTTTTACTTGTGTAATTTTTTTATTGAAGTTTTTCAGAGAAAAACAAAAAACATTAAATACAGAACAAAACCAAATCACCAAACAAAACAAAGAAAAAGGTACAGGAAAAATACAGCAAATAATGCAATCTGTGTCACAGTGTCACATAGATAAAGATAATAAGTGTCACGACAATCTCGCAAATTCACATACTAAGCCTCAATCAGTTAGAGGATAGTGCCCCAGCTGCAGCCAGACGGGAGGTATTCCACCTATCCCACTTGCTGAGGTAATGGGGCAGGGTCCTATGATGGTGCTTTCTAGGAGGCCGCCCAGCTCAGCCACCCACAAACTTGGGGGGTAATTGTGATCTGATCACTGGGCTGCTAGTTTTGCTGTCCTGCATTCAGATACTCGCCGACTCCAGGGGGTGTGTATATGTGCTGTACAAGTGTGCGATCCCATGTGTACGCCGAGCTGCTAAAATCCACTTTGTGCAGTCTCTGCGCAGCCCAGGACTTCCTGCTACAGTGCTATCACATCAGGCTGATCGGGGCCCGGAGCTGACGTCAGACACCCTCCCTGAAAACACTTGGGAACGGCTGCGTTTTTCCGGAAACTCCCAGTAAAGGGTCAGTTACCACCCACAAACAGCTTCCGCCTGTCAATCACCATGTGAACGCCCGTGCGATCGGATTTATTGCACCATACCATTGCTGGCCAGCGATGCCCTTTGTTGCTGTCCGTCAACTGTGTGCATTGCGGTGCATACACATGCGCAGTTAGTATCTGATCGCCAGAGCAGCGATCAGATCTGAATGACCCCATTAAACTCTTATTTTCAGTTTTTCCTCCTTCAGGATTTAAAGCAAAAAGATGATTGGGCCTACTAACTTGTGAGCAAGCCATGTACAGCTGCTCCTGAGATCTACGCCTGCAGACCTGAGCGTTTGCCCATGACAAATGACAGGGGCACCATTTCCGCAGGATGCAGTCAATTTACCTCCAATCAAAATCCCGACGGTCGAAATCCCAACAGCAATTGACCGACGGTCAAAATCCCGACAAGGTCAGAATCTCGACATGGACAAAATACCGACGAGGTCAAAATACCGACATGTAAAACGCTGACAGGTCAAAATGCCGACATGAGTTTTTCATGATTTTTTAATTGAAACCGACTTGTTCATACTTTGCCATCCCAGAGGACCTGGAGGGGGAATATAATAGTGTGCCGAGCGCAGCGAGCCATGCGAGGGGACGCGGTACACTTATATGGTGTCCATGTCGACCTATGTCAACATACACACAAAAAAACAATGAAAAATGCATGTCGGTATTTTGACCTGTCGGCATTTTACATGTCAGTATTTTGACCTTGTCGGTATTTTAAATGTCGGTATTTTGTCCATGTCGGGATTTTGACCGTCGGTCAATTGCTGTCAGGATTTCGACCGTCGGGATTTTTTTTGATTGGAGGTATTTCATACCGATCCCCATTTCCGCAGTGTGTTTGTTATAAGTGACCCCCATTGTCTCTTCCTTATGGTCTTGAATAAAACTTTAATGACTCATTACTTGCATTTGTCCCAAAATGACCCTCTGTATTTCTAATCTTTATATGGGTGGAATTGTAGTTAACAGAAAGCTTGTAAAAGTAATGAATCATTTATGGACTATATCCCACAACAGATGCCATCAGACAATGCACTGCACAAACACCATATTTGTATATTATTTCCAGGGATCTGTTACTGCTAGACTGATTCAATTAAGACGCGGGGGTGAAGCAGTTTAGGCAGACCGTAATCCACTTCAGTCCAAGTTATAATTTATATGATTACTGAATTTTGTTCAAATGCCATTTTTTGTATTTTAATATTATTCTTTAATGTATATTGACTTATAATACACAGGAATAGTTGGTTAGAATTAGACGCAATATACAGAATACGGCTCTTTAACCAAATACACTTTTGTAGAAAAAAACCCGACAAGTGCTAATTTCACAGGGACAATACATAAAAACGCATTTATATTGTGTTTGAATGCAGTTACTTGTGATTCCCACTGTTGATATTTGCTGGATTCATTCATTTAAATAGGGCTTCCTGCATGTATCAATTAAATTAATGGGTTATTGAAATGAGGCTGGTCAGCCCATTGCTGTAGCCCACAAAAAAACACTGTTAATAAATAAAATCCCCAAACCCTTATTTACCAATATATTACAGGTTGAGTCTCCCATATCCAAAATTCCGAAAAATACATATTTTTTGGGGTGTGTCTAAGATAATGACACCTTGGCTTTCTAATGGTTCAATGTACACAAACTTTTTTTAATGCACAAAATTATTAAAAATAATGTATACAATTACACTCATTGTAATTCAATAAGCGAAGTCTTCCTCATTAGTAAACCCTAAGATTTTATTTTTTTTGCCTGTACCTCATGGAAACTCTTCTTGTAATCACTGGGAAAACTTCAATATTTGTAATAAATGCAAAATACCCACAACAGGCAATGTAAACAGATCCACTCGGAGCCCCACCACAGAATTAAAGCTGGTTCATAGCAGTGAATGGACTAGGACTCTCTTTAGCAGCTCAGCCTGTCACAACACATTTCCCACACTAGCTGCAATGTAATGAGTGGTGAGGCAAGCCTCGGGAACCCCCTGCATTGATTACACATCAATATGTTTGTACTTATGAGGAGAAAAACAATGAACAATGCTGTGAAGCTTCATTAATTCAATTAACTATTAATTTCAAAGACATTTCTACCACTGAAGTGACTGGGCCATTGACATTGCTGGGAAAAATCCAGCATAACGAATTGTGCTACATTATCTCCTATATAATAGCCCAGATCTGTGACTCTGTGCCTGTGTGTATAATGCTGGGTGCGTGGCTAGGAGCTCTCATTAGGTTAGCAGCAGGTCTATCACACCCAGTCCACAGCTGATTGGTCGAGAAAAGCCCTCCCACACAGGTTACATCCAATGGGAGGGTCTGCCCTTCGGCTGGTGTGGGTTCCCAGAGCAGGGTTAACAATGGGGCTGATGGAGCTGCAGCTCCAGGCCCACACCCCATAATAGGCCCACTGCATCTGCAACAACATACCCTCCAACAATTTACACATAAAAATCGGTACAAATCGGAAAGGGGGCGTACTTTCAATGGAAGTTTGGAGAGCCAAAAATCGGTACAGACCATAAAAAAAGGTACTGTACCTGCCAAAAATGTACAGTTGGAGGGTATGCCACTGCATCTGCAGCAAGTCTCTGCGCTGTAGATAGGGGGAAATAAATCCTTTTACTGCAGCATCCGATGTCCTGCTGCCAGTCCGCCTGCCCCATCCAGCATCAACAATCCCCACTCCCTAGCCGCGGCGCAGGTGGAACAAAAGCTGCCTCGGCCACCAGCATAGATGTGTATGAAAGCAGCGCAGTGGAAGGCTTTCATAGCTCTCCCTGCGCCGCATACTCTCTGAGCCCCACAGCCTCCTCTGCGCGTGATGTCACAGATGTGCCTCTCCGCCACAGCCGCGCCCAGATCCCCAGAGGCAACACAGCACCTGGGCTGCCGGCCTGGAAGCCCCGAGATGGCTAATGTAACGGATAGAATGGGTGATATCACGGAGGGTAATGTCTGGACACTGAATCAATGTAAAAGGTGATAGTGCTGTGCAGTGGGTGTGCAGTGTCACTGACACTGCACAGCACTCTCACCTTGTACATTGATTCAGCGAGTCAGTCAGTTCTGCCAGCCAGTCACTATTGTTAGCGCCAGTGTCCCAACGCACCGCTTTACAGGGAAGTAGACGCACTAAATAAACTACAGCTCCCAGCAGCCCTTAGCGCCGAAGCATTCCGGCGCTAAGGCCTGCTGTGAGCTGTAGTTTATTGAGTGCATCTTCTTCCCTGTAATGCGGCATGTTCGGACACCAGCGCTAACAATAGTGACTGGCTGCTTGGCTGTTATGCGAGTCTCCGGGAGAGCCACTGTCAAAGGGAGGACAGCAGCTTAGCTGCTTCCAGGAGGAGAAGCATTACATGCCCCTCCCCCACTCGCAGTACCTCCGGGCCCCATCCGTGGCACCCCCCCCTCCAACACCCGCGACACCACCGCACCAGCCCCCCCCCCACCCGCAGCACACCCGCAACCGCCCCTCCCTACCCGCGGCATCCCTGTACCCCATCTGCGTCTCCCCCACACCGCCACTCCCCCAACAACAGCACCTACTAGGTGATTCATCAGGCCCAGTGTGCGCTGTGCACGCCGTTGCAAAGGGCTTCGACCCCTTAACCATCGCACGCCCTTGCAATATTTAACCACTCACACAATTATGATTGGAGGTAATACTTCATATAATAAAAATATTGCCCGCCACAGGGGCACGCAAGGGTTACGACGGTGTGAAGCGCGCCCGTAGGGCGCAATGAATCACCTAGTTATTATTATTATTAAAGAAGTGCAAAACATGTATGTACACAGAGCTAAGCTAAAATAATATGACTTAATTAAAGAACTTACAGAGTGGACAATAAAGCATAGTGAAAGCAAGGCTACCACAAGGGTCGTGGTTCATGTGTTCACTTAGCATATAACAGCTCAGCATGGACAGGGACAGGTGTAAACATGCTGGGCAGCCCTGGTTGACTATAAGACGTAGGTGATTGTTGGGTGCCAGTGACGCACGCCACAAAAAAGAGGCGTGGTCTCAAAAGGAAATGGGCGTGGTTGTGCAATAGTATCCCCAATTCACATTACGCTGCACAGTAGCACAATCTTATTCACATTACACCACATAGTAGTGTACCTTATTCATGTTATGACACACAGTATTGTCCCTTTTACATAATGCCCACATTAGTGTCTCTTATACAATGCCCACAGTAGTAGTGCTACTAATGCACATATGCCCGCAGCAGTAGTGCCCCTTATGCAATGCGCACTGTAGTGGAAGTGCCCCTTATGCAATGCCCACAGTTGTTGTACCCCTTATGTAGAGCCCATAGTAGTGGTGCCACTTATGCAATGCCCCTTATGCCCCCAGGATAGATGCCCCATATATAGTGCCCCTATTAGTAGTGCCCCTAGTAGTAATGCCTCCTGTAGTAGTGCCCCCAGTAGTAGTGTGCCCAGTAGTAATGCCCACTGTAGTATTGCCCCCATTAGTAGCACCCCCTGTAGTAGTGCCCCTAGTAATGCCCCCTGTAGTATTGTCCCAGTACTAATGCCCCTTCGGTAGTGCCCCTAGTAATGCCACCTGTAGTATTACCCTATTGGTAGTGCCCCTAGTAATGCCCCCTGTAGTATTGTCCCAGTACTAATGCCGCTTCGGTAGTGCCCCTAGTAATGCCACCTGTAGTATTGCCCTATTGGTAGTGCCCCTAGTAATGCCCCCTGTAGTATTGCCCCTTTTGTAGTGCTCCCTGTAGTAGTGCCCCTAGTAATGCCCCTTGTAGTATTGCCCCTTTGGTAGTGCACCCTGTAGTAGTACCCCTAATTAATGCCCCTTGTAGCATTGCCCCTTTGATAGTGCCCCCTGTAGTATTGCCCCTTTGGTAGTGCCCCCTGTAGTAGTGCCCCTGTAGTATTGCCTCTTTGGTAGTGCCCCCTGTAGTATTGCCCCTTTGGTAGTGCCCCCTGTAGTAGTGCCCCCTGTAGTATTGCCTCCTTGGTAGTGCCCCCTGTAGTAGTGCCCCTGTAGTATTGCCTCTTTGGTAGTGCCCCCTGTAGTAGTGCCCCTTACACACAAAATAAAAACAATACTTACCTAAACCCCGCACCTGCTTTCAACCGCTGCTGTCTGTCTGCTGTGGCCGCCCGCTCTTCAGAACTATGGGAAAGACGTTATTATGACTGTGCTGTGGTCCTTCCAGTGGAACCCTCTGCTGGCTACAACTGTGATCTGTAGCACATAGGCTACCGCCATTTTCAGATGGCGGTAGCTGCGGGGACCAATATTCCGAATGCATTGCATTGGTAAATCTGGCAGCATCGCATCCCCCATAGAAACCTATGGGGGGTGCAGCTGCAGGCGGCACTTTCTTACTTCATATTTGCAGCTAGCCCCCCTGAAAACACCCGATATAGGGGGATATGTACTAAGCAGTGATAAAAGTGGAGAAGGGAGACAGTGGAGAAGTTGCCCATGGCAACCAATCAGCTGCTCTTTATACTTTTAATGTATGCAAATTAGAAATGTTACACCAATGCTGATTGGTTGCCTTGGGCAATTTCTCCACTGGCTCACTTCTCCACTTTTATCACTGCTTAGTACATTTCCCCCATAGCCACAAATATACTATGATAAATGGTCCCCTTTATATTGGTATTTCCGAGTTACTCTACTATGTACACAATGTTGGTCTCACAGCTCCCTCTGCTGGCTGAATGAGCTCTCATCACTATAGATTTTTTTCCAGATGAGAAATACATTACAGTATCTAACTCAGTGGTTCCCAAACGCAGTCCTCAAGGCACCCCAACAGTCCAGGTTTTAGGAATATCTCTGCTTGTGCAAAAAGGTCTCATAAAACTGGCTGAGGTACTAATGAAATCACCTGTGGATAAGCATCAATAGTCTTAAAACCTGGACTGTTGGCATGCTTCGAGGACCGGGTTTGGGAACCAGTGACCTAACCAGCAATCAGGAAATCATAGCTCCTGCTTGATGCAATGTCCTCATATGTTAATATCAATCATTTGCAGATTGTTAATTTTTCAAACCTCGATGTCGGCACGTAACATGGATTGCGATAAGCGGCTGCTGGAGCCGCGATAACACATGATATTGGGGACTTATCCCCGATCCCATGTGTTTTCTCGTGATCACGGGTCAGTTTTCAGCCGATGAAAATGGCCTGTTATAGGATACCATTGGCAACGTCTCCACTGGCTCGCTTCTCCACTTTATCACTGCTTCATACATTTACCCAAATATGTGAGTACTAATACACACACACATTTATTATTGTTATTACCAGTTATTTATATAGCGCACACATATTCCGCAGCGCTTTACAGAGAATATTTTGTCCATTCACATCAGTCCCTGCCCCAGTGGAGCTTACAATCTGTATTCCCTATCACATGTACACACAGACACATTCACACTAGGGTTAATTTTTGTCAGAAGCCAATTAGCCTACCAGTATATTTTTGGATTGTGGAAGGAAACCGGAGTACCCAGAGGTGGTATGGGTCATTAGGTCGACCACTATTGGTCGACATGCAGTAGGTCGACAATAGAACGACATGTTCAATAGATCAACATGTGCTAGGTCAGTAATGCTAACCATTACACCAGCTATATTGCATTTATCACTGTATTAAAAACTGACATGTTATAAAATATGAAAATGACTACTTCTGTCCATCTCAGAAACCAGTGTGATGACCTTATGTGACCAGCTGCTTCTTGGGTCTTTGGCCCATTTATCATTAGAACCCTGATGTTTAAGATGTTTTGCAGTCTCAGCTCATTGGTGATCATTCCGAGTTGTTCGCTCGCTAGCAGTTTGTAGCAGCCGTGCAAACGCTATGCCGCCTCCCTCTGGGAGTGTATTTTAGCTTAGCAGAAGTGAGATCGAAAGGATCTCAGAGCGGCGACAAAGTTTTTTTGTGCAGTTCCTGAGTAGCTCAAAACCTACTCAGCGCTTGCGAACACTTCAGACTGTTCAGTTCCTGTTTTGACGTCACAAACACGCCCTGCGTTCGCCCAGCCACGCCTGCGTTTTTCCGAACACTCCCTGAAAACGGTCAGTTGACACCCAGAAACGCCCACACCCAGAAACGCCCACTTCCTGTCAATCACTCTGCGGCCAGCAGTGCGACTAAAAAGCTTCGCTAGACCCTGTGTGAAACGACAACGTTCGTTGTAATAGTACGTCGCGTGTGTGCATTGCGCCACATACGCATGCGCAGAAGTGCTTTTTTTTGCCTCATCGCTGCACAGCGAACGAATGCAGCTAGCGATCAACTCGGAATGACCCCCCCATAGAACATAAGCAAACCAAGCCACTGTGCCAATACGGTATTTCTGCTTTTGCACAAGTCCGCATAGTCCGTAAATCCATAGACATGCCCTATCTGTACAATAACTACGCATGAATTCCTCAGTACAACCCAGTTTCGCCCCTTCAGTCTCAGTTGGAGCTGCCAATAATTTACGTATGACTCTGTATCACTCATAAATGTGCAGCGGAAAAACATGCAAGATATGTTCCGCAAACAGAGGCAGGGTTGGACTGGCCCACAGGGGTACCAGGGAAACCACCGGTAGGCCCCACTCCTTCTAGGGATCAGGTTCCAGACTGTGCACTTGTATTATACATGGTAGATATGTTCAGGGGCGGATTGGGAACAAAAAGCGGCCCTGGAAAAATTTGTACTAGTGGCCCCACATGGGCAGCACCAGAGGTGTAAGGTCTAGCCATGGGCCATGGCAGCAGCACCTTCCCCCCAAGACTTTCCAGAAATTATGAGCACATTATTTGATACACCTAGAATATAGAATTTAGGAAACTATATCATTCTTTAGTAAGATATATTTTCTTGCTTATTACACCAACCTGTCAAAGTCAGAAAAATATCCCTATACACGCTGCCATATTTGCACCTCACACTGGTCCGCGCTGCGCATGCGTGCGCTTTCCCGTGATAGCGCATACCCGTTGTTGCGTGCACCCGCTCGCACTCGGTATGCGTATTTACGGTAAAGAGTATGTAGTCGTAGCGTGCGACTCAATCGTAACATATTTTCAGTAATAATGTATTTTGTAGATCATGGTCCCTTTGATAGATTCTGAAAGTTTGGTTAATATAGAATGTTTATGAACAGAGGAATCCCTCTTTGTTTGATACGAAGGGTCAGATAGGAGTAATACAGTGGTGTTTAGTATCCATCGGAAGAATATTTAATTAGAAATATTCCGGTGTTGGTTTGAAGCAGATCAATCGCTCGTGCGAATAGTTATGGACATAAGAAGTTTATGAACATTTACTTTATTTGCACTTTATTACCCATGCGGCGGGAAACCCAGTTTCCCTCCCACCTGAGCAGTTGGAAATAGTCACAGCCCACCTGTATGAATCAACCTATGACCTTTTGTTATAATGCGAAGCCGAATTCCTGTGTCCAATGAACAATGAGATTGTAGGGACCATTGAATTGTATTGTGTGTGGGGCATAAATAGCAGGCCGACCATATCCAACTTCACTCTCTTCAACGGTTCTCATTGCTGATAATCGGGAGCTGGATATCGAGGCGCATGCGATCGTTTCCCCTTGTGCGTAAGTTTTCTCCGTAATCATATTGTCTTACTGTGAGCCATTTCTCTCTCTCTCTCTCTCTCTCTCTCTCTCTCTCTACTCTTTCTCTCGTATTTTCCTTTAATTGTATTGTATTGTATTTCCTGTGTAGTTTATCTGGTTAGTTGGTTTATGTTATATTGTAGTGTATCATTTGTACTGTGATTCCTTTTGCAAGAATAATAGTCATAATACACATAATAGGTTTCGGACCCTAAGCCCAGGTATCTGTGTATTCTTTATAGTATTAAGTATTCTCTGAGCGTCTGTTACGCTCAAACAGCTTTGTAGTTAATCAGGTTACACAAGGTTGCACTTACACTTTGTCTCTACATTAAGGTTTACTGTGTATTTCATTGTTAAGGGTATAGATATAAAGGTTTAACGTTGTGAGCGTCTGCATCGCTGGTGATCTCCTCGTGGTCCCGAGCGCCGCTACGCTATAGCGAATCATTACGATAAGTCAACAGCCAATAGTCTGCCTGCCTGCGATCACTTGGCCGTGAGTGAACGTGATGCCTGAGCGTCTCGATCACGGCTAAGCGATCGATACGCAACTTGCGTACCCTTACGGTACTTCTCACATAGATAGCGTACAGTGTTCTTAGACCTCATAAAGGGTTATATATACGATAAATATTTAGCTTTATCAATTGGCGGCTCGTCCTGTCCTTCACATATCTGCACTAGGTAGATCAGCAGACATTATCCCTCAGCAAAGGGCGGGAGGTTGTCTCGTAGTGCTGACGGGATAAGCGTCTGCTTCGCTTAGATAAAAGAGTGCTGAAGGAATCCGGGAACCGGAGGTAAGAACAAAACGCTAGTGTCTTTTAAAACTGTATTTTTCTGTCTTGCGTACACACGCACGCACACATATATATCTGCATTTCTTTTTCTTTTTCATTTTCGTATATCACTCTCCTGTCTGCCAGTTTTATAGTCGATAGAAGTGCTAAAAAAAGATTTGCCGTTATTTCATAGTTTAAGAGTAAAGGTAATATAGTTAAAAGATAGACAAACACACAGTTTTGCCTGGGAGATAAGGCGAAGTCAGTGTGTTGTGTGGTAGATGACCAGGGATCATCTACATTGATAAAAATATAAATTGTGTTACGGTGGATCTTTGTTTTGCGTACACGTGTCCCTAACAAAAGACTTGTGTACGCAATCCAAAGGCGGACGCACGCAGCGTACATTACGCAACGGAGCGTCCGGTTACGCCCACGTAGCTCAAGTCACGATAAGTTGATTTTTAACGCAACGCGGTAAGTAACGCAAAGCGGTAAAGAGCGCCACAGGCGATAAATAACGCAAGTCTATTTTTGGAAATCCAAAATTTAAATTAACAGATCCTGCTCCTAATTGGTAACACAGCTGGGCTAAAGAAAAATTTCTGCGCAGAAATAGAAATAGAAACAAAAGTGTACATGTGATGAGTGAGTGTTTTTACAATTTTTAAAGGTTGAACCACAAGAAAAGTCGAGTACTCGTGAGGTACATGCGTGTAAGTGACGTGCACGGTGGCTAGGGAGGCATCTCTGGTTAAAAACAATTTTGAGCATTAGAGTATAGCAGACCAGGAGGTCATACTAACAAGACCAGGAGGTCACACTGTAACAAGACCAGGAGGTCATAACAGACCAGGAGGTCCAGGTACAGCCGACAAGGAAGTCCGCTATACAGTTCACAGGCACAACACCGAGAAGGGTTGGTGCAACACCCATATAGGCCATATAAGCTCTGACTGAAGGAATTCGCAGTCGTAAGTTTCGATTCCATTGGTCTTTCCGTACATAAGCTTAGTTGTTTGTGTACTGAACGACTGGACCGCACGTAAGTGTGTGCAGTAGTTAGTAATCTGACCTAATACCATTAGAGTAAAGGGGTCACAAACGCTATCTGTACACTCTAACGTGATTTGTGTAATTTTTTTTATTTTAAGGGAAGTTCGCTGCTCACTCAGGAACTATCCAGCAACCAATAGTTACTGGAAAGAGTAAGTGTTCTTCGGATAACCCTCACAGGTTCCAGTAAATAGAGGTTCAGGTCGCAGGGGCCCTAGGTCGAGTACGCCAGCACCATATCGGTGTGATCAGGTCGTATAGGTCGGCGTGGGCGAGTGAGTGGGGTACTCGGTAAACCGCCACCGTCAGCCTATTGTTGGCATTTGGTTTTTCGTAAAGGGTTGGCTAAATAAAGCAACACTTTCGAACTATGGGGGCCACTTGTTCAGGTAGGGGGCGATCAACCTCGGTTCGGGTTGATTCAGTGGTCCGACCAATTGGGTCGGCCAGGTATATAATGTGTGAGAAATATGGAAGTCACACAGAAACTTTATGTGATGAATGGGAGAGAATGACTGTGCATGACGGGGAGAAATTCCCAAGAATAGGGAGCTTCAGCTCAGAAGTGTTACAAAATTTAAGGAGGAGGATATGTCTCATAAAATCAACAAAGAGACGAATTCAGCATTATGATTATTTACAGTTGTGGCAACAGGAAGGTGAGATACAGAGAGGTTTGGCTCAGGCGGCAGGATCTGGCTCTAACAGAAAACTGATTGCCACGGCCCCGCCGCCACCATATATATCAGGAGAGAAGTTGATTACGGAGAAAGACGCACTAAGGTGTAACACAAAGTCACTTAGTAACTGTGTAAATGTTAATGATAATGTTAACCCATTAACCCATGCAAGTATTAACCCGTGCAAGTTGTACCCTGTTTTGAACTTTCCTCAGGAGTGTGATCAAGAGGACGAATCGGCAACGATTTCAGCGCTCTCTCTAGCAGCCACCATAGCAGAGACCACAGTAGGCACAGCTCCACCCACGAGATTAGTAAAGGCCCCTAGCGGAGGGATAGGTGAGGTCGTATCAACTGGTAAGTACGGCACCATGCATTATGCTGAAACTATTACACCACAGCCTGTAGAATCTACACAAAATGAGGTTGTTAGAATTACACCTGTTAGAGTAATAGCAGTGCCAAATGGGAAAACAGACGCATCAGGAGCCACTCCCATTAGGAACATTGCCATGTACACTCCATTTTCCCGAATGGAATTAAGGACCATAGTGTCTGAATTTCCTGACCCTAGAAAAGACTTAGTTGCCAGTCAAAAATACATCAGAGACTTAGGTAACACTGCAGAGCCCAACAATAAAGACTGGCAGATATTGCTGAGAGCATGTTTACCCTCAAATGTCGACGCAACTCAATTTTTAGCTGATTGCGGACTAGGTCATGATGTACCTCTTACAGATGTGTACAACCAAGATAATGTGAAAAGAATAAACTTGCAGTTAAAAGAGTATTTCCCAGCAGTAGCTAAATGGAATAAGATATTCTCCATTAAACAGAAGATGTCAGAGACAGCTGCAGAGTATTTTCACAGAGCATTATTAGAAATGGCAAAATACACAGGTATAGAGGACATTAAAACAGACACAAACCATCGGGAAGTAGCAGTATCGGTACTGATGGATGGTTTAAAAGAGTCATTGAAGACTAGGGTACAGACCACGCAACCATGTTGCGAGGTCTGTCTGTGGCTACTTTGAGAGAGGCTGCTATTGATCACGACAGAAACATCACCAGACACAGGGAACAACAAGGTGACAAATTGATGTCAGTAAGTATACAGGCTCTGACCACAAAGCAGCCTGCGTATGTACCATCCAACCCTGTGGGTAAGTCAACTATGATAACATGTTATTCTTGTCAAAGACAGGGGCACTATGCACGAGACTGTAGAGCGAAAAATTCGCAAAGATCATACCAACCCCCTAGACAACGACACGACACACGACATTGGGAGCAAGGTCCGCAGAAACGGAGTTATGAGCCACATACAGGGGAAACAAAAAGATATCCCCCAAACAGAGACTGGCATGCCTCTGGTAGTTCCCAACTATCTCCCTCACAAGTAGTTGCTGCCAGCGGGATTCAGGGAGGTCACCATACCCAATAGGGGTGTGGCCATACCTGTAATCTGCAGCCAGTAAAATTAATTGCCAATCTTGGAAGTGAACCCGAGGTCGCAATTAATGTAGCTGGTAAAACTTTAAACTTTCTTGTAGACACAGGGGCGGCCAAGTCAGTGATAAATTCGACAGTGGGCATGAGAACCACTGGTAGGACAATTCCAGCCATGGGAGTAACCGGAGTAGTCCAGCACTACCCTGTTAGCAAACCAGCCGAGATTACAATAGGGCCTTTGCATACCAAGCATTCCTTTTTGCTGGCTGCATCGGCACCAACCAATCTCCTGGGAAGAGATTTACTGTGTAAAATGGGGTGCGTCATTTATTGTACTCCTGAAGGTGTATTCTTGGACATACCTGAGAAACACGCTCAGGAAGTGCGAGACATGTTAGACTCCCCATCAAAATTAATGTCACATACCATTATGACAAATAGGAATCCATCCCAAATAGAAGAGATGACATCTCAGATACCAGAGTCACTTTGGACAAAAGACGGACAGGACACTGGATTAATGGCAAACGTAGCTCCAGTAGTTGTACAAGTAAAAGATGGTAGGATAGCTCCAAAAATCCCACAGTATCCTCTGAAGCCAGAGGTGGAGTTAGGAGTTTACCCAGTAATAGAGCGCTTGCTACAACAGGGCATTCTGGTAAGAACGTCCAGCACTGCCAATAGTCCCATCTTCCCTGTTAAGAAGAGTGGGGGGAGGGGTTACAGGCTAGTGCAGGATCTAAGGGGGATTAACAAAATAGTTGAGAGTCAGTTCCCCGTAGTGCCAAATCCAGCTGTCATCCTAATGCAAATCCCTCCCACTGCCAAATTTTTCACTGTTATTGACCTCTGCTCCGCTTTCTTTTCGGTACCTCTGCACCCTGACAGTCAATATTTGTTTGCATTCACATACAGAGGAGTCCAATACACGTGGACTCGATTACCCCAAGGTTTCATAGATAGTCCAAGTATATTTTCTCAGGCTTTGCATGATTGTTTACAGTCTTTCCAACCAGACAGTGGATCAGTATTGATACAGTATGTGGACGATTTATTACTGTGTTCAGATTCACTGGAAGCATCTCTGAAGGATACGAAACAGCTCCTGTTTCATCTTTCAGACACCGGACACAAGGTGTCCAAAGACAAGTTGCAATTATGCCAAACTAAGGTAAAATATTTGGGACACTGTCTAACACAAGGACTGAGACACCTGACCGCTGATAGAATCCAAGCAATTAGAGACATGACTCTACCACAAACCCAGCAACAGATCAGAACGTTTTTAGGAATGTGTGGGTATTGCCGTAATTGGATCCCAGGGTTTTCCATTTTAGCGTTACCTTTGCAGGAAATGGTCTCCTCAAACAAACCTGATAGGATTTCGCATACAGACGAGTCCGAAACAGCATTTGAGAGACTCAAACAGTGCCTAACGCAGGCACCAGCACTAGGTATGCCAGACTATGGGAAACCCTTTGAACTATACGGAACAGAAAGTGCTGGTTGCGCGGCAGGTGTACTAACCCAAAAACACGGTGATGCCAGCAGGCCAGTTGCATACTACAGCGCTCAGCTAGACACGGTAGCGCGATCCCTCCCCACATGCTTGCGAAGCGTTGCTGCGATAGCATTGCTAGTGACAAAAAGCGAAGACGTCGTGCTAGGCCACAACCTCACAATCCATACGCCACATGCAGTATCAGCCTTATTGAATTCTGCCCAAACCAGACACGTCTCATCAGCGAGGTTTACAAGATGGGAATTGGCACTAATGGCCCCCGTAAACATCACCATAAGGAGATGCAGTGCATTAAATCCTGCAACATATCTCCCAGGTGTGCCTGGTCAGGCACAAAGGGTGGAAGGTGAGAGTGCTGGGGAAGGAGGATTTAATACAAAGGAAGATACACATGATTGTATGGAATATTTGACCCAAAATTTTACCGCAAGGCCTGACATCAGTGACAACCCACTGGAAGATGCAGAACTCACGTTCTACACGGACGGTAGTTGTCACAGACAGTCAGACTCGGGAGACTTGTGTACTGGATACGCAGTCGTAGATGACCAAGACACCATAGAAGCGGAACCGCTAGGCCCACCTCACTCAGCCCAGGTTGCTGAACTGGTCGCCCTAACCAGAGCATGTGAATTGGCTAAGGGTAAGTCAGCCAATATCTACACCGATTCTAGATACGCATTCGGGGTAGTCCATGATTTCGGAGCCCTATGGCGCCTCAGAAATTTCATGACGGCAGCTGGTACACCGGTAGCGCATGCAGCTCACATAAAAAGGCTTCTAACAGCGATACAGGAACCCGACAGAGTGGCTGTTATCAAATGTAAAGCACACACATATAGCCAAGACCCGGTATCACTTGGTAACAGCCGAGCAGACGAAGCTGCTAAGTTAGCAGCTGCTACCCCCATACAGACAGACACCACACAATTGATGGTATTTAATACCATTAACACACAGAAGTTGTGTGAAATGCAAAATTTGTGTTCCACACAGGAAAAGGCAGTCTGGAAGGCAAAGGGATGTGGCCAAGAGTCCTCACGACTCTGGACGGATGGACATGGTAAACCAGTGGCCCCCAGAGCATATCTTCCATGTCTGGCTGAAGCAGCTCACGGGCTGACTCATCTAGGCAAGGAGGGGATGTGCAAATTGGTAAGAGCCTATTGGTGCGCCCCAGGATTCTCCTCTCATGCGAGTAAAAGAGCAATGTCATGCCTTACCTGTCTGAGAAAGAATATTGGAAAGGCAATACCTACAGAACCATCCCATATCCCACCTGCCGGCGGCCCTTTCCAGGTAATACAAATTGACTTCATACAATTACCCCCTTGTCGGAATTTGAAATATGTACTTGTTTGTATAGATGTTTTCTCGAATTGGGTCGAAGCATTTCCTGCAGCTACAAATACCGCTATGTTTACAGCTAAGAAAATTGTGCAGGAATTTGTATGTAGATATGGTATCCCTAGAATAATCGAAAGTGATAGGGGTACCCATTTTACAGGTGATGTCTTTCAAGGAATGTGTAAGTTGATGGGAATTGATAGCAAGCTGCACACTCCGTACCGTCCACAGGCGAGTGCGAAGGTCGAAAGAGTGAACAGCACTATTAAAAATAAATTGAGTAAAGTGATGGCAGAGACAGGATTGACATGGCCAGAAGCTTTGCCCATTGTATTGTACAGTATCAGAACCACTCCCAGGTCCCCTCTTAATCTGTCCCCTTTTGAAATCTTGTTTGGTCGACAACCGCATGTCATGATTAACCCTCAGGATGATTTGAAATGTAACAATGAAGTAACTGTAAAGTACTTGATTAACATGAGTAAACAGTTAAGGAATCAAAATGATAATCTAAAGTTGGTGATTCCTGATCTACCTGATAGTAGTTGTCATGACATTGAACCTGGGGATTATGTAATGATACGAAATTTTCTACGCTCAGGTTGCCTTATTGACAGATGGGAAGGACCATACCAGGTCTTATTGACTAGCACGACAGCATTGAAGGTTGCTGAGAGAGAGACTTGGGTCCATTCATCCCACTGCAAGAAGGTTGCTGATCCAGAGAAGTCCCGTGATAAGGAACAGACGGTAGAGGTTGTATCACTGGAGTGTCTGTTCCAGGAGGACTGAGGCGGCACCTGAGCCTTGAAGACCGAGAGCTGTTGTCGACTCCCCACTCCCTTTTATTGTTTTTCTCCACTTCCCATCCCCTCTCCCTCAAATGTATTTTTTCTCCTTCTCATTCTTCTTCGTCTCCTCCTCAAAGATGGACTTGCCCCAAGAGACTGTGATCCGGATTTTCCTGTTGACCATGATGTTGACCAGAGCAGTCTGTTCCGGCGAGAGTACCATGGAGGTCGATAGAGGTTCTGGAATGGGTTCTGATGATAAAGATGGAGGCGTAGTTTTCCAAGATCAACCTAACCAACAAGCAAAGGCGAGTATCAGAAAACGATCCGATAGCATTGACCATAGAAGAAATTGTGACGGATTGTTAGCTGAAGAAAACTGTATCTGTAGGCTCTGTAACAATGTCATTGAGGATGGGTGCATTAAGAAATGCCAATCCAGTTTTAATATCCATTTGGACCGGCATCCATTGAGTGACTATCACTCCTTAGTGGGTAACGTATTAAACAAAACGGATTGTTGGGTGTGCTCTCAAGTACCTCAGGGTCATAGCAAATCAGGGCTAGTACCATTTCCTTTAACGATAGGGGAGGTACTTGAGTTAAATGGTGGGAGACCGGTGGACCGGAGGTTTAATATCTCCAGCCCTCCTAGTTTGAAGCTCCACCAATACCACGTGGATAGGTCCCTATTATGTTTTAACATCTCCAATTCCAGAAAGCCGGGAAATTGGGAAGTATCATGGAGTAACCACACCATGACCTTTTCACATAGAGCAGATAGAATGCCTACAGATACAGAGCTTGTACGCCACATAGCCAGTAGAGGAAAATCTTTCCGGTATAGATACACCTTAGGAAATAGGATTACTAGAGTTGGAGAAGTATCACCAGGATACTGTGCACATATCGTACAACCTGATACGTGCATTAAACAGATGGAAGAATTAGGGCTAGGAGATTTCACCTGGAAGGTGTGTAATATGGTAATGTCTTTCTCCGTCCCATATGTTCTCCCCGATGATGCATATTTCATATGCGGGAGAAAGGCGTACAAGTGGCTTGCCCCAAACTCTGAAGGATTGTGTTATATTGGAAGAGTATTGCCTGAAGTAATGACTGTAACTCATGATAAAATGAAAGACATACACCGTGGTGCCCAAGCTCCTTATACTCACACTCATTACGAGCACCTCGTTAAAAGACAACTGTCAGAAAGGTTAGAGCATCCGGCCTCTGATCTGATCCATGAATCCACCGGGATTCAGGTTCTGGTGGCGTTAGATTTCACTCGCACCGCTCGAGGAGTGATGAATTATAGATACATTTCCGCACTCGCCAATTTGTTAGATAATATCACTGAAATGTATGATGACACGTTTAGATACACTGGAAGAGAACTTCAAGCTTATAAAACAGAACTGGTACAGCATAGAATGGTTCTTAATTACCTCACAGCAGTGACAGGCGGATATTGTGTTACATTGGCAACACAGTACGACGTGAAGTGTTGCACGTATATCACGAATAGCACCGAGGATCCGGTAGAGGTCATAGACCAAAAGATGGACGATAGTCTCCAATTAAAGTGGGAATTTCGCCGAAAACACAATCTCACTCTTGCTGCTGTAGGTAATGAGCTGACTGGTTGGGTGTCATGGTTGAACCCGCGAAATTGGTTCTCCGGTTTGGGAGACTGGGCTCAAGGAGTCATAATGGATGTTGGGAAGTTTCTACTATGTATCTTAGGTGTCATTATATCGATTGGATTGATATTTAGATGCGGGCAGGCTTTAATGAGGTGCAAACAAAGTACCAGAGTGATGAGTTTGAGGAGTGAGGAAACTGTAATTAACCTGGATTTGATTTACGACCCAACGATAGAAACAATGATGTGATGAAAATGCGATTTCTACGGTCCGTTTCTTTCACCTGTTTTTCTGGTTTTTCTCCAAGATAACAAGACCCCCTTGGACGAGGAAGTTGATGAGACGCTATACAGACAACGGATAGACCAAAGAAGAAGTTTTGACCACTTGAGATATGGACACTTGATGAACTTTGCCATGGATCCCCAGTTTCCCTAGAATTCTTAAAATTACGCTAGCCCAACATTTTTTGTAAATCTAATGGCATTGACAAAGCTTATTGCTCACGCTTAATGAGCAAAACAGCGCAAAGAAGACGACTTTCAACTGATACCGAACAAAACTTCAACCGACAGATGTACATTAACCTGACATAGAATACCACCGCATTTACCGTAATTATGTCTTTTCTTCATTTCTACAACCCTCAGGTAATGACACACATAGTATAGGGAATACAGGCACAGATATCAGCAATCACATATTCCCCCATTCATGTATCATCAACTAAAATGTGCTCCCCATTTTGTTCAAAATCCGAAAAGAGCTCGGTAAAGTTTGACAGCCCATCCACAGACCTGTACCACAGGATAAGAAGGAATTCAAATGTATACTTCGCAATACCTCGAAGCTTGATTTACAACACGTACGGCACGATGATACATGACCCCCCAAACATGGACTCATACACACATGCTTCTGCTATCACACTAGGTCATACCCTCTTCACACCTACTCCTCTCTCCTCCCTCACCCAACCATGGAAATGAATTAACCCCTGACATATATTTTTCTCCTTTTGAAATGTTTTCAGGAAGTGGCAGTTATTATTGACTGCCAAAGGGTGGACTGTCAAAGTCAGAAAAATATCCCTATACACGCTGCCATATTTGCACCTCACACTGGTCCGCGCTGCGCATGCGTGCGCTTTCCCGTGATAGCGCATACCCGTTGTTGCGTGCACCCGCTCGCACTCGGTATGCGTATTTACGGTAAAGAGTATGTAGTCGTAGCGTGCGACTCAATCGTAACATATTTTCAGTAATAATGTATTTTGTAGATCATGGTCCCTTTGATAGATTCTGAAAGTTTGGTTAATATAGAATGTTTATGAACAGAGGAATCCCTCTTTGTTTGATACGAAGGGTCAGATAGGAGTAATACAGTGGTGTTTAGTATCCATCGGAAGAATATTTAATTAGAAATATTCCGGTGTTGGTTTGAAGCAGATCAATCGCTCGTGCGAATAGTTATGGACATAAGAAGTTTATGAACATTTACTTTATTTGCACTTTATTACCCATGCGGCGGGAAACCCAGTTTCCCTCCCACCTGAGCAGTTGGAAATAGTCACAGCCCACCTGTATGAATCAACCTATGACCTTTTGTTATAATGCGAAGCCGAATTCCTGTGTCCAATGAACAATGAGATTGTAGGGACCATTGAATTGTATTGTGTGTGGGGCATAAATAGCAGGCCGACCATATCCAACTTCACTCTCTTCAACGGTTCTCATTGCTGATAATCGGGAGCTGGATATCGAGGCGCATGCGATCGTTTCCCCTTGTGCGTAAGTTTTCTCCGTAATCATATTGTCTTACTGTGAGCCATTTCTCTCTCTCTCTCTCTCTCTACTCTTTCTCTCGTATTTTCCTTTAATTGTATTGTATTGTATTTCCTGTGTAGTTTATCTGGTTAGTTGGTTTATGTTATATTGTAGTGTATCATTTGTACTGTGATTCCTTTTGCAAGAATAATAGTCATAATACACATAATAGGTTTCGGACCCTAAGCCCAGGTATCTGTGTATTCTTTATAGTATTAAGTATTCTCTGAGCGTCTGTTACGCTCAAACAGCTTTGTAGTTAATCAGGTTACACAAGGTTGCGCTTACACTTTGTCTCTACATTAAGGTTTACTGTGTATTTCATTGTTAAGGGTATAGATATAAAGGTTTAACGTTGTGAGCGTCTGCATCGCTGGTGATCTCCTCGTGGTCCCGAGCGCCGCTACGCTATAGCGAATCATTACGATAAGTCAACAGCCAATAGTCTGCCTGCCTGCGATCACTTGGCCGTGAGTGAACGTGACGCCTGAGCGTCTCGATCACGGCTAAGCGATCGATACGCAACTTGCGTACCCTTACGGTACTTCTCACGTAGATAGCGTACAGTGTTCTTAGACCTCATAAAGGGTTATATATACGATAAATATTTAGCTTTATCAAACCGTATCCCAATCACTATTCATTCAAACTTATATGTCAGCCAAGCAGGCAGACAGAGCATACACTAGATCATCTGCAATCACAGGCTAAGTGGCAAAGTCATTTTCATATATGCAAATTGTGTGGCATCTTATTCATTATAAATAGGACCACATGTCCTCAAACAAAACAGGCCCCACGGGTGCGTCGGCCCACCGGGAATCTTCCCTGTGGGCCCTATGGCCAATCCGCCTCTGGATATGTTGCATTACACTGCACTAAACTATTGTGTATTTCAAGCCTCTGTGGAGGCTGGCCACACCCCCTTTGTAGGCTGGCCACACCCCTAAGTATGGGCCCTTATAACTGCTTTCCCCCCGGTGGGCCCTTCATGTCCCAGTCTGACACTGACAGAGGCTCATTCAACTCCGCATCGGCCCCTTAAGATCATGCAGTATGTCTATGTAGGACAAAAAATGCACATTTCTACCATCTTTACCACTGCACAGGAAAGTTCCAGGAAATTGGGAAATACTGGAAATGATAACTTATATAAAGTTTTACCCAGTAATCTGATTACTGTGTTTCAGATTAGAGGGTGCTAGCCTAGTGCTGTCACAGTCTCTATTTGGTAGTGAGTATAAAGCCAATGGATTGAATGTCAGGTGGACACAGTACAGCCATGATGTTTCATACAATAACTGCTGTGAATAGAGAATTATTACTTAGCACATATCACTGGGGGTCATTCCGAGTTGATCGCTAACTGCCGTTGTTCGCAGCGCAGCGATCAGGTTAAAAATCGGCATTTCTGCACATGCACCGCAATGCGCAGGCGCATCGTACATTTACATTGAGCATCGTGGGTTTGCATAGACTCTAATGAACATTCCTGTTGCACGGCCGAACGCAGGAAGATTGACATGAAGTGGGCGTTTCTGGGTGTCAACTGATCGTTTTCAGGGAGTGTTTAGAAAAACGCAGGTGTGGCAGAAAAACGCAGGCGTGGCTGGGCGTTTGCTGGGTGGGTGTGTGACGTCAAAAGCCGAATCAACGCACACGAAGAGTAACTACAGGGCTGGTCTTGCTTTGCACAAAAAGATTTTGCAGGCACTCTGCTGCACATGCGTTCGCACTTCTGCAAAGCGAAAATACACTCCCCGGTGGGCGGCAACAATGCGTTTGCACGGCTGCTAAGAACTGCTAGCGAGCGATCAACTCGGAATGACCCCCATTGTCTGCATATTTGTGTGTACTATCAGTAAACCATCTCAATAGTAATCATGTACAATCACTGTAAAGTGGTCTTTGTGTAAATCACCACATAAAATCTGGAGAGCTGCAGAAGTGTGCCCTTACTAGCTGCAGTCATGTTGAACAATGGCTGCAGAGGCACTTACTGTGTAAGCGGATGGCAATGGTGCAATTTCCACCATCTAGACACAGCATACATCTACTAGCACTTCATTTACAAACTATTACTTATGATCTATAAGCAATAATATGGGGCCTATTCATTAGGCACAGTGCTAATTTAGTATCAGACTCGTGAGTAGCATTTAACTTTGCTCTGGTGAGGAGAGCTGATCCAACTATATGTGCGCAATGCTCATGATGGCCAGCAGAGGGATCCCTTAACACAACTAGGACCTTCTTCCTATAGGAAGGAGCAGGCGCCTGGAAACCAACGCATGTAAAAATAGTGATGAGCGGGTTCGGTTCCTCGGAATCCGAACCCCCCCGAACTTCACCCATTTTACACGGGTCCGAGGCATACTCGGATTCTCCCGTATTGCTCGGTTAACCCGAGCGCGCCCGAACGTCATCATCCCGCTGTCGGATTCTCGCGAGATTCGGATTCTATATAAGGAGCCGCGCGTCGCCGCCATTTATCACTCGTGCATTGGAAATGATAGTGAGAGGACATGGCTGGCGTCCTCTCACTTTGTTTCAGGGGGCTGCAAATATCTTTATTCTGGGGACCAGCAGTATAATAGGAGGAGTACAGTGCAGAGTTTTGCTGACCAGTGACCACCAGTATTATCCGTTCTTTGCCTGAAAAACGCTCCATATCTGTGCTCAGTGTGCTGCATATATCTGTGCTCACACTGCTTTATTGTGGGGACTAGGGACCAGCAGTATTATATAGGAGTACAGTGCAGAGTTTTGCTGACCAGTGACCAGAGGCGTAACTAGGGTTTTTGGAGCCCAGGGCAAGATCAACAATGGCGCCCCCCCAAAAAATTTTTTTTTTTTTATAAAAATAATAAATAAATAAAATGATAATAATAAAAAAAAAAATACAAAAGAAAAGTATGCGCAGACGCCACCGGTGTCACTGCATATAAAGATGTCAGGGTGTGTATGTACAGATGTAGGTGCAGTGGTCGAAGTTGAATTTTTGAAGGCGGAATGAAAGAGTGCAGATAGCAATTATGCGCGCGCCAAAGGCGCGCGCGCTCCGGAAAAGGGGCGCGGTCACTCAAAAAGGGCGTGTCCTTCAGTGTAGTAGGACCCCTTATACTATCTAGTACTGGTGCCCCTTTCACATTATAGCACACGGTATGAACCGAAATTCACATTATAGCACACAGTATGAGCCGAAATTCACATTACCCCACACGGCATGAGCCGAAATTCACATTATAGCACACAGTATGAGCCGAAATTCACGTTACCCCACATGGTATGAGCCAAAATTCACATTATAGCACACGGTATGAGCCCAAATTCTAATTATAGCACACGGTATGAGCCGAAATTCACATTATAGCACACGGTATGAGCCAAAATTCACATTACTCCACATGGTATGAGCCGAAATTCACATTACTCCACATGGTATGAGCCAATATTCACATTACCCCACATGGTATGAGCCGAAATTCACATTACAGCACACGGTATGAGCCGAAATTCACATTACAGCACACGGAATGAGCCAAAATTCACATTACCCCACATAGTATGAGCCAAAATTCACATTATAGCACACGGTATGAGCCAAAATTCACATTACTCCACATGATATGAGCCAAAATTCACATTACCCCACATGGTATGAGCCGAAATTCACATTACAGCACACGGTATGAGCCAAAATTCACATTACCCCACATGGTATGAGCCGAAATTCACATTACCGCACACGGAATGAGCCAAAATTCACATTACCCCACATAGTATGAGCCAAAATTCACATTATAGCGCACGGTATGAGCCAAAATTCACATTATAGCACACGGTATGAGCCAAAATTCACATTACTCCACATGGTATGAGCCGAAATTCACATTATAGCACACGGTATGAGCCAAAATTCACATTACTCCACATGGTATGAGCCAAAATTCACATTACCCCACATGGTATGAGCCGAAATTCACATTACAGCACACGATATGAGCCGAAATTCACATTACAGCACACGGAATGAGCCAAAATTCACATTACCCCACATAGTATGAGCCGAAATTCACATTATAGCACACGGTATGAGCCAAAATTTACATTACTCCACATGGTATGAGCCAAAATTCACATTACCCCACATGGTATGAGCCGAAATTTACATTACAGCACACAGTATGAGCCGAAATTCACATTACAGCACACGGAATGAGCCAAAATTCACATTACCCCACATAGTATGAGCCGAAATTCACATTATAGCACACGGTATGAGTCAAAATTCACGTTACAGCACATGATATGAGCCAAAATTCCCATTATAGAGTTAGGGGATCCTACCCCCAGAATTAACATGGCCTGTGGGGCACTATGATGAGGGGAGCCCACCCCCTTAATAGACTAATTGCAGAGTTTAGCAGCGGAAGGGCTGCAGCGGTTTCTCACCCCAAGCTGCGGCGCTTTTGCCACCTCCGACACTCCACATCTTCGGCACCACCCGGGATGCAGAGCACCGCACCGGGTATGCACCTTTTTCAGTGTGGTCTGCTGCGCTCCGAAGGGGTTCTTGTTTCATGCTGCAGGATCCCGATGTACGCCTTCCTCCCCGCTGTTACTGTCACGGTAAGCATTAGTATCGTTTACCGCAGAGGCCATTTTCTGAGGCATATGTGTTAAACCTCAGGAACTGAGATGCCCTTCTCACCATACAGCTGTGTGGCCGAGCCGGGCGGGGGGACAGCCAGCAGCAGCATGCCGGATATCAGCAGCAGAGGGTGCGGGCTGTACATACTTGAGGCAGCTGGATATTCAACAGTGCTGAAAGCCTCCGGAGCCCGCACCCCTGGAGCTGCAGTACACCGGCAGAGGACACCCATCCCCCGAACCCTGCGTAGCCCAAAGCTGGAGATCAGCAGCATGTTGAACGCGGAAGCAGACGCTGCTTATTGCCTGTCAACATGCTGCTGATCTCCGGCTTTGGGCTCCGCACGTGCCTTACAGCCCCCACCCTCGGCTGCTGATATCCGGCATGCTGCCCCTGCTGCTGGCTTTCCACCCGCCCGGCTTGCCCACCCAGCTGGATGGTGAGTGAGAAGGGCATCTCAGTGCCCGTGGTTTAATACATATCTCTCTTCGGTAAATGGCCATTAGTACATCCCACACACACTGATTACACACACACAGACTGGCCACCCCCAAATCCTACACACACCCACTCAGACTACACACACACATTCTCATACTTTCCTCTCCCCCACACACACACTGGACTGCAAAAATTTACACACACTGACACTGTTCGACACACACACAATTAACACACACTCACTGTCCCACACACACAATTAACACACACGCACACTGTCCCACACACCAGTGGCGTGCGGTGAGGTCAGTGACGTGCGGTGAGGCACTACAGCCATAATGTCTGCCGAATCCTGCCGATGACCCCTACCGCCACCGAGCCAATGCCCGCCACTGCCTCTGAGCCGATGCCCGCTGCCACCACCAATGGCTTACAAACTCGCCCACCATCAACTGACCCAGCCCTCCGCCACTAATTTGCAACTCAGTCCAAAGCCGCCAATGCCCGCTGCATGCCTGCTCATCATACTTGTGATATATTGTACATTTTTATAGAAAAAAATAATAATTTGTGTTTGGGACTGGGAAGGGAGTTGGAGGAGGACATGAATGCAATTTTGTTGTCCAGGGCTTCCATTAACTTAATGGAGAAGGGTCTGAATGGGTTAAAAATGTAAAAAAAACTGCGTGAGGTCCCCCCTCCTAAGTATAACCAGCCGGTCCTGGTTGTTTAAATACTGGGAAAAAATTGGACAGGGGTTCCCCGTATTTAGACAACCAGCATCGGGCTCTTAGTCCGGTCCTAGTTCCAAAAATACGGGGGACAAAAGATGTAGGGGTCCCCCCGTATTTTTAAATCCAGCACCGGGCTCCACTAGCCAGGGACATAATGCCACAGCCGGGGGACACATTTATGTAGGTCCCTGCGGCCGTGGCATTACCCCCCCCCAACTAGTCACCACTGGCCGGGGTTCCCTGGAGGAGTGAGGACCCCTTAAATCAAGGGGTCACCCCCCCTCCAGGCACCCAAGGGCCAGGGGTGAAGCCCGTGGCTGTCCCCCCCATCCGTGGGCTGTGGATGGGAGGCTGATAGCCATGTAAGTAAAAAAAGAATATTGTTTTTTGTTGTGGAACTACAAGGCCCAGAAAGCCTCCCCCGCTTGCTGGTACTTGGAGAACCTCAAGTACCAACATGCAGGGAAATAACGGGCCCGCCGGTACCTGTAGTTCTACAACAGAAAAAATACCCAAATAAAAACACAACTCACACACCGTGACAGTAAAAATTTATTAAAACACACTGACACACTCACACATACTTACCTATATCCCATGCCGGTCACGTCCACTTGTCCAGTAGAATCCAATAGGGGTAGCTGTAAAAATGAGAGACACATTACTTACCTACATCCCACGCCAGTCACGTCCACTTGTCCAGTAGAATCCAATAGGGGTACCTGTAAAAATGAGAGACAGATTACTTACCTACATCCCACGCCGGTCACATCCACTTGTCCAGTAGAATCCAGTAGGGGAATCTGTAAAAATGAGAGACAGATTACTTACCTACATCCCACGCCGGTCACGTCCACTTGTCCAGTAGAATCCAATAGGGGTACCTGTAAAACTGAGAGACAGATTACTTACCTACATCCCACGCCGATCACGTCCACTTGTCCAGTAGAATCCAATAGGGGTACATCTAAAAATGAAAATGATACAAACTTCAATCCACAGGAGGAGAGAGAGAGAGAGAGAGAGAGGGGGGGTGGGGGAGGAGGAGGAGGGGGGGGGGGGGGAGAGAGAGACGAACCTGCTGCTGCTGCTGCTGGGGAGACCACACACTGCAGGGCCACGACGGGAGGACGGAGCCGGCGGAGGAGGGGGAGAGCCGCACACCGCCTCTCCTGTCAGCGGCAGCGGAGGAGGACGGGGCGCACACTACAGACGCCAATAACCGCCGGGACAATTAACACACACACACACACACAATTAACACACACGCACACTGTCACACACACACACAATTAACACACACGCACACTGTCCCACACACACACACACAATTAACACACGCACGCACACTGTCCCACACACACAAATAACACACACGCACACTGTCCCACACACACACAATTAACACACACTCACACTGTCCCACACACACAAATAACACACACGCACACTGTCCCACACACACACAATTAACACACACCCACACACACACACACACACACACACACACACACACACACTTAACACAACCACACAATTAACACACATTCACACTGTCCCACACACACAAACAATTAACACACTCACACTGTCCCACATACACAATTAACACACTCACACAATTAACACACACTCACACTGTCCCTCCCACACACACAATTAACACACCCACACAATTAACACACATTCGCACTGTCCCACACACACACACACACACACAATTAACACACATTCACACTGTCCCACACACACACACACACACACACACACACACACACACACACACACACACACACACACACACTTAACACACTCACACTGTCACACACTCACACAATTAACACACTCACACTGTCACACACTCACACAATTATCACACACTCACACACAATAAACACACAAACACTGTCCCGCACCCCCCTCTCCCGACAGAAAAAAATATATAAACATAATTGTAAAGCCCGCTCACCTGTTAAGGCCGCGCACGCGCGCACCTCCGAGGTCGCGCACGCGCGATCGCGTACAGTACAATGTGCAGGGAGGAGGGGGAGGAGGGGAGGCTCCTGGCTGCCGCTGCCTGTCCAGTGTGACAGGCACAGCAGCCGGGGAGACAGGGAGAGCGCCGCAGGTAGCGCCGGCGGAATCCCTGTCGCATGGGGTGAGCGGGCTGTGCCGGTGGCGCCCCCTCTGTTGGGGCTTCCACGGCGCCCAGGGCACGTGTCCTGCTCGCCCCGTGCTAGATACGCCTCTGCCAGTGACCACCAGTATTATACGTTCTCTGCCTGAAAAACACTCCATATCTGTGCTCAGTGTGCTGCATATATCTGTGCTCACACTGCTTTATTGTGGGGACTGGGGACCAGCAGTATTATATAGGAGGAGTACAGTGCAGAGTTTTGCTGACCAGTGACCACCAGTATTATACGTTGTCTGCCTGAAAAACGCTCCATATCTGTGCTCAGTGTGCTGCATATATCTGTGCTCACACTGCTTTATTGTGGGGACTGGGGACCAGCAGTATTATATAGGAGGAGTACAGTGCAGAGTTTTGCTGACCAGTGACCACCAGTATTATACATTCTCTGCCTGAAAAACGCTCCATATCTGTGCTCAGTGTGCTGCATATATCTGTGCTCACACTGCTTTATTGTGGGGACTGGGGACCAGCAGTATTATATAGGAGGAGTACAGTGCAGAGTTTTGCTGACCAGTGACCACCAGTATACGTTGTCTGCCTGAAAAACGCTCCATATCTGTGCTCAGTGTGCTGCATATATCTGTGCTCACACTGCTTTATTGTGGGGACTGGGAACCAGCAGTATTATATAGGAGGAGTACAGTGCAGAGTTTTGCTGACCAGTGACCACCAGTATTATACATTCTCTGCCTGAAAAACGCTCCATATCTGTGCTCAGTGTGCTGCATATATCTGTGCTCACACTGCTTTATTGTGGGGACTGGGAACCAGCAGTATTATATAGGAGGAGTACAGTGCAGAGTTTTGCTGACCAGTGACCACCAGTATTATACGTTCTCTGCCTGAAAAACGCTCCATATCTGTGCTGCATTGTAGTATATAGTAGGAGTACAGTGCATAATTTTGCTGATCACCAGTATATAATATATAGGAGTACGGTACAGAATACCACTGCTCTACCTACCTCTGTGTCGTCAAGTATACTATCCATCCATACCTGTGGTGCATTTCAGTTTTGCACAGTTTGCTGACCACCAGTAGAAGAGAGTATTGACTGCATAGGAGAGGAAAGGGTTAAACATCTGGGGAGGGGTGGACCTAGCTGTAAGGAAAGTACAGCCTTCTTTAAGGGGAGGGCTTGATATATATAGGGAAGGTGAAGCCATTTTAAGTCTCTTGGTGACTCGGTTTCCCACCCACCCGCCCTGGTAGTTGGAAATGGTGGCACGTGGTGCTTTGGCTCTAAGTTGTTGGCTGTTTTTTCGTTGGCTATTTATTGGCGGAAAAGAACGGCAGTTTCGTATGGTAGAGAAAACTGTAGTGTTTTACAGTTTGTTGTGGTTTAGGTGCACTCACCTCCATCGACTTATGGCCGCTTGACCACCCGTCCGGGAAGGCAGCGGCAGGGCACCCAGGAGCGGTGGGTAGTCACTGTGGTGGTTGAGTTGTCACCTATTACCGGTTTATGGTAAGCTTTTAGTAAATTTATAGGATTGAGTTATTTAAGTTTAATTTAGATTAAGGAGCCGTTCTTTTGGGCCGCCACCATATGCCAGCTGGAGCGGCATATTAAATTAATCTCTTTTATTACAGGTTTCCTAATGGTTAGGGACAAATAAATAGCTAGCAATTTTCTGCCAAATTCAAGTCTCTGTGTCGTTATTTCTGGTTATGGTTATGAATGCTTTACTTTCAAAGAAAGGGGTCCACCAATTATCACTAAGATGTTTATATAATACCAGTGCCGTAACTAGGCATTTTAGCGCTGTGTGCAAGAAACGACAGTGGCGCCCCCCCCATGTAAGATAGGGGCAGTGTGCGCCGTAGGTGCGCGCAAAATTTATAGGGGCGTGGCTTCACGGGGAAGGGGCGTGGCCACAAAATAATAGCAATTCATACTACGGTGCACAGTAGTCTACATTATTCAAATTACGCTGCACAGTAGCGCCACTACACCAGGTAGAGCCCCTTTTATACATTACAGCAGACAGCGTCCCCCTTTTTACACATTACAGCAGACAGTCCCCCTTTTTACACATTGCGGCAGCCAGGCCCCCTTTTTACACATTGCGGCAGCCAGGCCCCCTTTTTACACATTGCGGCAGCCAGGACCCCATTTTACACATTGCGGCAGCCAGGACCCCTTTTTACACATTGCGGCAGCCAGACCCCCTTTTTATACATTGCGGCAGCCAGGACCCCTTTTTACACATTGCGGCAGACGGTGTCCCCCTGAGAGAGAGAGAGAGAGAGAGAGAGGGATATACTTACCTTTTCCCCGCTGACAGGCTCCTCGTGCTGGCATCTCCCTCTCGGTGCAGGCAGTGAGATGAGAAGGAGGAGGAGGGAGGGGGAGCCGCAGCAGCGCTATTTGATTGGTAGTAAGCGCCGCTGCAGCATCCCCCTCTCCTTCCGTATTGGTTGCCTGGCGCTGCTGTGGATGCTGGGATGAAGGAACCGCATCCCAGCATCCATAGCAGCGCCGGGCAGCCAATACAGAAGGAGAGGGGGATGCTGCAGCGGCGCTTACTACCAATGAAATAGCGCTGCTGCGGCTCTAGTCCCCCTCCCTCCTCCTCCTTGAACACTGCCCGGCGCTGGTCTATTCTCCCTCCAGCGCGGCGCACGGCGCACACAGAGGCGGCATGTAATGAGTCAATTTGACTCATTACATGCCGCTGGCCGTTGCGCCCTCAGGGCAACTGCGCTGTGTGCCAAGCCCACTTGGCACACACGTAGTTACGGCCCTGTATAATACATAGCAGTACGGTACAGTAGGCCACTGCTCTACCTACCTCTGTGTCGTTAAGTATACTATCCATCCATACCTGTGGTGCATTTCAGTTTTGCACAGTTTGCTGACCACCAGTATATAATATATAGCAGTACGGTACAGTTGGCCACTGCTCTACCTACCTCTGTGTCGTCAAGTATACTATCCATCTATACCTGTGGTGCATTTCAGTTTTGCACAGTATATATAGTAGTAGGCCATTGCTATTGATACTGGCATATAATTCCACACATTAAAAAATGGAGAACAAAAATGTGGAGGGTAAAATAGGGAAAGATCAAGATCCACTTCCACCTCGTGCTGAAGCTGCTGCCATTAGTCATGGCCGAGACGATGAAATGCCATCAACGTCGTCTGCCAAGGCCGATGCCCAATGTCATAGTAGAGAGTATGTAAAATCCAAAAAACAAAAGTTCAGTAAAATGACCCAAAAATCAAAATTGAAAGCGTCTGATGAGAAGCGTAAACTTGCCAATATGCCATTTACGACACGGAGTGGCAAGGAACGGCTGAGGCCCTGGCCTATGTTCATGGCTAGTGGTTCAGCTTCACATGAGGATGGAAGCACTCATCCTCTCGCTAGAAAACTGCAGTACCACTCCTAGATGGGCCAGGTGTTTGTGTCGGCCACTTGGGTCGCTTAGCTTAGTCACACAGCTACCTCATTGCGCCTCTTTTTTTCTTTGCATCATGTGCTGTTTGGGGACTATTTTTTTGAAGTGCCATCCTGTCTGACACTGCAGTGCCACTCCTAGATGGGCCAGGTGTTTGTGTCGGCCACTTGGGTCGCTTAGCTTAGTCACACAGCTACCTCATTGCGCCTATTTTTTTCTTTGCATCATGTGCTGTTTGGGGACTATTTTTTTGAAGTGCCTTCCTGTCTGACACTGCAGTGCCACTCCTAGATGGGCCAGGTGTTTGTGTTGGCCACTTGGGTCGCTTAGCTTAGTCACACAGCTACCTCATTGCGCCTCTTTTTTACTTTGCATCATGTGCTGTTTGGGGACTATTTTTTTGAAGTGCCATCCTGACTGACACTGCAGTGCTACTCCTAGATGGGCCAGGTGTTTGTGTCGGCCACTTGGGTCGCTTAGCTTAGTCACACAGCTACCTCATTGCGCCTCTTTTTTTCTTTGCATCATGTGCTGTTTGGGGGCTATTTTTTTGAAGTGCCATCCTGTCTGACACTGCAGTGCCACTCCTAGATGGGCCAGGTGTTTGTGTCGGCCACTTGGGTCGCTTAGCTTAGTCACACAGCTACCTCATTGCGCCTCTTTTTTTCTTTGCATCATGTGCTGTTTGGGGACTATTTTTTTGAAGTGCCATTCTGTCTGACACTGCAGTGCCACTCCTAGATGGGCCAGGTGTTTGTGTCGGCCACTTGGGTCGCTTAGCCTAGTCACACAGCTACCTTATTGCGCCTCTTTTTTTCTTTGCATCATGTGCTGTTTGGGGACTATTTTTTTGAAGTGCTATCCTGTCTGACACTGCAGTGCCACTCCTAGATGGGCCAGGTGTTTGTGTCGGCCACTTGGGTCGCTTAGCTTAGTCATCCAGCGACCTCGGTGCAAATTTTAGGACTAAAAATCATATTGTGAGGTGTGAGGTGTTCAGAATAGACTGGAAATGAGTGGAAATTATGGTTATTGAGGTTAATAATACTATGGGATCAAAATGACCCCCAAATTCTATGATTTAAGCTGTTTTTGAGGGTTTTTGTAAAAAAACACAGAATCCAAAACACACCCGAATCCGACAAAAAAATTTCAGGGAGGTTTTGCCAAACGCGTCCGAATCCAAAACACGGCCGCGGATCCGTATCCAAAACCAAAACACAAAACCCGAAAAATGTCCGGTGCACATCACTATGTGAAAATGGTGAAGCTTCCCGTTGTTAAACTATGAAAATTATGGCCCAGATTTATCAACTCTCGGAGAATGATAAATTGCACAGTGATAAAGTACCAACCAATCAGCACCTGTCATTTTGCAAACACAGGGGCATTAACCTGGAGAAGGCATAAGGAAGTGATAAACCAGTGATATGTGCAAGGTGATAAAGGCACCAGCCAATCAGATCCTAACTGTTAATTTACATATTGTAGCTGTTGTTCTGGTGCGTTTATCACATTGCACATATCACTGGTTTATCACTTCCTTATGCCTTCTCCAGGTTAATACATCTGCCCCAATGTTTGTAACATAGCAGTTAGGAGCTGATTGGTTGGGACTTTATCACTGTGAAATGTATCACTCTCCAAGGCTTGATAAATCTGGGCCTATTAGTATTTTCAGAGCTGGGCCACATCAGGACTGATAGGTAAGTATAAGATATCTGTGATATCTCTGATATCTCCTGGGTTACCTTTTTAATGAGAGCCCCAATGTTTAATTTCTATCCTACTTTTGTAAAAATGAAGTGAGACTAGCCCCTAAATGAGAAAACAAATATGTAAATAATAATATAATAAAATATAAAAGTAGTTACAATTATTTTTTAAGCAATAAAAGTAAAGACGATCTTTGTGCAGCATGCTGACACTCTAGTTACATAACACCTGATGTAATGTGTGGATGAAGTTGAACAGTCTCTCCTAAGAGAAAGTAAAGTAGCTCCTTCCCAGCAGGCACTGCAGCTTCCAAGTTACTGGTTGTTCCAGTTCTGTCACTTCCCTATCGATTCTGCAACATGTCTGAATGAGTCTGTCCAAGTCTGTGGGAGCTGTGGAAGATCCTGTGATCCTTCCCTGTGACCTGCTGATCAGGTAAAGGGTGTCCAAGGGGAGTGTCTGTAGGAGCCTGCGGAGATACCAATGTGACAGAAGATTAATTGTACACGGTGTGGGTACAAGCATATGTATCTCTTGCCTGGTTCCCTTACTGCTCATACTGTGATACATGCATCATCCACGGGTTCCCTCAGACAGACTGAAGGGGTCCTTCAGCCCTTTCATATTCAACTCAAAAGAATCTATTTAATGCTTAGGGGGTTATCCAATTACTGTGGTTAATTGTCTCACGGGGGGGTTATCCAATTAGCCCCGTAAAGCTGCAGCATGTGCCGGCATTTCGGGGATTTTGTTTCACCTGCCTCAAGTAGTTAAAAATGGGTCTGTTTCTACCGAAAACACACAGGTTTCACTGAACTTGTGTGTTTTCGGGAGATAATGTATTTTTTACAGGCGATCAAATTGAATAGCCTGTAAAAAAAATACGGGTGAAACATTGGGAAAAATGGGGGAGAATGGGCATTTTTCACACCCGATGTTTCTTCACTTGTACTTGGATACCCCCCTTAATGTATTAGTGATGGATAAAACTTTCCCATAGGCATATTACCCGCCTTCTGGAAGATATTATTTTTCTGGAAGGTGAGACTGTAAATAAAATGTATACATACATCTGCTGCTATTAATGCGCAATTTTGTTTTCCAGTTTAAAAAAAAATGTTTTTAATTTTTTGTAATGGCAGTGCAACGCGAAATTCAAACCATGCCTCCCCTTATTAGGCGCTGGCAGGGCCGATTCTAGACCTTGTGGCGCCCCGGGCAAATGTTTCCTTTGGTGCCCCCCCAATTCAAAACAGGGACAGTGCGTGATGGCAGCATGCGGCCAAAATATAGGGGCATGGCTTCACAGGGAAGGGGAGTGGTCACAGAATAGTAGCAATTCACATTATACCGCACAGTTGTACCCCTTATACACATTATGCCATGTTAGAGCCGTTTACACGCATTACACCACAGTAGAGCAGAGCCACTTATACACATTACGCCAGGTAGAGACCCTTTTATGCACATAACGCAAGGTACAGCCCCTTATATACATTACGCAAGGTAGACCTCCTTATACACAATTCACCAGTTACAGCCCTTTTTATGCAATTATTGCCAGGTACAGCCTCTTATACACATTATGCCAGATAGAGCCCTTTTGCACATGTTATGCCAGGTAAAGCCCCTTACACACTTTACGCCAGGTAGAGCCCCTTATACACATTGTGCCAGGTAGAGCCCTTTACACACTTTGCACCAGGTAAATCCCCTTTCACACACTATGCCAGGTAGAGCCCCTTACACACATTATGCAAGGTAAAGCCCCTTACACACATTACACCAGGTAAAGCCTCTTACACACATTACACCAGGTAAAGTCCCTTTTATGCATTTTGCGCCAGGTAGAGCCCCTTACACATGTTATGCCAGGTAGAGCACCTTACACACATTGTGCCAGATAGAGCCCCTTACACACATTATGCAAGGTAGAGCCCCTTACACACATTACACCAGGTAAAGCCTCTTACACATATTACACCATGTAGAGTCCCTTTTATGCATTTTGCGCTAGGTAGAGCCCCTTACAGATGTTATGCCAGGTAGAGCCCTTTACACACATTTTGCCAGGTAGAGTCCCTTATACACGTTACACCAGGTAGAGCCACTTGTATGCATGTTTTGCCAGGTAGAGACCCTTACATACGTTATGCCAGGTAGAACCCCAGACACACATTACGCCAGGTAGAGCCTCTTTCACACATTGCGCCAGGTAGAGCCTCTTTCACACATTGCACCAGGTAGAGCACCTTACACATAATGTGCTAGGTAGAGCCCCTTACACATGTTACGCCAGGTAGAGCCCCTTATACATATTGTGCCAGGTAGAGTCCTTTGCACACTTTGCTCCAGGTAGAGCCCCTTACACACGTTAAGCCAGGTAGAGCCCCTTACACATGTTGCACCATGTAGAGCCACATAGAGGGTAAAAGTGATCTGTAGATCTGGTCTCTCCTGTTAATCTTCCAGATAGTGAAGGGATTACCGCTCCTCATGCTGCTAGTGGCAGGTAATGGAAGCTCCTCCGGCTAAGCGAGCCAGGTCTATGAAATCACCCGATGACTGTATCACTGAAGCTGCTACACTCTTTTCCTCCGCACCTCTGTTTGTGGACAGTAACTTCCCTGAGGATGAAGCCCTACATATCCAAGGAATACAGTGGAAGAGACCAAAGGTACAGCTAAATAACTCTGATCTTTCCATAGTAGATGCTACCACAGATAACCTTCACTCTGTCCTTTCCTCACAGGAGATCTGCGACTCTCCCTGCTTTATTGTAGATGGAGCTACCAGGATGGACGTGTGCCAGGGTAATCTGAGTAAGTCTCTGCAGGGATTGTACCGTGATAGGTGTGTGCCAGGAGAATCTGACTGTGGCCACCAGCATCTCCCCTCCGGGAAGTGGTGGTGCGGTGGGGTTTACAGGTTAGGGGGCCCTGGGCTGAAGCTTTGCCTAGGGTGCAGAGAGACCTTGCACTGGCCCTGCTGATAGGTGTGTGCCAGGGTAATCTGAGTAAGTCTCTGCAGGGATTGTACCGTGATAGGTGTGTGCCAGGAGAATCTCTGTGGCCACCTGCATCTCCCCTCCGGGAGGTGGTGGTGCGGTGGGGTTTGCAGGTTAGGGGGCCCTGGGCTGAAGCTTTGCCTAGGGTGCAGAGAGACCTTGCACTGGCCCTGCTGATAGGTGTGTGCCAGGGGAATCTGGGTAAGTCTCTGCAGGGATTGTACCCTGATAGGTGTGTGCCAGGGTGATCTGAGTAAGTCTCTGTAGGGATTGTACCCTGGTTGGTGTGTTCCTGACTGATCTGAGTAAGTCTCTAGGGATTGTACCCTGGTTGGTGTGTTCCTGACTGATCTGAGAAAGTCTCTACAGGGATTGTACCCTGATTGGTGTGTGCCTGACCGGAGTACGTCTCTGTAGGGATTGTACCCTGATTGGTGTGTAACTGGGAAATCTGAGTAAAGGTGCATACACACTGCGCCATATTTTAGTCAATATCACAAATTTTCCCCTTTCTGAGTGATATTGGCAAATATTTTGCACAGTGTGTATACTGCAAACAACGGCCGATGAGTGTTCCTGAGGGTCGTTAACAACACCCTCTGTCGCCGTGCGTGCAACTCAATCTGATAACATCGTCAAAAGATGCATGTACGGGCAGGCTGCGGCGTGACGCCACTGAGTGATATCGTTTGCAGTATCGCTCAGTGTGTACGCACTATAATGGACGGCCCGGGAGGGAAGGTAACACGTGGAGCGTATCGCATCGTGTGTATGCACCTTAGATCTCTGCAGGGATTGTACCCTGATTAGTGTGTGTCTGGGTAATCTGAGTAAATGTTTGCATGGATTATACCATGATTGATGCATCTCCTGATTGGTGTATGTCTGGATATTCTGAGTAAAGTCTCCGGATGGATTGCGTATCCTAATTGGTGTATGGCTGGGTAATCTGAGTGTCTCTGCAGGGATTGCGTATCCTGATTGGTGTGTGCCTGGGTAATTGAGTACATTTTTGCAGGGATTATGCCCTGATTGATGTGTATCAGGGTAATCTGAGTAAAACACCCTACACACTCAGCGATGTATGCAATTTGGACGATGATCGATCTCGTCCAAACTGACTTGCATTGAAAACCGATGGAGAACCAACGAAGAACGACTGCGGGGCCCGCTTCGTTCATCGTCAGTACCTCCACACTATACGATATGAACAATATATTGTTAGTTTCTGAACGTTATCCTGCAACATCGCTGAGTGTGTAGGGCGTAGGGAAGACAATCCCGGGCCATTTGTTCAATCCCGGGTATCGGGATTGAAAAATGGCCAATCCCGGGATTTCCGAGATACCCGGGATTGACTTTCAACTATGTGGCCGCCCCTCGCCCTGCCCCGTGGCCGCCCCACCTGCCCCGCACACATAACCATATAACAGGGCGGTCGGGTGGAAAACATCCTCCACTCTTTCCTGGCGGCTCCCAGCAGCGGCTGACGGCGCAGCGTGACCTCTCACGCTGCGCTGAGGAGCCGGAAGAAGGAAGCCGGGCAGCGTCTGGGCGTCCTGTGGATGCTCAACCCTGATCCCTCAATCCCCGGGATTGGAGCTTCCAATCCCGGGATTGAATCCCACCCGTTTTTGGCACTAAATCCCGGGATCCCACCAATCCTGATCCTGGGATTGTCCACCATAGTAGGGCGCTTTAGTCTCTGCAGGAACTGTACCCTGATCTCTGCATCTCCTGATTGGTGTATATCCGGGTAATCTGAGTAAGGCTCTGTAGGGATTGCGTATCCTGATTGGTGTATGTCCGGGTAATCTGAGTAAATCTCTGTAGGGATTGCGTATCCTGATTGGTGTGTGTCCAGGTAATCTGAGTAAATCTCTGTAGGGATTGCGTATCCTGATTGGTGTATGTCCGGGTAATCTGAGTAAGTCTCTGTAGGGATTGCGTATCCTGATTGGTGTGTGTCCAGGTAATCTGAGTAAATCTCTGTAGGGATTGCGTATCCTGATTGGTGTGTGTCCAGGTAATCTGAGTAAATCTCTGTAGGGATTGCGTATCCTGATTGGTGTATGTCCGGGTAAACTGAGTAAGTCTCTGTAGGGATTGCGTATCCTGATTGGTGTGTGTCCAGGTAATCTGAGTAAATCTCTGTAGGGATTGCGTATCCTGATTGGTGTGTGTCCAGGTAATCTGAGTAAATCTCTGCAGGGATTGTGCCCTGGGTGATCTAAATAAAGATGGCTACACACTGTCACAATTTAACAGAGGAGCTGCCGTCACCCTGACAGAGCGGGCGATCCAGGTAAACATATACACTTACCGATCAGCTGCTTGATATGTTGGTCAAGAAATCAAGGTGGCCAGGTGGGATGTAGTTATGTGACCGCCGGTCACTATACCTCCCACTACATCCCGCCCTCTTACAATCCCGACAGTCGGCATGCCAACTAGCAGGGACTATGCCCACGACACCCTTAGAGTGGGAATAGAACCTGTACCGAGTGCAGCAAGCCCGCAAGGGGTTTGATGCTCTCGCAGCCCCCCCCCCCCCCATCTTCCCCGCCAGCCATCTCGATGCCGGGATCCCGGCGCTGGTATGGTGACTGGTGGTCTCCTGACCACTGGTCACACATACCCAACCCGGCGAGGCATTTCATTTGCCCGCCCATTTGTGACGTCAGCCTCTGCAGCAAATGTACGGGCGGTTAGCGGACCGTTCATTCTCACAGTCAGACATGAGGATATATCGCCCATCGGCTGTGCTGCACAGAGTATGATTGCTATTGTCATTTCTAGAGAGCCACAAATAACTGCTGGTAGGTCTTGTCCATAAACCGTGCCAAGGTAATCCTGCGCTAGCTGATTGGGTATCTAGTCTTGGTGATCACTGAAATAATTAGGTACCACTGATTCAGTTCAGTAGCAAACCAGAATGCTATGTACCATGGTACCTCTTATGTATGTCTTTTTTCACTCATGATTGGTCGAGTGCCAATATGACCTGTGTATATGAATGTTGGGAAGTTGGGTGCTCATTCCACCAGTGTGTTTTGCTCAATGTAGCCGTCTTCCCTCTGCAGGTAACTGCTGGTTCCTGTCAGCTGTGGCCTGTCTGTCTCTGTACCCCAGTCTGCTGGAGCAAGTGGTGCCCACGGGACAAGACTTTGAGGACGGGTACAATGGCAAATTCAAATTCCAGGTAAAGCTGTCGGTCAGATGGTAGTAGGCTAGTGAATGTGCAGGAGGTTGTAGAGCTTCAAGGTCCATCATATAACATAAGATCCAGGGGCGTAGCTAGAAGTTTGTGGGCCCCATAGCAACATTTTGAAGGAGCCCCTGTCCCGATGCTTCTAGATAGACACCTCTCTGCAGCAGTTGTTCACTGTATGCCCCATAACAGTGCCCCTAGTTTATTTACTGAACTATAGTAGTGCCTTAATTAATGTTATCCCCCATAGTACTGCCCTTGTTTATTTTATAGACCATAGTATATCACATTATAGGGCTGCCGGTACACATTACGCAATAAAACACCACTAATTACTATATACAGTGTCCCCAGTTCATATTATGCCACACTATAGTGCCTCAACTTCATATTGTGCCACATTACAGTGCCCCAGTTCATATTACGGTATGTAACATTACAATGCACTCCAGTTCATTTTATAACACAGTACTGTACAATGAGCAGGTCCAGGGGTATAACTAGATATATTGTAGGCCAAAAGGCAAAATTGTGTAAGGGCCCCTATGTACCACCCATTGGTGGAAAATGTATACAACACATGTAACTTTGACAGGGAAGGTGGGCCCCTCTCTGCTCTGGGCCCCATAGAAGCAGCACTTCCTGCACCTATGGTAGCTACACTCTTGATAAGATCAATCGTTAATACATCTCATGATATCTGTCTCTCAGTTTTGGCAGTACGGACATTGGGTTGAAGTTGTGGTGGATGATCTGCTACCCACGGTTCAGATTCAGGATAATGGTAGAACTCAATCCAATTTGCTTTTCATGCACTCGAAGGACAAGGCCGAGTTCTGGAGTTCGCTTCTAGAGAAAGCCTATGCAAAGTAAGTGTGCACTGAAATGCATTGCTCTGAAATCACACAGTAACACAACGCGCTATGTTTGTGATATTAGGACATACTTGCCTACCTGACCCTCTCCATGAGGGAGAAAATGCTCTGTTCCTGGACTTTCCTGGTAATGTATGATTGCCATCACCTGTGGTGAGCTAGTTAATTGATAAGAAAGGTGTTTCACCACAGGTGATGGCAATCATACATTACCAGGAAAGTCCAGGAACAGAGCATTTTCTCCCTCATGGAGAGGGTCAGGTAGGCAAGTATGTATTAGGATTGTCGTACAGCAAAGGTGTTGGCGGCTCTAAATGGGGCGTTACCATTCCAGAGATACATAAAGAGGCCTATGGCTGCAGCTCAGCTGGGAAATCCATACTAATACGTTTTTCTGGTGGTTTTATCTAAAACCGGTATTGCAAACACAATAGACATTTGCTAATATGCCGGCCTGCTATGTTTTGTGTAAGTGTATCTAATTGTCCACCAAGTGCTGTTCTAGGTGCATGCCCACTCACCTGTCTGTCTAGCTGCCCCTTTCCTCAGGAGATGCCACCATATATCATACTTGCCTACCTGACCCTTTCCATGAGGGAGAAAATGCTCTGTTCCTGGACTATCCTGGTAATCTATGATTGCCATCACCTGTGGTGAGCTAGTTAATTGATAGGAAAGGTGTTTCACCACAGGTGATGGCAATCATACATTACCAGGAAAGTCCAGGAACAGAGCATTTTCTCCCTCATGGAGAGGGTCAGGTTGGCAAGTATGCCATATATATAACCAATATGGAGGCAGATGGGTTCTGTTGAAGGGACATGATGCTGTGGAGAAACCACTGAGCAGGTACTCTCTCTATAAGTTCACCCCACTCTATCAAGGCCTTTCCCACGTGATGATTGGGTGGCAAGTAGGGTTGGTTATATGAATAAGATCTATCGTGCCTAGGGTGTTGTCTGATGTCTAATGTTCACAGGCAAACTCCTAGTTTGGGTGGATGCGAGAAAGCATCATTGCCAGGAGTTTTGAATGTATTTTTTGAAATTGGCCTATAGCTTGCACATACAGGTGCGAGATTCTCAGTCGCTGGGTCCTGATTTACTACTTCATGTTGATGCAGGTATCTGTTTGACTGATGCGGGGATCGTGTGTAAGCGGAAACCCATGACGCCCATTGATTTTACTCTGGCAGCCACAGTTGTCAAAATTAGTGTCTGCGTTGCACCAGCCCTGTACTAGATAAAAGAGATCCGTTAGAGGCAGGCGCCCCTTCCCCAAACACATGACTGAGACTCACACAGAGCTTTCCATACACACCAGTGACACTCCCACAAGTCAGGGTGGTTACGTGTGATCACATTGTCACCACCCAGTTCCTGCCCTGAAATGGCCAATTTCATGGAAAGACAGATCCGGCCAAGTTCCATCTGACTTGGAATAGGACGGACATATACGAAGATGCGTAAAGCCACTTATGTGCATGCTTATAAATGACAAATAAGAGCGCTCAGGGAGTGATGTTATTACAGTAATGGGGAAAGGCTAGCTCACGAGCTCTGTCAGGGTGTGATGTTGCTGCAGTTATCGGGAAAGGCTGATTCAGTAGCTGTGTCAGGGTGTGATGTCACTGGAGTAAGCGGGAAATGCTGGCTCAGTAGCTGTATCAGGGTGTGATGTCACTGGAGTGATCGGGAAAGGCTGGCTCAGTAGCTGTGAAAGGGTGTGATGTCACTGCAGTAATCGGGAAAGGCTGGCTCAGCAGCTGTGTCAGGGTGTGATGTCACTGGAGTGATCGGGAAAGGCTGGCTCAGGAGCTCTGTCAGGGTGTGATGTCACTTCAGTAATCAGGAAAGGCTGGCTCAGTAGCTGTGTCAGGGTGTGATGTCACTGGAGTGATCGGGAAAGGCTGGCTCAGCAGCTGTGTCAGGATGGGATGTCACTACAGTAATCGGGAAAGGCTGGCTCAGTAGCTGTGCCAAGGTGTGATGTCACTGCAGTAATCGGGAAAGGCTGGCTCAGTAGCTGTGAAAGGGTGTGATGTCACTTCAGTAATCAGGAACGGCTGGCTCAGTAGCTGTGTCAGGGTGTGATGTCACTGGAGTGATCGGGAAAGGCTGACTCAGTGGCTGTGTCAGGATGGGATGTCACTACAGTAATCGGGAAAGGCTGGCTCAGCAGCTGTGTCAGGGTGTGATGTCACTGCAGTAATCGGGAAGGGCTGGCTTAGTAGCTGTGTCAGGGTGTGATGTCACTGGAGTGATTGGGAAAGGCTGACTCAGTGGCTGTGTCAGGATGGGATGTCACTACAGTAATCGGGAAAGGCTGGCTCAGTAGCTGTGCCAAGGTGTGATGTCACTGCAGTAATCGGGAAAGGCTGGCTCAGTAGCTGTGCCAAGGTGTGATGTCACTGCAGTAATCGGGAAAGGCTGGCTCAGTAGCTTTAAGAAGCAATTGCAATTACAGGTTGAGTCTCCCATATCCAAAATTCTGAAATACAAAATATTCCGAAATACAGCATTTTTTTAGCACAACTGAGATAGTGACACATTTGGGGGGTCATTCCGAGTTGATCGTAGCTGTGCTAAATTTAGCACAGCTACGATCATGAACTCAGACATGCGGGGGGACGCCCAGCACAGGGCTAGTCCGCCCCGCATGTCAGTGCCGCTCCCCCCCCCCCCCTCTGCAGAAGTGCAAAGGCATCGCACAGCGGCGATGCCTTTGCACTTCAAGAGTAGCTCCTCCCAGCGCAGCTTTAGCGTGCTGGTCGGGAGCTACTCATCGCTCCCCGGCCCACAGTGGCTGCGTGTGAAGTCGCGCAGCCTCTGCGGGCCACTCCCCGCACGGTCCGGCCACACCTGCGTTGGCCGGACCGCGCCCACGAAACGGCGGCCAAATGCCGCCATTTTGTCTCCTCCCGCCCAGCGACCACCTCTGCCTGTCAATCAGGCAGAGGGGATCGCCGCCCTGCTACGGCCTTCGGCCGTCTGGCATGCGCCGGCGCACTACGGTGCCGGCGCATGCGCAGTGGGTACCCGTTCGCTCGGCTGCGATAAAAAGCAGCGAGCGAACGGGTCAGAATGACCCCCTTGGTTTCTGATGGTTCAATGCACATAATCTTTGTAATGCAAAAAATAAAAACAACTATTGTATAAAATTATCTTCGGGCTGTGTATATAAGGTGTATATGAAACATAAATTAATTTTGTGTATGTACACAAAGTTTGTTTCATGCACAAAGTTATTCAAAATGTTGTATAAAATTACCTTCAGGCTGTGTGTATAAGGTGTAGTATATGTTATTTAAAGCTAACAGAACCAATGTATTTCCCTCTCAAGTAACGTTTCATTGCTAAGCTTGCCCGCAGTTGCCTGAGTGGTATCACGTCTCACAGTTACCCCAAACTATGCCCATTGTTTAATCATGGGATGAATTGCAGACTGAAAGGTGGTTACTCGACTCTCCAGATGGGCTTTGCCGGCGAGGCTTTGGAGGATATGACTGGCGGTGTGGTACAAAGCTGCAGTACTGATGGGCCGGTATCAGAGTTATGGAATCACCTGAAGAATATGCTCCAGAAAGGAGCCCTTATCTGCTGCGGTAACACTCAGGTAAGATGTCCATGTCATCTCAGAGCACCAAGTGTTGCCCATCCCAGAAGTCACTCACCAGTCCGACTAATACTAAGGGCTAATTCAGACCTGATCGCAACAGCAGATTTGTTAGCTAATGGACAAAACCATGTGCACTGCAGGTGGGGCAGATATTACATGTGCAGAGAGAGTTAGATTTGGGTGGGTTATATTCAGTGCTTAAAGTGGTCCTAGAGAGGTGGAGGAACTCACCCCCCTCCCCAAGGAGAAAATGCAATAAAGTTATTGCGCACGCCACAAAAAAGGGGCGTGGTCACACAATAGTAATAATGCCCACAGTAGTAGCACCCCGTAATACACATAATGCCCACAGCAGTATCGCCCCTTATACAATGCCCACAATAGTAGTGCTCCTTATGCAATGTCCACTGTACTGGTAGTGCCCACAGTGGTAGTGCCCCTTATATAGAGCCCATAGTAGTGGTGCCCCTTATGCAATGCCCGCAATAGTAGTGCTCCTTATGTCCCCAGGAGTGATGCCCCTTATGAAGTGCCCCCTTTACAATGCCCTCATTAGTAGTGCCCCCAGTAGTAATGCCCTTAATGGTAATGCCCCCAGTAGTAATGTTGCCTATAGTAATGTCATTTAGCCCCATGTAGTTTAGCCCCAGTAGTTATGCCCCCAGTGGTAATGCCCCTGCAGTTATGACCCCAGTAGTTTAGCCCCCAGTTGTTTAGCCCCTGTAGTTTAGCCCCCATGTAGTTTGCCCGTTAATAATGCCCCCAGTAGTTTGCTCACTTGTAGTTTAGAACCCAGTAGTAATGCCTCCAGTAGTAATGCCCCCTGTAGTTTGCCCCCCTTGTAGTTCAGCCCCTGTAGTTATGCCCCCAGTAGTTTAACCTCTGTAGTTATGCCCCCTTTTAGTTTGCCCCCTTGTAGTTTAGCCCCCTGTAGTTATGCTCCCTGTAGTTTAGCCACCCTGTAGTAATGCCCCCAATTTGGAATGCCCTCCTGTAGTCAGCCCCCGTTAGTAATGCCTTTAGTAGTTAGCCCCCATGTAGTAATGCCCCACTGTAGTTTGCCCCCAAGCAGTAATGCCCCTGTAGTTATACCCCCAGTAGTAATGCCCTCCTGTAGTTTGCCCCCAGTAGTTAGCCCCCTTTAGTAATGCCCCCAGTAGCTTGCCCCCTAGTAGTTTGCCCACAGTAGTAATGCCCCCCCAGTAGTAATGCCCCCAGTAGTAATGCCCCCCCAGTAGTAATGCCCCCAGTAGTTTGCCCACATTAGTAATGCCCCCCCAGTAGTAATGCCCCCCCCCCCCAGTAGTAATGCCCCCCCAGTAGTAATGCCCCAGTAGTTTGCTCACAGTAGTAAAGGCCCCAGTAATTATGCCCCCCAATAGAAGCGCCGCTACACATAGGAAAAAACAAAACAAAACTCACCATACTCACCGATCCCCGCTACCGCGTCTGACTGCTGCAGTCCTTCCGGCACCCGCTCCTCAGCACTATGAGAGAGACCTCATGACGTCTCTCTCCCATAGCGCGCACTGACAGAGCTGGAAGCCGGAGCTCAGTCGTGAGCTCCTGCCTCCGGCTGCCGCTGCGGAGAGAGAGACGCGCGCCCGCTGGTAACACAATCTCAGCGGGCGCCTGGCATCTTCCAGCAGCGGCGGCACACAGCGGGTTAGGTGAGCCGGAGGAACGCAGTTCTGCCCCGTTCCGGCTCACTTTAACCCCTGGTTATATTGTTTCTGTGCAGGGTAAATACTGGCTGCTTTATTTATACACTGCAATTTAGATTTCAGTTTGAACACACCCCACCCAAATCTAACTCTCTCTGCACATGTTACATCTGCCTCCCCTGCAGTGCACATGGTTTTGCCCATTAGCTAACAAATTTGCTGCTGCGATCAGGTCTGAATTAGGCCCTAAATACAGACACTTGGGGAAGTTAATGCCCAAGCAAGCCTAAAATCACCAGCAAACACAGGTTTCTCTTTAACGTAATATCTACTTACCGTCTGTGGACCTCAGAAAACTCCAACTTCACATGAAGTCACAAGGCTCTCCCACAGCATCTGTAAACAGAAAAGTCTGGGCCGCAACAAGTTCATGATTGGACATCTTGCGACACCATGTAGAGCCCCTTTTATACATTACAGCAGACAGCGTCCCCCTTTTTACACATTATGGCACACAGCGTCCCCTTTTTATACATTACGGCAGACAGTCCCCCTTTTTACACATTACGGCAGACAGCGTCCCCTTTTTACACATTACGGCAGACAGCGTCCCCTTTTTTACACATTACGGCAGACAGCCTCCCCCTTTTTTACACATTACAGCAGACAGCATCCCCTTTTTTAACATTACGGCAGACAGCGTCCCCTTTTTACACATTACAGCAGACAGTGTCCCCGTTTTTACACATTACGGCAGACGTGTCCCCCTTTATACACATTGCAGCAGCCAGCATCCCCCTTTTTACACATTACGGCAGCCAGTCCCCCTTTTTACACATTGCGGCAGCCAGGCCCCCTTTTTACATATTACGGCAGACGGTGTGCCCCTTTTTACACATTACGGCAGGCAGTCCCCCTTTTTACACATTGCGGCAGCCATGCCCCCTTTTTACACATTACAGCAGCCAGTCTCCCTTTTTACACATTACGGCAGCCAGTCCACCCTTTTTACACATTGCGGCAGCCAGGCCCCCTTTTTACATATTACGGCAGACGGTGTACCCCTTTTTACACATTATGGCAGACGGTGTCCCCCAGAGAGAGAGAGAGAGAGAGAGAGAGAGAGATACTTACCATCTCCCCGCTGACAGGCTCCTCGTGCTGGCAGCTCCCTCGGTGCAGGCATCGGACAAGGAGGAGGAGAGAGGGGGACTGGAGCCTCAGCAGCGCTATTTCACAGGTTCTCAAACTCGGTCCTCAGGACCCCACACGGTGCATGTTTTGCAGGTCTCCTCACAGAATCACAAGTGAAATAATTAGCTCCACCTGTGGACCGTATAAAATGTGTCAGTGAGTAATTAATACACCTGTGCACCTGCTGGGTTACCTGCAAAACATGCACTGTGTGGGGTCCTGAGGACCGAGTTTGAGAACCTATGCGCTATTTTATTAGTAGTAAGCGCCGCTGCAGCTGTCCCCTCTCCTTCCGTATTGGCTGCCCGGCGCTTCTGTGGATGCTGGGATGGAGGAACCACATCCCAGCATCCACAGCAGCGCCGGGCAGCCAATACGGAAGAAGAGGGGACAGCTGCAGCGGCGCTTACTACCAATGAAATAGCGCTGCTGCGGCTCCAGTCCCCCTCCCTCCTCCTACTTCTCCGCTGCCCGGCGCTGCTCTCTTCTCCCTCCACAGCGCACACAGCAGAGGCGGCATGTAATGAGTCAATTTGAGGCAGGCAGTGACACTTTACATTAAACGCAGGATGTTTGTCTGCATGCATGGCTGTAACAGCTGAAGCGCTGCAGTGTTACAGGAAATTGCGTTACCTGTGCATGGATTAGTGTCACTGCATTATTTAATAATTGCGTTATGATTCACAAAGCTGCGGCTACTTAATCTGTCGCTGTCAGTGAGAGAGTTCGAGACAAATCCTCTATTCCGCAACATGCCGTACATGTTTGTTTGGGATCCAGTCTCTAGGTCGACAGTAACTAGGTCGACAGTAACTAGGTCGACCACTATTGGTTGACAGGGTTTCTAGGTCGATAGGGCCTCTAGGTCGACATGTTCTAGGTCGACAGGTCAAAAGGTCGACACAAGTTTTTCACAATCTTTTTCTTTTTTTGAACCTTTTCATACTTAACGATCCACGCGGACTACAATTGGGAACGGTAACCTGTGCCGAGCGCAGCGGAGCGAGGCACCTTGCCCGAACGCGAGCCATGCGAGGGGACATGGTGCACTAATTGGGGTTCCCCGTCACTCTACGAAGAAAACGACACTAACCCCCCATAAAAAACTCATGTCGACCTTTTGACTTGTCGACCTAAACCATGTCGACCTAGAGACCCTGTCGACCTAGTTACTGTCGACCAATAGTGGTCGACCTAGACACTGTCGACCTAGTTACTATCTACCTTCCATACCACACCCGTTTGGTTATCAAAGCATGCACTACTTCACACTAATATATTAAACATACTCATTGACTAACAAAATATATTGTACTAATGTTGAACATATTATACAACCTCATTGACTGACATAACATACAGACCATTGTCCAGCATATTACACAGCACCAATGGCTAGATTATAACACAGTCCTAATGTGTCCATTTTATTGTACTGTCCCAATTACCAGCAGATTAAAGGGCCCATTTATCAAACAATGGGGGTAATTCTGAGTTAATCGCAGCAGCAAGTTTGTTAGCAATTGGGCAAAACCATGTGCACTGCAGGGGAGGCAGATATAACATGTGCAGAGAGAGATAGATTTGGGTGTGGTGAGTTAAATCTGCAATCTAAATTGCAGTGTAAAAGTAAAACAGCCAGTATTTACCCTGCACAGAAACAAAATAACCCACCCAAATCTAACTCTCTCTGCAAATGTTATATCTGCCCCCCTGCAGTGCACATGGTTTTGCCCAACTGCTAAAATATTTCCTGCTGCGATCAACTTGGAATTACCCCCAATATTTGCAGCTGTTTCCCCAAAAAAGAAAGTCTTATTGACATGCATTTGGGGGTGGCGTCCGGATCCATTTTACAAAACGGGGGCGGTGTGTCGGGTGCAGGGGTGTCGTTGTCGGGTGTCGTTGGACTTCCAGGATTCGTCAGACCAGTTTACGACTTTTAGTCTGAGTTAACTTCGACTATCACAGACTGGCAGAGTGCTGCATCCAGTGGTGATCCGATGCCGTGACTGTCTGCTACAGACGCCTCCTGCTGCATCTGCATTTTACTTGTGCGGTATTGCACAGCCGCTTTCCTACAGCTATGCAACAAAGTACAAATCGGAATCAGGCTAAGAAGGACGTTATTTCAGCTGCAGGCACTCTCATATGTAACTGCTCTGGCTGTCTCTCCTTCACAGATTTCACATAGGTATGAGAGCTTTGTGACGGAGTGGTACCCCTGACATAACATTTAACCAGCAATTACTATAACTGCAGCCACCACTTTCTCACAGCTATAGATGTCAGTCTCGGTGGTCACATGACATGCTACTGCTGGTCGTATTTCAGAGCTGTTGTCCTAAAATCAGCATTTACGCTACATATATGCCCAGGATACAGTCTTTGTAACAACACCAAGCACACTTTTCATCATTTGTACAACAGAAACAAAAAAACATACAATAAAAAGTACGATAAACCTGGATGTCAACCAAGTTCTATCATAGAATGTTCACTGTTCACATCAAAACATTTTTCACCATAACTACACATTCAACCTCTGTTCAACTGTCGGAGAATAGAATTGACCCCATAGTGTGTGTGTGTGTGTGTATATATATATATATATATATATATATATATATATATATAGATATAGATAGATAGATATATAGATAGATGTTTTGTTTGTGAGACTCTTAATAGTTCTGTTGGAAGTAAACAGCACACACTACTAAAGTCCAGTGGAATTTCATCTTAGTAACATGTTTATAACAGTCATCATAATAACCAATCGAATTGTCTTGTAAAAGTACCCTCCCCTTTCAGTTTTCTAATAAGTGTCCCCATAGTAAAGTAGCTATTCTTTTCTGCTGTAGGTCAGGTATGTGCTGGACGCCACCAAGGAACTCACTGTGCATGTCCAGCGCTGAAACAGAGCATGCACACTTCATTTAAATACCGAAAAGTAGAGCAATAATTATCACATTTTTGGGCTTTTATCGCAATCACATTTTCAATAAAAAAAAAAAAGATACATACTTAATGCATAAAAGTCGAAAAAGTCACGAAAAACACACGATAAGTGACAAAAAATATGTCGAAACTTATCAAATTTTTTATACATCAGGCCCATTCTAATCATATAGGCTCGGAAATGTATGTAATCTAGATGTGTTGTGTTTTCCTTCTCCCCTCGATACCTCCGTGATACTGATCACAGATCTGAACTTGTTATCCTGTAGGGAGAAATTGAGACTACCAATCTGATGGGGATTCTCAGCCACCACATGTACTCAGTGACTGCGACAAAAGAGGTGAGCAGACTGGAGGGCCGCATCGTCATATGATGCACGGTTTCTAGCAGGCCATACATTTCTGAATCAGACCCAGTACAATCACTCATACTGTACATAACAAGCCACCTGACCTATGTACATTATCAGGAACCCACCGCATCCGGCAGAGTAACCCCCCGATTTCCCTAGTTCACCTGTAGAACCGGCTTCAAGCCTGATAAATTACACACCACCATATCAATCTTCATTCTGGTCATTACTGTTCATCACAGTAAGTGATATAGCGGGCTGCCACTTCATGTGGGGGACAATTTCCTAACAACAACCACAATAGAGAACTGCTCGCAGATGTGTAGGGACATTGTTCTCATGTCTGAAATGATCTTACACATGGGATAAATGTCATCATCATTCCCACCTTTATGTATTAATAAAATATGAGATGTTCCCCATAATCTCATCAGCTTCAACACCCTTGGCCGAAATTGACCCAGTATTAAGGCCCACACCATATGTTTGTGGGTGACCTACATGATATCACAGTATATCTGTTTTCCTGTAAATGAAAGGATCATCTATTCCCTATTTTCTCCCCCCTCCCCTTCTCCCAGTAGACAAAACCCTTCACACACCCTTTCAATCTAGTGTGTGTGTGTGTGTGTGTGTGTGTGTGTGTGTGTTAGATTAAGATGGGTGCAATGTCTTAAGGTGCCCATACATTAATATGACTCCTCCGAGGATCGCATATGATACATTGTATGCAGTCCTTTTGCATATGATGTATCGTATGCGATCCCAGCCAAGGCTACCGGAGCCCGCCGCCTCCGAGAAATCTATAGTGCAGCCTCCACGATCCACAGGCTCCGATCCGATAAGCACGGGACCACGGATCGGATTGACCTGCAATTTGCCACTTTTCATCTGATTTATTGGCCCAATGCATCGAAATCAGATGAAATCGGGCAAAATCACACTAGTGCAGTGGTTCCCAAAATTTGGGGATAAACGGCACCCTGGAGTGTCAGATTTTTGTTTCACGGCACCCCTAGGCCACAAGTTTCTTATTGAGAAATTTAGAAAAAAATATTAGATTAAGTAAATTATTTTTATATGTCATCCTTAGGGTCAGTTGTGTGGTGAGGGACAAGATTTGCTTCTGTATGTCCACATATTTTATAATTGGCAGCCACCAGCACTGGTTTTGCCTATTAAATTGACAATAAATAGTTTGAATTGGTCCTTGACAACCAACCTGAGGCACCCCTGCAAGTGTCCCGCGGCACCCCAGGGTGCCACGGCACACAGTTTGGGAACCACTGCACTAGTGTATGGGAACTTTAAGAGAGGGCGCTAGTCTAGATTAAAGATTGTCAGAAGTGAAAACAATTCTACCAAGTGAACCTTTACGGTTACAATCATATGTGAAATAGTCTTTTTAAAAGATTACTGACATAATATATGACACCCTTATAAAAACAAAATGGTATTTATTTTCTAATACTCTTGCACTTAGCTTAATAAGCACAATTCCAATCAATGAATGATACATAAAAAAAATTCTACATTTGAGCATGTACAGTTCACCCTTTTGTTGGAGTCAATATTCATAATTTCATATTCTCAGAGTGGGTCCAGTGAATGGTTACCCTACGCGTTTCATCTCCAAGAGATAGATAGATAGATAGATAGATAGATAGATAGATAGACTGTATAGCGTATATAGATATATATAGTGTATGTTAGAATTCAAGCTTAGGCGGCACTCAGGAGACTGAATATTCATTTGAGAAGTTTACTTTATTGCGTCATAGTCCGACACACGTTTTGGGACACAGCTGACGTCAGGGACAAACGTCCCTGATGACGGGTTGTTTCCCGAAACATATGTCGGACTATGATGCATTAAAGTACACTTCTCAAATGAATATTCAATCTCATGAGTGCCGCCTAAACTGGGATTCTGTGCGAGGTACAAACATACCGTGGAGGGCACCGGAGCATATACACAGCCGTGATTGGGTCAAGTGTCGGGTACAGAACTGTTTTATATATATATATATATATATATATATAGTATGAAATACACTTGATTATACCACTTTCATACCTAAAATGCAGTAACTTACCCGGGAATACGGTCCCGGGATCAGGCAGTGACATTCCCGGGTAAGGCGCCTTCACACCGCAGTCAGCAGCCCGGCATATTGCCGGGTTGCTGACGTCAGCGGTGACGCGGCGGGGGCGGCATATGGAGATCACATGATCGCCAAGCGCCGCCCGTACATAGAGAGTGAACGGATGCCGGGTCGCAATGACCCGGCTCCCATTCACACCGCACATGAACACGGGTTATGCGCATTCTAGTGCCAAAAACCCATGTTCAGAGGTGCTGGTGTGAAATGGGTATTAATGATGAGAAGCTATGCACACATAATCCCACCGCCTTGTGCAAGTAAGCCTGCACTGTCAGCATCCATTAACAAACCCATCATCCTTTGTGGTTAATGTCTTCAGGCTGTTACAGGAAACTCTAAAAGCCCATGCTGTCACGGAAACACTAATATTAGAGTACAGCCTTACAGACGGACAGATAATAACAGCAACTTCTTATACAGAGAATAACAATCCGGCTCTGTTTGAAACAACATGCCCAAAATAACAAGGGGTGTATTTACTAAAGCTTCTAAAACAGACAAGTGGTTGCGTTGCCCATAGCAATCAAGATTCTTGCTATCATTTCTCTATTGCATTCTAGAAGATGATAGCCTGAATCTGATTGGTTGCTAGGGGCAACACCACCAGCGCTCTTTAGTAAATCTACCCCCAAGTGTCTCAGTTCATTTCCCTATAGCAGCAGAAACTCCTTTGTAAAATAAATAGACCTATCTTCTGCTAAAGCTGGATGCACACCTATGGAATTATCATGCTGATCACCTGATATCGGCTGATTGGTCTGATGACGGCATAGGTGTGTAAGCAGGAGGGCTAGCTGATAAATGGTCTGGAATGGTTGGATCGGGAGGTCGCATCTTAGGAGCTGCTTAAAAATTGAGATGCACGATCTCCTGATCCCCTTGAAGAAAGTACACACTAAAGGCATGATGTAGATGTGGACGATGGTGAGAGCCTGTTTACAACCACCGGCTATTTACACCGTCCATGGCCATTCAAAGTGGGCGATGCAGTACTTTTTCCAGCGCACGCAAATACACAAAGGAAAGGCTGAAACTAGCATTTGCATATTACAGTAGCCACGAATCTGGAAAATTTAGTGTTAGCAGATGCAGCTGTGCCCTTCTCTGAACCAGTGCCTGTTAGTATCAGACTTGCATTTAAGCTTTCCACGCAGTCTGCAATATATGTTGGTGGCCAAATTGGACTCTGTATGTATCACCTGTGCTGAGCGGCAGCATCTGTCCTGTGCTGCTGATATAATGCCTTGTGTCAGCAATTGTTAGCAAGACGCCCTTGTTCTCTGCTGCAATAGGTAATTGTGTGATCCCTTCCCTCTGTTATTCTAGAAGCATTTGTAAATGATCTCTCCCAACTACACATTAGGTTTTTCTTTCAGGTTCGGACATTACACGGGTCAGTATGTTTGCTGCGAATTCGGAACCCCTGGGGATACACAGAGTGGATTGGGCCATGGAGAGATGGGTAGGAGTTATCACATATCTCTATGTAGATATTCCACTGTCAGCATTGTGCGTGTGATATATATGTTTTCCTTTCTCAGGGGGCTAGAATGGCAGACTGTCACCGAGCCTGACCAGTCAGAGAATGTAATCCTGGAAGATGGAGAATTCTGGTAAAGTGTTATTCCAGACTCTAATGCTCTCCACAATGTACACATTACCCAGAGGCCTCTCTGCATACATCTACTAAACAGCCTGAGTTCACCAGGGTGCGGACACATAATGTGCCATGATGTGGCAGACGACGGTTCCACACCTTAGGGGAACTTTCCTCATGGCGGCTTACCTTTTGCTTTAGAGGTACTTCGGTGTCTATACTGTGGCAGAGGGATGCTTCAGTGTGTCCCATAATTAGTGGTAATTAGCTGATGGTGACCCTCTACTTTGAATAGCTGGTTCTATGTCATTCCACAGATGTCCAGTGACTGCTGGGGTCACAGCATGAAGCTGCAAGGGCATTTGGTGGCATATCAAGATTGCAAAGGGGGCACGTGATGAAATAGCAATGAGAGCAGGCTAAAGTAATACACAAGCTAAAGAAAATGTGTGAGCAAAAGGTTTATGAAGTGAGGGGCACAGGCTGGTATAATCATGGTGGCACAGGCTGATATGTAACTGTACCTAATATACACTATTCCAGTAATGTTCCTCTATGTACAGGATGGCGGTTGAGGACTTTCAGGGGAATTTCCACTTCCTGGAGATTTGTCACTTGGGGCCACAAAGTCTTCTGCAAGCTGGCGGAGCTGAGAAACCTTGGGAATATGTCACCTATGAGGGACGCTGGGTGAAAGGACTGACAGCAGGGGGCAGCCTTCCTTGCACTGGTAAATAACTGTATTGTAGTGATCTGGAAACAAAAGTCTCCATGGAGCATATTTATTAAACAAAAAATATTAATTATTTGTGGTATATCCGTTTATGTACTGTGTGTGCGACAGTGACTTGGAGCATGGTAACGGAATGTTTTTGGATGAGATTCCTGTCTGAGGGCCTAATTCAGACCTGATCGCTCCTCTGCGTTTTTGCAGAGGGCTGCGATCAGATAGCTGCCACCCATAGAGAGTGAAAACCCGCCCCGTCCATGTGTGCGAATGCATGTGTACGCCGTGCAAAAGCTTTGCCAGACAGCGGACATCTGCAAATCTGATCGAAACTCACTCACCATCAAATGTTTTTTCCAGTCTGTACGCAGCCCAGGACTTACCCAGTGCGATACAAACAGGCTGATCGGGGCTGGAGCTGACGTCACCCACCCTCCCTGAAAACGATTAGGAACACCTGCATTGTTCCTGACACTCCCAGAAAACGGCCAATTACCATCCACAAACGTCCACTTCCTGTCAATCACCTTGCGTATGCCTAGCGATCGAACTTTCGCCCCATTCTGTCACTGTTTGGGCTCGGGCCTGCACATTACGATGCATGCGCAGTCATTTGATAATAGGCTCTGTGCGATTTTGCACAACAGCTATCAGGTCTGAATTAGGCCCTAAGAATGGAAAGTGTCCCAAGTAACCATAAACATTTATTTCTCTGACGTCCTAGTGGATGCTGGGAACTCCGTAAGGACCATGGGGAATAGCGGCTCCGCAGGAGACTGGGCACAACTAAGAAAGATTTAGGACTACCTGGTGTGCACTGGCTCCTCCCTCTATGCCCCTCCTCCAGACCTCAGTTAGAATTTTGTGCCCGGCCGAGCTGGATGCACACTAGGGACTCTCCTGAGCTTCTAGAAAAGAAAGTATAAATTAGGTTTTTTATTTTCAGTGAGATCTGCTGGCAACAGACTCACTGCTACGAGGGACTGAGGGGAGAAGAAGCGAACCTACCTGCTTGCAGCTAGCTTGGGCTTCTTAGGCTACTGGACACCATTAGCTCCAGAGGGATCGAACACAGGCCCAGCCTCGGTCGTCCGGTCCCGGAGCCGCGCCGCCGTCCCCCTTGCAGAGCCAGAAGCAAGAAGACGTTCCTGGAAAATCGGCGGCAGAAGACTTCGGTCTTCATTAAGGTAGCGCACAGCACTGCAGCTCCCCATGCACACCACACACTCCGGTCACTGATGGGTGCAGGGCGCTGGGGGGGGGCGCCCTGGGCTGCAATAAGAGTACCTTACTTGGCAAATTACCACATAATATAGTCATTAAGACTATATATGTGTAAAATCCCCTGCCATAACTTTCCATAAAAAAGCGGGAGAAGTCCGCCGAAAAAGGGGCGGAGCTATCTCCCTCAGCACACTGGCGCCATTTTCCCTCACAGCTCCGCTGGAAGGACGCTCCCCAGGCTCTCCCCTGCAGTTTCCAGACTCCATAGGGTAAAAAAGAGAGGGGGGGCACTAAATTTAGGCGCAATCTGTGTAATATTAGCAGCTATAGGGGAAAAATCACTGTGTGTAGTGTGAATCCCTGCATTATATAGCGCTCTGGTGTGTGCTGGCATACTCTCTCTCTGTCTCCTCAAAGGACTTTGTGGGGTCCTGTCCTCAGTCAGAGCATTCCCTGTGTGTGTGCGGTGTGTCGGTACGGCTGTGTCGACATGTTTGATGAGGAGGCTTATGTGGAGGCGGAGCAGGTGCCGATAAATGTGATGTCACCCCCTGCGGGGTCGACACCTGAATGGATGGACATGTGGAAGGAATTACGTGACAGTGTCAACTCCTTACATAAAAGGTTTGACGACATAACAGATGTGGGACAGCCGACTTCTCAGCTCGTGCCTGCCCAGGCGTCTCAAAAGCCATCAGGGGCTCTAAAACGCCCGCTACCTCAGATGGCAGACACAGATGTCGACACGGATACTGACTCCAGTGTCGACGATGATGAGACTAGTGTACATTCCAATAGAGCCACCCGTTACATGATTACGGCAATGAAAAATGTGTTGCACATTTCTGATATTACCCCAGGTACCACAAAAAAGGGTATTATGTTTGGGGAGAAAAAACTACCAGTGGTTTTTCCCCCTTCTGATGAATTAAATGAAGTATGTGAAGAAGCGTGGGCTTCCCCCGATAAGAAACTGGTAATTTCTAAAAAGTTACTAATGGCGTACCCTTTCCCGCCAGAGGATAGGTCACGTTGGGAGACATCCCCTAGGGTGGATAAAGCGCTCACACGCCTGTCAAAGAAGGTGGCACTACCGTCTCCGGACACGGCCGCCCTAAAGGAACCTGCTGATAGGAAGCAGGGGGCTATCCTGAAGTCTGTATATACACACTCAGGAATTATACTAAGACCGGCTATTGCTTCAGCATGGATGTGCAGTGCTGCAGCTGCGTGGTCAGATTCCCTGTCGGAAAACATTGATACCCTAGACAGGGACACTATATTGCTAACCGTAGAGCATATTAAAGACGCTGTCTTATACATGAGAGATGCACAGAGGGATATTTGCCGGCTGGCATCTAAAATAAACGCAATGTCCATTTCTGCCAGGAGAGGATTGTGGACTCGGCAATGGACAGGAGATGCAGATTCTAAAAGGCACATGGAAGTTTTGCCTTACAAGGGTGAGGAGTTGTTTGGGGATGGTCTCTCGGACCTCGTTTCCACAGCGACAGCTGGGAAGTCAGCATTTTTACCCCATGTTCCCTCACAGCCAAAGAAAGCACCGTATTATCAGGTACAGTCCTTTCGGCCCCAGAAAGGCAAGCGGGTTAGAGGCGCGTCCTTTCTGCCCAGAGGTAGAGGGAAAAAGCTGCAACATACAGCCAGTTCCCAGGAACAAAAGTCCTCCCCCGCTTCCTCTAAGTCCACCGCATGACTCTGGGGCTCCACAGGCGGAGCCAGGTACGGTGGGGGCCCGTCTCAAGAACTTCAGCAACCAGTGGGCTCGTTCACGGGTGGATCCCTGGATTCTACAGGTAGTATCTCAGGGGTACAAGCTGGAATTCGAGACGTCTCCCCCTCGCCGTTTCCTCAAATCTGCCTTGCCGACAGCTCCCCCGGACAGGGAGGCAGTGCTGGAGGCGATTCACAAGCTGTATTCTCAGCAGGTGATAATCAAGGTACCCCTCCTTCAACAAGGACGGGGTTACTATTCCACAATGTTTGTGGTACCGAAACCGGACGGTTCGGTGAGACCCATTTTAAATTTAAAATCTGTGAACACTTATATAAGAAGGTTCAAGTTCAAGATGGAATCGCTCAGAGCGGTGATTGCAAGCCTGGACGAGGGGGATTACATGGTGTCACTAGACATCAAGGATGCTTACCTGCATGTCCCCATTTACCCTCCTCACCAGGAGTACCTCAGATTTGTGGTACAGGACTGTCATTACCAATTCCAGACGTTGCCGTTTGGTCTGTCCACGGCACCGAGGGTATTTACCAAGGTAATGGCCGAAATGATGATACTCCTTCGGAAAAAGGGTGTTTTAATTATCCCGTACTTGGACGATCTCCTTATAAAGGCGAGGTCCAGGGAACAGTTGTTGATCGGAGTAGCACTAGCTCGGGAAGTGCTACAACAGCACGGCTGGATCCTGAATATTCCAAAGTCGCAGCTGGTTCCTACAACGCGTCTACTGTTCCTGGGGATGGTTCTGGACACAGAACAGAAAAGTGTTTCTCCCGGAGGAGAAGGCCAAGGAGTTATCGTCTCTAGTCAGAGACTTCCTAAAACCAAAACAGGTGTCGGTGCACCACTGCACGCGAGTCCTGGGAAAGATGGTGGCTTCTTACGAAGCAGTTCCATTCGGAAGGTTCCATGCAAGGATCTTTCAGTGGGATCTGTTGGACAAGTGGTCCGGGTCGCATCTTCAGATGCATCGGCTGATAACCCTGTCTCCAAGGGCCAGGGTGTCGCTACTGTGGTGGCTGCAGAGTGCTCATCTTCTAGAGGGCCGCAGTTTCGGCATACAGGACTTGATCCTGGTGACCACGGATGCCAGCCTTCGAGGTTGGGGGGCAGTCACACAGGGAAGAAACTTCCAAGGACTGTGGACAAGTCAAGAGACTTCCCTACACATAAATATTCTGGAACTAAGGGCCATTTACAATGCCCTAAGTCAGGCAAGACCCCTGCTTCAACACCAGCCGGTGCTGATCCAGTCAGACAACATCACGGCGGTCGCCCATGTAAACCGTCAGGGCGGCACAAGAAGCAGGATGGCGATGGGAGAAGCCACAAGGATTCTCCGATGGGCGGAAAATCATGTGTTAGCACTGTCAGCAGTGTTCATTCCTGGAGTGGACAACTGGGAAGCAGACTTCCTCAGCAGGCACGACCTCCACCCGGGAGAGTGGGGACTTCATCCAGAAGTTTTCCAAATGATGGTACACCATTGGGAAAGGCCACAGGTGGACATGATGGCGTCCCGCCTCAACAAAAAGCTAAAAATATATTGCGCCAGGTCAAGGGACCCTCAGGCGATAGCTGTGGACGCTCTAGTGACACCGTGGGTGTACCAGTCGGTTTATGTGTTCCCTCCTCTGCCTCTCATGCCCAAGGTACTGAGAATAATAAGAAGGAGAGGAGTAAGAACTATACTTGTGGTTCCGGATTGGCCAAGAAGAGCTTGGTACCCAGAACTTCAAGAAATGATCTCAGAGGACCCATGGCCTCTGCCGCTCAGACAGGACCTGCTGCAGCAGGGACCCTGTCTGTTCCAAGACTTACCGCGACTGCGTTTGACGGCATGGCGGTTGAACGCCGGATCCTGAAGGAAAAGGGAATTCCGGAGGAAGTCCTCCCTACGCTGATTAAAGCTAGGAAGGAGGTGACCGCAAACCATTATCACCGCATATGGCGAAAATATGTTGCGTGGTGTGAGGCCAGAAGGGCCCCAACAGAGGAATTTCAGCTGTGTCAATTTCTGAACTTCCTACAGTCAGGGGTGACTATGGGCCTCAAATTAGGTTCCATTAAGGTCCAGATTTCGGCTCTGTCGATTTTCTTCCAAAAAGAACTGGCTTCACTGCCTGATGTTCAGACGTTTGTTAAAGGAGTGCTGCATATTCAGCCCCCTTTTGTGCCTCCAGTGGCACCTTGGGATCTCAACGTGGTGTTGGATTTCCTTAAGTCACCTTGGTTTGAGCCACTTAAAACCGTGGAACTGAAATATCTCACGTGGAAAGTGGTCATGCTGTTGGCCTTGGCTTCGGCCAGGCGTGTGTCAGAATTGGCGGCTTTGTCATGTAAAAGCCCTTATCTGATTTTCCATATGGATAGGGCGGAATTGAGGACTCGTCCCCAATTTCTTCCTAAGGTGGTATCAGCTTTTCATTTGAACCAACCTATTGTGGTGCCTGCGGCTACTAAGGACTTGGAGGATTCCAAGTTGCTGGACGTAGTCAGGGCCCTGAAAATCTATGTTTCCAGGACGGCTGGAGTCAGGAAAACTGACTCGCTATTTATCCTGTATGCGCCCAACAAGCTGGGTGCTCCTGCTTCAAAGCAGTCTATTGCTCGCTGGATCTGTAGTACGATTCAACTTGCACATTCTGCGGCTGGACTGCCGCATCCTAAATCTGTAAAAGCCCATTCCACGAGGAAAGTGGGCTCTTCTTGGGCGGCTGCCCGAGGGGTCTCGGCTTTACAACTTTGCCGAGCTGCTACTTGGTCGGGTTCAAACACGTTTGCTAAGTTCTACAAGTTTGATACCCTGGCTGAGGAGGACCTTGATTTTGCTCATTCGGTGCTGCAGAGTCATCCGCACTCTCCCGCCCGTTTTGGGAGCTTTGGTATAATCCCCATGGTCCTTACGGAGTTCCCAGCATCCACTAGGACGTCAGAGAAAATAAGAATTTACTCACCGGTTATTCTATTTCTCGTAGTCCGTAGTGGATGCTGGGCGCCCATCCCAAGTGCGGATTGTCTGCAATACTTGTATATAGTTATTGCCTAACTAAAGGGTTATTGTTTAGAGCCATCTGTTGAGAGGCTCAGTTATTTGTCATACTGTTAACTGGGTATAGTATCACGAGTTATACGGTGTGATTGGTGTGGCTGGTATGAGTCTTACCCGGGATTCCAAAATCCTTTCCTTATTGTGTCAGCTCTTCCGGGCACAGTATCCTAACTGAGGTCTGGAGGAGGGGCATAGAGGGAGGAGCCAGTGCACACCAGGTAGTCCTAAATCTTTCTTAGTTGTGCCCAGTCTCCTGCGGAGCCGCTATTCCCCATGGTCCTTATGGAGTTCCCAGCATCCACTACAGACTACGAGAAATAGAATTACCGGTGAGTAAATTCTTATTTTTTTGTAATTTTTTTACAATTAGATTTTTTAGGAAAACTAGGTAAAAGTTATAGTGAATTAATAGGGTGGGCCAAAAGCGACAGTAAGCTGGATTTTAAAGTGACCGTTTTGGATGACCCATTTTGGATGAAGAGCCCTATATTCTCCTTGTATCATAGTTGTGTTCCCTGTGTCCCCCTGCAGTGGGAGGGGACAGGTTAATCCCCAGTTTTCTTTACCTCACAGATTATTATTGGATGAATCCCCAGTTTTCCCTCACTCTCCTGGGCAATGACACCAGCACTGGGGCGCAGCCATCTTGCAGCTTTATTGTATCTGTTATGCAGAAACACCAGAGGTTACGAAGGACCACACACATGCGTGTTGCATGTCACATATTTCAGGTAACATATATGCAGTGTTGCTGCTGCTGATACAGGACTCCAGAGAGGTAAATATTGAGGAAATGGGTACAGAGTGTGAGGTATAAGTCCTCCTGGACCTTGAACCCTTATGCACCACTCACCCTGCACCCATTATAAGGTGTAGTATGGTTTCCCGGCGCCCAGCACACCGGGGCCGGGATCCTGACCGCCGGCATGCCGACAGTGGGTTGAGCGCAAATGAGCCCCTTGCGGGCTTGCTGCGCTCGCCACACGCTATTTATTCTCCCTCCAGGGTAGTCGTGGACCCCCAAGAGGGAGAATAGTTGTCGGTATGCCGGGTGTCAGGATTCCGGCGCCGGTATACTGAGCGCCGGGATCCCAACAGCCGGCATACTGAATACCACCCCCCATTATAGATAGGTTCTGGATCCTAGATCGACAGACAATAGGTCAACACCATATGGGCAACATGCATTAGATCAACAGATACGAAAGGGCGACAGATAAAGGGTTGACGGTGCTAAAGGTCGACAGGTTGTTCAAAGGGTCGACATGACCATTGTTGACACACATATGGTCGACATGAGTTGTTTTTGTATTTTTATTTTTCAACTTTTTCATTATAAACCATCCATGTGGACTATGACTGGGAATAGTAACCTGCCCGAAGTGTTGCCAGCGAAAATGACAAAAAAAACCTTGTGTCGACCATTTCCATGTTGACCTTTAGACCCTGTCGACCTATTCTAAAGTCTGCCTTTTTTTCCATGTCGCCCGTTTGACCCTGTCGCCTTAATGCATGTTGACCATATGATATCAACTCATTGACTGTCGATCTAACCATTGTTGATCTTTTGATCCACACCCATTATAGATACCCCACTGGTAGTATCCCTTATCACCACAGCCCACATCTGAGCTTTCAGTTCCGCTAGGTTTTTTTGGTTTTTTTTTTAAATATGCGTTAAAAAATAGATCACATTCAAAAACAAAAAAAGTTTTATTTAATGACAAAACATAACAAGCCAAAGTTGGCAACTCATAGCACTGGCGGGGCTGTCGTTGGTATTAACTCTTTCATGTATGTGGAGATGTTAAAAAGCCCTAAATACTGTACACCCATTTTTTTGCCAGCATTTCCACCTTCACAGTTCATTCCCTTCATATTCTAAAACAGCGATAAATGTGTTTATCTTCCTCTTACGTGAGAGCACAAAATACAGATAAGTAAAGGGCATAACATTTTGTGGATTCCTATGGAAAGTGTAAAGAGCTACATACATTAAGGGGGACATTTACTAAGCAGTGATAAGAGCGGAGAAGTGAGCCAGTGGAGAAGTGCCCATGGCAACCAATCAGCACTGAAGTAACATCTATAATTTGCATACTATAAAATGATACGGAGCTGCTGATTGGTTGATGGGGCAACTTCTCCACTGGCTCACTTCTCTGCTCTTATCACTGCTTAGTAAATGTCCCCCTAGTCACCAAAATTTGGGGGATTGGAGTGAAGTCCCTCTAACAAAATAGCTATAGGAACAGAGGGGCTGACTCAGAGGTGTCCGGTGAAATCCCGCTGCCCAGGCCAGTGTAGGTGCTTCTGAGGACAGGTCCCCATTTTCTGGAACGCTTCCCGTTGTCGCCCCCAATTACCACCAGCACGTCCATCATTCTGCAGCATTTGGGGCACTGCGAGCGACATCGGAGGTCCAGGTCTGCACATGCGCAGATATAAAAACATCGGAGATGAGGGTAAACATCGGGTACATCTCTGAAGTAGGCCCAAAGTTCACTGTGCTCTCATGAATACTGTTTGTACCCACACAATAGCTGCCTCCACATTGCATAGCAACAGGGGACTACACGTTCTGCAAGTCACAATTTTAGTTTTGGGGATACTCGCAGTTTCTAAGGTGGAGGGTTCTGAAATATGTATTCATCATTGTTTTGTGTTCTAGAGTTGAGTATCCATGCTGTGCAGCCACGTCAACGTAGAGATTTATTTAATGACATGGTACAAGAGCAATGATGAAATGTAACTGATAACAGCCAATTAGATGTTCGTATTTATTAAATGAAAGCCTACATCTGGTGGCTTTGGGATACATCACATTGGTCTTCAGTATTAACTAAGCCTCTTGTCTGTGTGTTTTATGTCAGGGGGGTGACAGCCATGCGTATCTGTTCCAAGACCTGCTCCGCTCCTCCCAGCCACTGCTTAGTGTCGGACCCTGTGATAATCACAGAGAGGTGGTCCTCTGCTCGAGCCTGCCACCCGGACACTATACAATCATCCCATCCTTAGAGAAGGAGTCCGATGAGGGAGAGTTTCTGATCAGGGTCCTGACTGAGAAGGAAAGTGGTTCCAGGTAATGATAGTCACAGATAAATACATCTACATGTTGTTGGTTAGGGAACATAGGGGGTCATTGCGGAGCTGAATGAGCAGTATAAAATTATATCATGTTCTCACGTTCTGGCTTTGGAATCCTTTTTGTAAAATATATTTAAATAGGATATTGACAGTATATGTGCTATTCAGTCTCTGCTTTTTGTGACCGTGCCACGTTTTCCACTATTTTCAGCTGCTTTCTGCTCCTCCTATGTACAAACTATGCAGTATATAGGAGACAGTCTTTAAACCTCAGTCTATACATCAAAGAGTAAATATACACAGGTCTTTGCACTTATCTACCGCTAGTTCACATGATAGTGGTTTTAATTGTTCTTTCACCTGTTTCAGGTCAGTGGTAGATCCTGCAAACTGTGGAGCTATTCTGGTAAGTGCACACGGCTTAGCTCGCTGTGATAATCCTTCAGCACAGCTGTATACAGGAGCCCATTGTATGGATAACCCCAGTTCTAAGTGGGAAATGGGTCCACGAAAACAAATGCAGGTGTTGCCCCAGGAGAAGAAAGAAAATCTATAGGGATGTTATCTTCTTCTTTTTGTTGTAAAAATGGTCATGTATGGGTTTGCAGCGCTTGTAGTACTGGTCAGTAGATCACCAGTGATCACTGTTTTCCCTTTTGATCACTTTGCAGTGATATCAGGTGAACCAATCACAGGGTAAAGCACCTTGGGTGAAGGAACATCTGCCCATGGGTATGTATGGGGGTACATTTACTAAGCAGTGATAAGAGTGGAGAAGTGAGCCAGTGGAGATATTTCCCCATCAACCAATCAGCATCTCTGTATCATTTTATAGTATGCAAATTATAGATGTTACTTCAGTGCTGATTGGTTGCCATGGGCAACTTCTCCACTGGCTCACTTCTCTGCTCTTATCACTGCTTAGTAAATGTACCCCAACTTGCACTGTCCGGGATTTATGTAATGTGCCTCCTAAGAGAGGAAAACAAGTCCAGATATCAGCCCACCTGTAGGTATATCAAGCATAACCATCGGTTCTACCTCCTTTGAGCTTCTGTTTTACTCAAGGACAACTTACATGCTATGTGTGCCATCACTAATATGCAAGTAGGATAGAAACGTTCCTGATTCATCCGTGTGCACTGTGAGGTTGTTATATAATGCTGGAACGTGCTGTGACCAGTGTGTTTGTCTATTACAGGCTGTGAGCCCCACAGAGGATCAGTGTCGGAGCAGATTTGTACAGTATGCAGACCAGGTAAATCCCATGATGCAGTAAGATGCAATGCATAAAATACAATCTTTTTCCTATTTCCTACTGAAGACTTTTCCGAATCTTTTGGTTTGCATTCACTACCAGTCTCTCTTACTGATGTCTCTTACCAATCCTCTACATGACCCTAGGGCCTACTCCTCTCTCTTGCTTAATCACAGGATGGCAGAGTCAATGATGTGCAACTTCACAAGCTGTTGGCTTCACTACTGAGCAAGTTTGGTGAGTAAATCAGAACATTATGGAGTTGAACACACTGCTGTTTGTGGAGCATATCTTGCAATTTTTTGGCACTGCACAGGCTTCGGAATCAAATACAGGCGATACATTCGTAAGTATCTTAAGTTTCTTAAGTTGCTTCTCCACTCGTGACTGTGCGGCGTAACTGGGCCTTTCCATGTAAGCAAAGCTTAGGTGTATCACTTGCACCTAGTATAGGTAGTGTGTTATTAAGGTTTTTAGCCACCATAAGCTAATATACTTATGCATGCTCTGTCTGTAACAAACTAACATCCATCCGTGATCTTTCTCTCAAACAACATCAACCTTCTGGTAATAACAAAAACATGGCTCACACAATCAATCAGATACTGCCTCTCCCTGCAGTCCTTTCACATGATGGTCTCCACATCACCTACACCGCCAGGCCTGGGAGCAGACAATATTACACATTTACATTTCTACCACGTTGTGCTGTGACCTATTGTCTCCTTGGACCATGCCAACACTTTTTTAAATGTTTCTCTGCTTGGCTTCCTCATTTCTTATTGCCTGATATCCCCACCTCCAACATAGGTGATTTGGACAGCCCTATTGATGATCCACATTCTCCTTGTGCTTCCAAACTACTCTGCATCCTCCTCTCTTGGCTTCTCCCAGTGTACTGAGTGTTTCACTCATCAGTATGACCGGCCGCTGCATTGATCTTGTATTCACAATGTTCTATTTCTGAATTCCTTAACACTCCTTTTCCTCTCTTACATCACAACCACCTACACACCCTCCTCCTTTACTACAATCTCACTGTTACTGGACTTTACTAAGCCTCCTCAAACCTGCAGAAATATTAATTCTATTATTACAACAATTTTCCACCTCCATGCAACAACTTCTCTTGCCAATTTTTTACATTCGCTTCTCCAGAGATTGCTGTATCATATTTTAACCAATCCCTAGAAATAGCCCGTCACATAGTGTCTCCAGCTACTCTTCACATTCCATGCCGATATCATTGTCAGCCATGGGAATCTAAAGTAACGCTACATCTATGAAAACACTTAAAGTAGAACCTCAGTGGTGTAAATCTCATAATCCTCACAACTACTTCACATGTAAGAAAGACTATCTCTTATCACAAGGTTCTGGACAATGCCAAACAAACATATTTGCAGTCTCTCCTCTCTGCTCAAGCTTCTAGTCCTAAGTGCCTCTCTGTTTTCACACCTCCCACATCACACTCACTGGCTACTGTCAGTGTCCAAGATCTTGCGTCCTACTTCAAGGACAAGACTGAAAACATCCTACATGAAATGGTCTCCTCTTCCTCAGCCAGCAACCTGCTCAGTCCCTTCCACGCTTCCTCTATCACCTTCTCTTTATTTATTCCTACAAAGGAAGATGGAGATTTACTCACTACTTCTCACCCTAGTCTACTACCTCTCCTCTTGATCCTATACCCTTCTCCCGAAAACACACAGGTCCAGTGAAACCTGTGTGTTTTCGGTAGACACAGCCCCATTTTCGCAAGAAAACGGGGCTGTTTCTGGGGATTTGGTTTCGCCTGCCTCAAAATTTCCGACGACTGGGACAACCTGCAGTGTCCCATGCCCGCTGCAGCAGCAGTAGGCTGGGACTGCAGGCATGGCGCCGCGGCCCGGAAGCTGCCAGTGCGGGGACCCCCAGCGGAGAAGCCGGGGCAGCATTGTGTCCGCATCCCTCCCTCTCCCCTGTCCCCGGTCACATGAGGGGGGAGCGCCCTTGTGACCAGGGAAGCCGGAGGAGCAGCACTGCTCCGGGAGCTGTCAGCAGCAGCACCCAGTGCAGCATTAGGTAACCCCCGATAAGCCACCGCTCCTGGCTTATCAGGAGTAATAGGATAGCCCCCTGGCGGGACAATTAACCCCGGTAAATTACCGGGGCTAATTGGATATCCCCCTATGTCTCCATCCAAAAGATTGATACAGGACGGGTGATTTACCAACCCTAGTTCTCACTGATGCAGTCGTAGGAGCAGACAGGTCACTAATTACCACAAGATTTGCTCATTCATATTCATATTCACTAACTAAATATAATGTCACTAACTAAATATCATCTGTCCTGGCCGCTCCAAAACTTGGGCTATAATGGTCGAGTAGCAGAGAAAGACTGAATAGACTATTGCTTAGACCCTTGTCAGTCCCATCCTAAAATGCACTACTGTATGTATAAGATCACCCGTAACATATTTTCATTATCCTACATATCACCTAGGGGGAAATCTGAGGATGCGGATGTGATAAAATCGCCCCAATCTGCAATGCGATAATTGGGTTCCTATGTATAGATAGACAGTTAAAAGATAGTCATTTGGTCGACACCATAGGGTCGACAGTCAAAATGTGGACACTTTTTTTTTAGGGGTTTTCATTCTTTTACAACTTTTGCCTCATTGGACGCATTTCAACAAATTAGGTTAAAAAATGTTTAAAAACACAAAATAAAATATTTATTGATGACCTTTTGACGCTGTAAACCTTTTGATTGTCTAACTTCTCCGCATGTCAGAGAAAATGATCATAGATGTGCGTTTTTTTGCATATCTATGATCAGGTCTCAATTACTCCCTATATTTATATATATATATATATATATATATATATATATATATATATATATACCTACATACCTACAGTCAGAGAAAGCTGTACAGGAGGCAGCATATCGCAGTGAGCGCTCTGATAATGCTGATAACGCTTCACAAAAACTGCTCCAAATGCCATTTAATACATTCAGGTGATTCTAAAATAATGTAAAAAAAGGGTGTGTTAATACCCTTTTTCACATTATTTTACTAAAAATAATGTTAATAAATCGGCCCCTCAATATTTTCCATATGATGCCAAATCACAGGTGACATCTAACCTGACATACGCCTACAATGTGCTGCTGTCAATCTGCTCTACACACCCTACATTATGCCACTCCTGCTTATGACTTTATACATCAAGCATCCTCTCCCCACACCTTTACATCACTGCACAAACATCCTTTACTCAGACACTCCGGCAGGTGAGGCTGATTCATCTATTCCAGTCTTCATTTCATTGCGATTACCATTTACATTGTTTTTATATAGAATTATGACATCTTTGTTACTGTTTGGATAAGAATAATTTTATATACATTCATTCTCATTACCTTGTGTGGCAGTGCTCCTCACAGAATGTAGGATAATGAGGGAGACTCAGCAATGCTTGGTAGCTCCTATCTCCTAGAGCCCCCCCTCGTTGTTCTCAGATCAGTAGCCCAGAGGCCTCTTCTGTATACTGGGTGCAAGCAGTAGACCCCACATTCTCAGAAGAGTCCGCTCTACTTTATTGAGAGCATGGCGGTGGCCTGGGAGTCTAGAACAGCAACCCCAGGCCCCTTACCCTATTTTCCTATGGGGCCTGGCAATGCACTGTTCTGCCTCTTGGTTCATACACCTGGTTGACCATTAATTTCATAATTGTAATACTGTAACGTGGGAGTGAGAGGGTATAGGGGACCCCTGTCCAGGAATGGCGTGTCATCTTTCTGTACTGGTGTTTCTGCAGTTCCCCTCTTGCCGGACTTTACCCTGGAGATGTGCCGCTCCCTGATCGCCTCCTTGGATGTATCCTGATGCTTTAATACAGTACAAGGATTATATTGTCCCACAGCATGACTCCTTACCTAGCAAGAATAACTCATCAAAATACCTATATAGAGAAAAAATGTTTTCTGCGCTGTGATGGAGCTGCTTGTTGGAAAAAAGGGGGAATTATAAAAATGTATAAAACAAGCGCTGTTTTTGTGTGTGGCACCTGAAAAAAAAAAAGATTGGTTAGTGGTAATGTTTACAGCTCCTTTTGGAGCTTCTTTTGTGATAACCAGTCCGTGAAGAAACAACCTAACTTTCCCTACCTTGCTCCCGGCCACGGGATTCCTCAGCCAGGTGGAGCCCGGCTGTCCGTGGCGAGTTGTTGAGTCAGTGTCTCCCCGCCGCTGCGTCCAGCGGTGAGAGACGTGGAGCTGGGTGGTAAGAATGGTGTGAGCGGGTGACGTCACTTAGCGCTCGGCGATCCTCCGGTTGGTGTTCTTAGCGTCTCTTCTGTGTGTGGTGCGGGGCGACGACTATGACGACACTGGAAACAAACCAATCCCGGGATTGACCATTTTTTTAATCCCGGTAGCGGGGATTGAAAAATGGTCTGGGATTGGCAGGTCCTTAGTTTAGAAAATCGCAATCGCATTTGCATACAAACATGAATTAATCCCTTTGTGTAGGAACGTTACACACAACTTTTCCTCTGTCTTATTCTGTGTGCTCCGTCTTTGTGTTATGATGATGTGACTCCAGACAGATAACCGCTGTGGGAGCCCTGGCCTGGGAGCAGTTTGACACCCTCTGGAAGAGAATCACAGCCGGCACAGTAGGTTATTTCCTGTGTGATTTCATAAAATAGCTATTCCCATGTACACATTGTATTTTCTGCTTTCATTCTAAGCTTGCTGGTTTTTATTCTTATGTCATAGCCACAAATGAAACTATACTATACATTGTATTCCCTATAACATACCTCCCAAAAGTCCCAGTTTCATAAAACTCAATTAGCATTATTTAATAATTTGTCAATTAGGGACGATGGGGGTTATTCAGAGTTGGTGGCAGATTTTACAATATTAGCAAAATCTGTGACCACTAAAATCACATACCAGCTGCCGCCCGAGTGTATGGCGCTGCCTCGTGATGTGATTGCAATTGAATTGCGAACACATCACGAAAACCTCAAATAGAGGTTGGCCCCTCCAGGAAATGCTGGACGCTTGTCACCTGTCAATCATGATTCAATTACATCCTTCTGGATGTGATAGCATAATGGCTTATTGCGCGCACTACAGCCACTGCGCATGCACAGACGGCCGGTAAGTGGCCATTTGCGCAATCACAGTGGCTACGACAGGGTCTGAATAAGGCCCAATGCCCACTGGATTGGGATGCCTGAGTCCCCACGCTCAGAATAGACATAGGTAACTATTACCATCTGCTTTCCCACAGCGTATATTCTGCACCTTACACATGACTGACAGAATCCACAGGGACCAGCTAGTACCAGCTCTACAGGCAGCAGGTAAGCATGTACACATTGCTGAATATACAGCAGTACTAAGTGTAACAGGGTCTGGGGAACAGGCACCATCTCCTGGGGTAGATGGCAGTGTGCAGCAGCTGAGTGATTGCACAAGTCGGTTGGTTTGGTGCATCTGGCCTCAGACTGTTTTATTGTACAGAAAAACAAAAACAAACATCAAAATAAATACCTTGCCGTCCAGCACTAACTATACACAGGATAATCCTAACTCACTAAAATAAAATACAAGAAGTTTTTACCAGGCTCACTGATTTTCAAGCAGCAGGGTTCTCTCACAGAGATGCCATAGTTTATTGTTTTCCCCAGGCAATGTGAGACAAAGAGGATCAGGCTGACAGCCTTATTAACACACCTGTACAGCTGAAAGCCCTAATTGGCCTTCTGTGAGGTTAACAGCCCAAAGACCCAAAATGGGCCTAAATGGATGGAGAACCCGCCCTCTCTTTTACCATCCAATTCCAGGGCCCTTATCCGGTTCTTACCAAAAGCCAAAGCAGAACCATCACAATATTCCAGGGGTTTTCAAAACACTTTCAATTGTACCCGATAATTATTTCAACACAATTTATTTGAGGTATTTCAATTACAACCCCCCTCCCCCCCCAACAATTTTTTCCCCCCCGGCCCCCCAGGGTATGGTGTAAGTCACTCCCAGACTTGTGAGACACTCATGGGCATATCCTCTAGCTTGGATGGAAAGGAAAGATGTAGCGGAGTGCGGTTATGCGCAGTAACAGATGTCGGAGACGCGCCTCTAGCTAATAGCTGGGTCCTAGTGTCCTATGGCTACGGTTACCACCTCATCCCTTTAATTCTGGACATATATTAATTACACAGGTTCTGTGGCTGATTAAAGCCAGGTGAAATGGAGTCTTGAAGTCAGCCAGCCACAGAACCTGTGTAATTAATATGTGTTCAGAATTAAAGGGATGAGGTGGTAACCCTACCTACGGTTGTTTGGCTCCGATGCAGAGGCAGTGTAATAGACCTTACAAAGGCGGGACAGATTCCAATTCCGGTACGGTTCTGGAAAAATCAGAGATATATAGCAACCTTAGTATCAAACCTTCTAAAGAGGACAATTGGAGAAGTTGCTCATAGCAACCAACCGGATTCTAGCTATCATATATCTAGCACATTGTATTAAAAAGATAGCTAGAATCTGATTGGTTCCTATGGGTATATGACCAACACAGTGATCACACAGGTGAAATATATAGAGACATGGATTCCTGTTCTTCTCATAGCACTTTTTATTTACCAACAATACACCACAAATCAGAGTAAGCATATTACATTTTCTTTTTCAGCTACTGCTGAAATCTTTTTGGCTACATTGGGTGATGGTACACATTTGAAGGGATCACAATAAAAAATAATGCAGGACAGGTACAGAGGACCCAGGGTGCCTGGAGAGAGAAGGAACAATGTTGCATCTCCCTGTATCAGGCCCACTTCCCACAGGCGGCAGTCAGTCGCCGGCACGTTGTGCTCCAGGTTAAGTTAGACTGAGGAAAAGTAAAGTGAATAGGCTAATTACAAATACAGCAATTTCTTTGTCTTCCTCAGGTCTTCCGGTGGATGATTTCCTGGTACGCCTGGCCCAAGTCAGATATGGAGACTCTGAGGGCTTTCTCAGTTACCCCGATTTCATCTGCTGTCTCCTGAAGCTTCAAAGTCTGACAGGTGATCCTCCAAAACATGCACCAAAAGGAATCACACAGACTACACACAGATTTTACATTAAAGAGACACAGACATGTTTTGGCTGCTAGGTGACCCCATTCTACTCCCCTCCTCTTCTTCAGAAACTAGTCACACCTGCAGGGTGCTAGAGTATCATATGCTATCACTACCTGACAACATACCATTATCACACCTGCAGGGTGCTGGAGTATCATATGCCATTACTCCCTGATAACGCTCCATTATCACACCTGCAGGGTGCTGGAGTATCATATGCCATTACTCCCTGATAACGCTCCATTATCACACCTGCAGGGTGCTGGAGTATCATATGCCATTACTCCCTGATAACGCTCCATTATCACACCTGCAGGGTGCTGGAGTATCATATGCCATTACTCCCTGATAACGCTCCATTATCACACCTGCAGGGTGCTGGAGTATCATATGCCATTACTCCCTGATAACGCTCCATTATCACACCTGCAGGGTGCTGGAGTATCATATGCCATTACTCCCTGATAACGCTCCATTATCACACCTGCAGGGTGCTGGAGTATCATATGCCTTTACTCCCTGATAACGCTCCATTATCACACCTGCAGGGTGCTGGAGTATCATATGCCATTACTCCCTGATAGTGTACCATTATCACACCTGCAGGGTGCTGGAGTATCATATGCCATTACTCCCTGATAGTGTACCATTATCACACCTGCAGGGTGCTGGAGTATCATATGCTATCACTACCTGACAACATACCATTATCACACCTGCAGGGTGCTGGAGTATCATATGCTATCACTACCTGACAACATACCATTATCACACCTGCAGGGTGCTTGGAGTATCATATGCCATTACTCCCTGATAACGCTCCATTATCACACCTGCAGGGTGCTGGAGTATCATATGCCATTACTCCCTGATAACGCTCCATTATCACACCTGCAGGGTGCTGGAGTATCATATGCCATTACTCCCTGATAACGCTCCATTATCACACCTGCAGGGTGCTGGAGTATCATATGCCATTACTCCCTGATAACGCTCCATTATCACACCTGCAGGGTGCTGGAGTATCATATGCCATTACTCCCTGATAACGCTCCATTATCACACCTGCAGGGTGCTGGAGTATCATATGCCTTTACTCCCTGATAACGCTCCATTATCACACCTGCAGGGTGCTGGAGTATCATATGCCATTACTCCCTGATAGTGTACCATTATCACACCTGCAGGGTGCTGGAGTATCATATGCCATTACTCCCTGATAGTGTACCATTATCACACCTGCAGGGTGCTGGAGTATCATATGCTATCACTACCTGACAACATACCATTATCACACCTGCAGGGTGCTGGAGTATCATATGCCATTACTCCCTGATAACGCTCCATTATCACACCTGCAGGGTGCTGGAGTATCATATGCCATTACTCCCTGATAACGCTCCATTATCACACCTGTAGGGTGCTGGAGTATCATATGCCATTACTCCCTGATAACGCTCCATTATCACACCTGCAGGGGGCTGGAGTATCATATGCCATTACTCCCTGATAACGCTCCATTATCACACCTGCAGGGTGCTGGAGTATCATATGCCATTACTCCCTGATAACGCTCCATTATCACACCTGCAGGGGGCTGGAGTATCATATGCCATTACTCCCTGATAATGTACCATTATCACACCTGCAGGGTGCTGGAGTATCATATGCCTTTACTCCCTGATAACGCTCCATTATCACACCTGCAGGGTGCTGGAGTATCATATGCCTTTACTCCCTGATAACGCTCCATTATCACACCTGTAGGGTGCTGGAGTATCATATGCCTTTACTCCCTGATAACGCTCCATTATCACACCTGTAGGGTTCTGGAGTATCATATGCCATTACTCCCTGATAACGTACCATTATCACACCTGCAGGGTGCTGGAGTATCATATGCCATTACTCCCTGATAACGCTCCATTATCACACCTGCAGGGTGCTGGAGTATCATATGCCATTACTCCCTGATAACGCTCCATTATCACACCTGCAGGGTGCTGGAGTATCATATGCCATTACTCCCTGATAACGCTCCATTATCACACCTGCAGGGTGCTGGAGTATCATATGCCTTTACTCCCTGATAACGCTCCATTATCACACCTGCAGGGTGCTAGAGTATCATATGCCATTACTCCCTGATAACGCTCCATTATCACACCTGCAGGGTGCTAGAGTATCATATGCCATTACTCCCTGATAACGCTCCATTATCACACCTGCAGGGTGCTAGAGTATCATATGCCATTACTCCCTGATAATGTACCATTATCACACCTGCAGGGTTCTGGAGTATCATATGCTATTACTCCCTGATAATGTACCATTATCACACCTGCAGGGTTCTGGAGTATCATATGCCATTACTCCCTGATAACGCTCCATTATCACACCTGCAGGGTGCTGGAGTATCAGAT